>NC_137633.1:13520777-13929171 GCF_963383615.2 Lipophrys pholis
GTTCACTGTGGTGTCTCCTGCACCTGTTAAAATATGGATAAGCTCACATGATTTCAGCCTGCGTGCGTAAAGGGGTTTTTCTGGATGCAGCAATGGCCCATGGGCAATGTGAAGGTGTATTGAAAGCCCATTGAGCCGGGTGTGAGGTTCTTATTCCGGATGCTGTCCGGTGTGGAGGTTAGGCGCACCGTACTGCTCCGTGATGCCGCAGCCCCGCATCCCGCAGCCCCGCATCCCGCTGCCGGCCCCGAGCTTCCAGAGACTCAAACATGATGACTTTGGCCATCCAGCGTATTTACAGCCTGCAGAGTTCACGCTGAGAGTCAGATTTATTCCAGTCATGCTCTCACTTGTGCAGCACAGTTTGTGCCTGCGTCTTTTTTTGTTGTTTTTTTTTTTTTTTGCCGAAAAGTTGCTGCCCCCTGCGCTGCTGGAGGGTTTAGGGATTAAAAAAAAAAAAAAATCTCTGATCGATTTATTCCATATAAGGCCTGCGGTTCACTATCGTTTGAGGGGAGGGGAGATAATCCCTGCTACTGCCTCTGTAGCCTATATCCCCCCTCAGCCTTACACAGACTGTATTGACATTTTGGACCTATTTATAAACCGTGCACCAGCCTCCACAGCAAGGATTCCCAAAATGACCCCATAATAGAAACAGTGATTAAAAAGAAAAACATTCCTGTGGCTGTTTGGACATTATAGCTCTAATCCACTGAAGGAGTTTGCTCCCTATGCAGGAATGCAGGTTCTTACTCCCAAAAAAAAAGGAATCCCCAAGAAAATTATATTTTATGGCCTTAAATATACGTGTGATTAAGAAAGACAGGCCAGGAAGCCTCAGTTTTTTTTAACCTTTTGCTTATTTTGGGTGACGTACAGGCATCATGCATGCATTGGTATATGCAGAGGTGCAAGGAACAAAACACAAAAACTCAACATAAATCAGAAGTCACACTTGACTGTGCCCATAATTTGAATTATTATTCGATATTAGTAAAAGTCGCCTGGTCGACTCTAAACTCCCACAAAGTCATAATGTTTGGTTAAATGTTGAACTTCCAGTATGAAACGAAATGTCAGATGCGTCTCTGTATGTGGCCCTGCAACTGCTGGAGCTGTTATACCTCAGTTTATTTCATTTGGAATTATGATCTGTCTTCATTATGTTTGACATCTAGTTATAAAATAGCTGATTGGTGATATACTTTCATGCTTACTTCTCAAACGTGTCAAGAAATTAAGCGTTCTGTGAAACACGTCATTTTCCCGGTTGGTAGTTGGAAGAAAAGACATTGTTTTCCCCAACCTTCGCCTTCATACGTCACTTTTTGTTCCCAAAATCAAACTGTGAGTCCAGATGTTTGTTAAAAATCACTTCAGTCCTCGCCGTCTTCAGTTTTTCCAAGTTCTGTTGCACTTGAAACCTTCACACAGCGGCCAGCATCAATTATGCATTGTCAATGATTGATTATAAAGCTTCTTTGTCTGATAGCAGATTAACATGCACATGCATCCCTCCATTAGAGGCATTACTCCCTGCGGCGCCACCATGACCATGTCAGTAAATCTGCTCTCTCTCTCTCTCTCTCTCTCTCTCTCTCTCTCTCTCTCTCTCTGTAGCTGCTCCAAGATTTCTAATCTACGGGCTTGACCCACATGCTATTCAGGACAGAGGGCTTAGCTCCCACATCTTAGAGTCTGTCATTAAACTGCAAAGAGCTCAAGAGCTGTGGCGGGTGTGAGTGGGTGAGGGGGGGAGGAAATGTGGGGAGAAGGACCCAAGTACTTGTTTGATAAGGCGACAGCAGAGAAAAGAAAAGCGGCAGTGGAACAAACCCCTGTCTAATGATGCTGCATGTATGTAGAGGCCATGCATTTGTGGGATGTGCAGCACAGGTGAGTACATGGGTTGTAGGTCATAAATGAAAGAGATAATAGACCGTGTTTTTGTGAAAAAATAAAAAAATTAAAGGTAATGATTTGATGCAGAAATTTAGTGAGAGTTTAGAGTTAATCGGGGGAGTTTGACGCTCCGAATGAGAGGGATTTTATTATCGTGTCTTCTGTCCGGTCTGCTGCTGAAGTCGCCTTAATCACTCTGCGGAGGAGATGCATTTTATTCCCTGTCTGCAGTAAAAGTAATTATGCAGAAGAGGAAATATGTAGAGCCGGTCTTCTTCTCTCAGGTAAGAAAATCCCTCAATCAAGACTTTATGGCTCCTTGCAAATGTGGCGACGGCTTCAATGGCACTCCCACTGTACTCCCCTTTATTTGTTTTGTGCCGTTTATGGGGTGAAAAGTTGAAGGTTTTGCTCCCGCCACTTAGAGGAGCGCTCCTCCAGCAGGGGCGCCTGCTAATAGACGGAGGTGAGAATGGAAAGGAAGGATTCAAAGTGTCGTCTCCGGTTTTCATTCTCGACGCTCCTCAGCTATTTCGGTCACTTTCCTTTAGTACGACCGATTACGCCACTACGAATGCTTTCCAGGAGGGAGCGTGCACTCCGACGGTACAGCTGCTGACTTTTTACAATGTGCAGAAAACAGCAGGTGACCGGAGAGCGACTGCAGGAATTGCAGCTGGGTTCCTTTTAAATTGCACAATGTGCGCTTGAGCTCAGTCCCTGCATAAGGTCAGATTTGATCTGTCCTAAAATCTTCTTTTTATTGGCCACAAACAAAAGAAAATTGTATTACATAGCTCTATTTTAAGTCTTGGTGGAAACTGATTGTGTGGCTTACACACAAATGTGATGGACCAATCACAGCCTGGTTTTTTTTGTTTGTTTGTTTTTTACCTGCAAATGGCTCATTTCTTCCCTGTTATCAGCTTGTTGGACTTTGGTGTAAAGAAAAGCACTTTTATGATCAAATCTCACCCGTTTGAAGCCTTAAATCACCTTTGAATAATATTTTATTTGGGTGCAATATGGGAGACAATATTTAAGACAGAGTTCAATACTATTGGCATTTCTCCCATCCCCCCATCCCCCCCCCCCCCCCCAGTATATTGAATGATGAAGTGATCCAACCTTTATTTTGACAGGTTAATGCATGTGAGTCTTACTACGGATGCGTCTCCCTTTCTGCATTATAGACAAATACAAACCTCTGATGACCTCAGGCTTTATGTCGTTCAGATCAATGCATCTTTTCGGATACAAACTTTTTAAAGTGCGGACTGTTTACTCACAGCCTTCCTCCTCCTCCTCCTCCTCGCTTTACTCTCACCTTGCAGATATAGTAAGGATGCCACTCCTATAAAGTTATATGAGCCTCTGCTGGCGGCGTCCAGGCTTTTAGCCTCAGCCCTGGTGGCATTTCCCCAGCTCTATCCACTCCACTTGGGGGGGGGGGGGGGGGGTTAATTATATGATATTATATCTAGACATTGATCAAACTATGATAAGTTCTACTTTTATGTAGAATTATACATTATATACATGTATACATTTTTTTTTACTATTACATATTATTTGATCGACACTGTGATACTATTAAAAAAGTTGCATTTAGTCAGGCCGAGTTGGATTTTTTTATTTTTTTGGCAACTAACACATTTAGTCTGTTGAATTATTAATCTTTTTGTTAAGGATACATTCTGGAATTAAATAATTATGAAGTCAATTTTGCCAATTCTGCATCACAAAACCAATTTCATGATGCAGAATTTCATTTTTTACGGGCTGCAAATAGTCCCTACGACGAAAATAACTTTATGAGTGTTTAGAAAATAGATAACCCATAAAAGGATAAAAGTAAAATAGCTGGCTACACAAATGCTGATCAAAATGCTTGAATACGCATTTGAATTGAAAAGTTGTAACTTGTGATTTTAAAAGCAGTTGGATAGTATTCATCGGTAAAACTATATACTTTGAAAAATACTTCATTTCTTTACATCCGCCTCTGCCTTCATCTTTCATGCGATATAAATCAAACAAAAGTGAGATTAACTGCGTCCGAGCCGCTATTTGTGTCTGTGTGTCCTCTGAAGGTTCCACACCATCAGTCTTCCTCCATTCCTGAATCAACAGATACGTTCTCAGACTTCTTTCTTGTAGAATGACAAAAACAAACTCACCCGGATTCTTCAACCGATTGGAGTATTTTCGGAGAGAGAAGTGCAAAAAACAAGAACGGTCGCTGCAGCTCGCGTCTTGAAAACAAAGACAACATGAGTCATGGGATGAGGCTCTTTTGTCTCAAGCTTGTTTTGCACTGATGACACATTTCAAGACGAGCTGAACACATGAAAGTAAAACTCATATCAAGAATGAGCATCGCTCCATGTGTTGGTATGTGGCCTGCTGTGGATTTATTTAATCCTTATACAAACTACTCTAAAAGATATTCAGAGTATAATAGGTGCCTCTTGGTCTGGATTAGTATTGGATGACTGTATGAAGATTCCGCACAGTGACTGGAATTGAAATGTTAAATAACAAACTTTACCTCAAGCTTATTCATGTTCTCTTGCAGTTCTTTGTGCTCATGTTGCCGATATGTGGCAAACTGGTGACTTCGTGGGAGTGAAAGGGTTAATCGTGCCCAGAGCGTTCTCTCTCTTTAAGAGCCCCAACCCCTGCTTTAATTCTTCAATTCCACTTGCCAATCCCAAATGCTTGTAATTTGACTCCAGCCTCATCTTGCCAGCTGCCACTGTGCCTGGAGCAGATTACTCTCAAAGAAATTGGTGTCAGCTCGCGGGGATCTGGTCCAATCCGAGGATTAACTTCACATGTGGGTGACCGCCATATCTGACATGTTCACCGGGTTCCCAATCAGGCCGCAACGTCGGATACGTGACACAACGTTTGGTAAAGCAGAAAAGCTTTTCTCTGAAATTCTCTATTCTCTCATTGTGTTTATTGCGTCACTCAGCCGCTCCACTCCACCACTCCATCAGATCAGGTTGGATTGTGGTTGAGGTTTGCAAAAGGGTTGTCTTTGGATAAATGCATGTTCATGCACACAAACCAGGTTTAGGCTTTAAAAAGAATTACATAAACTTTTCGTATCGAACCCTTTTGTCTGACATATTTAGGCCACATTTAGAAATAAGTCAGTGTGTTGTGCTTTACATCGTCGCTGTAGTTTGGAGAAGGTTTGAGAATTTCAATCATGAGAACTTATTGCATTTTGCTTCAAACTTGTCCCACAAAATATTTAGTTTTGTCCCTTTGCTCTTTTAATGCTCATATGTACAATATTGTTATAAAATATTCCATCTCCTGTAATTAAGATACGAGGATAGAAATACATTTGGCAAGTTAAGATTTAGGTCATGTTTGTTTTTTGTTTTTTTTAAAACCAACAAAACTTGCATTGTTTGACTTTAATACTATAGAAATTTTATTTCTAAATATAAATTCTGAAATAAGTATGATTTTGGTCAGTCTTAACGTTTGAAATTAGATTTTTCTTTAAAGATATTGATTGCCTAAACTAGCATTTATAAAAGGTCGCTAAGGTAATGAAAAACTTTAATTTGAGAATCTAAAAATTTCTTTTATAATCTATTCTAATAGATGCCATATAAAGTGTTAAGAGAAAAAAAAATCTAAACATATTAGTGCAAACAGAATTCAATAACCGCTCCATGTGGTCAGTCACGGGTCAGAGCCGGTTCTTTTCCAATCCCAAGATTGGAAGTTCCATCTCCATCTTTGTCTGGATCCTTGAGGACGACGCTGAACCGCCAATTTGCTTCCAAAGCAGAGCGAGCGCCTTGCATGAGCGTGTGTGAATGAGGAGGCTGTGACAAATTGTATGATGTTTTGTTTTTTTTGTTTTTTTCTTTTAGCTGCTGCAACACCTTCAGTTTCCACCCGTGACTAAAAACACAGAGCAATGCATTGAACGACAACAAGTTTAAGATATTTAATGACTCCGCCTCCCAGCGATGCTTCCCTCCCCCGCCTCCATGCTTCCCGGTGCACTCAGACGTGACTTGATGACAACGGCTGTTCTTTTCACGCAGATTCAGCCCTTAGAGGGATATTACTGCCTCTTTTTGGCCACGGCTCCTTGTAGGTGAAAGGGGGTGGGGAGGGGGTGGGGTGATGAGATGTCATTAGGAGTGAGTGCCAGCTTGCTGTTTCAGGGATAATGGACCTGTCTCCGCAATTGATCGCAATCAGTTTATTTTGTGCTTCCTCGGAAACTTCTCCCACTTCTCCGCCCTCGACCAGACATCCACAACCTCCGTCATGGCTCGCACTCATCCGTCTTACAAGCTCGTAATGTCACGGCGACACTGTCCTCAGTTAAGACCTTTCAGTATCGAGTCTGCATGTTCTTCCTTTGTGTGCAGCGCAAAAAACCCCTGCATTTCAAGTACAACTACTTGCACGTTGAGGTGTAAATGTGAGTATCAGACGAGACATGCTCGTTTGATATTGGGAGATTCTCTATCGCTGATAGGCGGGATTCTGTGTCTCCCTTTGTACGAGCCTGATGCACCCTGCTTCTCGTCTATTTTAAGAGCAGCAGCTCCAATTTACCCTTAAATGGACAGGGTATAGAAAATGGATGAATTTGTGCTTGCTGCTCCATGAATAACCTGAAAGTGAAGGTATTATAGTGACATAGTAGACTTCTTAATTCAAAAAGCAGAAACCCGCCTTTTGTGCACCAGTGACTAATCACTTGTGTGCTCCAAGAGAACAAGAGGCTCTATATGTAACCCTATATACCCGAAGCCACCGATATTTTCAGGATGACATCGACAAGGTCATGTTGCTTGCGTTTCCCGGTGGTCAGGTTACCGTGCTCAGTCATATTGGATGATGGTTGGTTTTCTATACCACAACACCGCCGCCTCCCGAAACGACCTTCCAAAAGTCTGCAAAGGGATCCGAGCAGCAGCCAGGGAGACGAAGCACATGAGGGGACATTATGTTTAGGTCTGCGAAGACATCCGACCTTGGCTGAGTCCAACGTCGGTGTGTTTTCTTCATGGTTGTCTTTGTTTCCCCAGAAGAGCTCAGATACATTTTCTATCAGAGAAGCTTGTTCTTATTCACTCTTACAAAGATGGGCAGATGCCAGTATAGAGAGTACTGCTCTCACGCTGCAGCGTCCGTCCTGAGGTTTACAGAGCTCCATCACATCTGCCGGCCTGATCACCATCACACTGCGATGCTCCATAGCGAGGTTCAATAGAGCGCAGTAGCAAAGCGGGTCGCCGCAGCAGGAGCTGGCGGGAGCCACACCAATCGATACCTTAGGCTGATGAGAGAGCCGGTGGGACGGCGAGTTGGTGGGCGATATCCTACAACCGCTGCAACAGCAGCAGAATCAAATAACACCCAGTGAGAACTCTCCCATGCCGAGGCAACACGTCGATAGGTGAGCCTGGATACACACCTCGGGAGGTTGAAGAGGGGGAGTCCGGCCGGCTTTCGGGTTTTAAGGGGCGGACCGTGTAATCAAGGCAACCCCCCCCCCCGCCCCCCGTTTGAGTCCAGCTTTTGGATGCGTCACCGTCAATATTTCCCCCATGAGTTCCTGTCAGCCCCCTGCTGTGTGCCCAACAAGACAAAAGTGTGCTGGAAAAAGAGAAAGCGGGCCAGAAAGAAGGCTGGGGAACAACAATGTTCCCAAACTGTAGCAACACCTTTCTAGAAGTGAATGGAGATCCAACCATGTGTAGCAGGGAGCATCAGTCTCATTTTGGGTCATACCTAGAGTGGGCTCATTAAAATGTTGACATAATAACAGTTTTGGTTTCAGTGTTTCTTTCAAATGCACATCTACAGCCAAATACACGTGGTTACATGAAGCTATGTAATCAAGAAATCGAGTGAAGTCAGCTCTTAAAGGTGAATCCAAACAGTGATCGGCTTCAGTTTTTAGTGTATTTATGTCAAATGTTAAGCCTAATTTATTCCTGTAGAACGTAGTACGTCTCCTCTCTGTGTTCTACATCAATATAAATCTGTAGTAAATATTAGTTCAAATAGATATCTGTTCTAACTAAAAGTGAGTGTGCGTTCAAAGGAACGGAGAAGAGAAGGAAACCTCCCACATGTTTTCAACCCATGCTGTAAAAATAATCTATTTCTGCAGGAGGCTCCTGCAATTTCGAGTTGACCTAACTTTCTTTGAAAACCCGCAATTCGGTGTAACCGTGAGTGTCATCAAGCACAAGAGTGTAAACATCCAAAACGCGTTAGATGGTGATTGTTGTGCCACACTCGGAATCATCCTCTCCCACTTCTCATAATCTGTCAATTGGGGTTTTTATTGTTTTGGCAGGAGGTCAAGTGTTAGACGGCTGATTATGGCGGTCCAAATTTTTCATCGTTAGCAGCGTCGTGGGCGTGCGAGTGCTGAATAAAAGTGTCTGTGCAGGCGACGGATGAGGAGAAGAGAGGGGAGCGATAGAGGGGGGAATTGAAGTGTGAAAACAGTAGGAGGGAGACCGGAGGCATGTGATGCTTTGCTGGGAGATGGAGAGGGAGGGGCACGCATCAGGTGGGGAACACTGTGCTTGGGTCTATTACAGAAGTTTGATACAAACCAAACATATTATCGAGCTCAGGGGTGCCCAACCCTGGTCCTCGAGGACCCCTGTCCTGCATGGTTTAGCTCTCGCCCAGTTGCAACACACCTGATTGCAATGAGGGGCTCGTTATAGGGCTTTTTTCACAACCTTGGTGATGACATCATCATTAGATTCAGGCACGCTGAAGCAGGGAGAGAACTAAAACATGCAGGACAAGGGCCCTCGAGGACCGGGGTTCCGGCTGATCGTTTGTTGTATTTGTAACGATGCAGAGAGTCTGAGAAGTTCAACAGCGCTTCATTATGTGTCGCAGCAGTTTACATAGCATAAAGGGAAACAGCCAGAAATGATAAAATAGCACATGTAACACAGAATGACAAGAAGCAGCAGCAACAAAGGAGTTTCTTCATGAGGTGATACTCGTCCATGTTCGGTATCATCTTATCCCATTAATTTCAAACACAGGGACAGTTCACTAACTAATTAAAGATAGAAAGCACATCTAAACTCCACACAGAAAGGCCCCCAACCAGACTCAAACCGTGGTTATTCTTGCAATGAGGAGAGGTCTAACACAGACCTGGACTTCATAAGGCCCGGGAGCCATGAGCTGCCCGGCACCTCTGCTTGACCTTCCTCCAGGAGAAATCCAGAATCAAATGAAATGCACCGTTACCTAAAATGGTCACATTATTCACGTTATTGAAAATTAGTTTCCCTCCCCTGGTTAAACCACTACACCGCCATGGACTCATTTCTGAATCATAAATCCTATCATAAAGGCCCACGCAGGGTCCTTCCTCTACTCAATATGCAGCTTCATGACTATAATCTGTTTTGCATGGGTAACAGAATATAAGGAGTCACACACACTACATCCCCTTAACTGATAGGTACAAATAATACGTCCATCACTTATACATTAGCCAGTAAGATACATGATACAGCCTGTGAAGCTGTAAAGTGGATTTGAAACCTCTGCTGGTTCGATTCGAGACTTTGGGTCCTTTCTAGTGGATCTTAGAATTTTCTCCTCTGAGATCCTCACACAATCCAAAGATATGCATGTTAGGTGAATTTGTGACTTTACACACGTGAATAGAAATAGATATACTTTATTAATCACAGAGGGAAATTCTTCAAATTTGCGTGCGATTGTGTATAATTGTCTATCTCCGTTTCACTGGATGTCAGCTGTAGCATCCTTCAACTCCAACGTGGAGGTCACATGACGCTGGAGCCGATCAAATGCTGATTAAAAGGCAGGGTACACCACCGATCCATCGGAAACACAGACACACACCTAGAGTAAATGTACAATCGTCAGTCAACCTCAAACGCTTGTGACTGGAGTTACGGCAGAAATGAAAGTACCTGAAGAAAACCCACTCATGCACAGGGAGAGCATGCGAAAGCGCCACCCAGAAAAGCACAGAGTTGAACCGTACATTGAGATTCCCATGACAAGAACCACTTTCATTTCATTCATTCAAAAGCCACAAGAAAGAGTCAATTGAACTTGTGTATTTCTACGTATTAATTCAATACAGCACTTTGTGCAGACGGACTCACAATGTGCTTCACGAGCGAGAAATCAAATAGCGGGCAGTAAACAAAGATGAGCAGTGTGGTTCAAGGACTGTGTAGTGAACCCAGTAACAGCGCCCAGTTCTCATAACAGGTCAAGGCGTCACGCTCACAAGATTTACGAAGTTCTGCCTGACCCGGCCCTGTCGAGGAAGATGAGAAGGAGCGAGTTTCCCAGGGAGCCTCTGAAAGGATGGTCGGGTTTACGAAGGGTCAGTTGGTCCACTGCTGTGGCCCAGTTCCTCACATGAAACCCTTGTTCCTTGTTTGGGAGAAATGTGCTAATCCCTGTGGACCCACTCTGCGCCCCAGCCAGCCTTTGAAGACAAAAAAGAGCCTAAAAAAAAAAAAAGCAGCTTTTGTTCTTCAAACACGCTTTTGTACTCCTAACCTCTCTCCCAGCTTGTGTTTTACAGAGCAGTTATGATCCATTGTATAGTGCTTACTGCTATGACACAGTTTCCTCTGGAGGCCTTGAGTATAATTCCTATACTCTTTGGTTTTACCGCTGGTGTGGGTTTTTTTTTGTTTTTTCAAACCCGTTGGTGCATTGCTGTTTGGACTTATCACACGTGGTGTGATAAGTCGAGCAGAGGAAGGATCCAACCCTGCGTGGGCCTTCTGATACCCGATACCGAAGCCTGTGCGTGTCAAGCTGCAGGATTTGGAAAAAGAGCACATGATGTAGGCAGTCAGATGATAAAGCTATACCTTACATAAGACCCCCACCCCCCCCCCCCCCCCCCCCCCCCCCCCCCCACCCCACCACCCCACCACCCCACCACTTTCAGTCAGTAAATGACAGCAACTGAGGGAAGGCCGCACGGTTTAAAGTGCTCTCTGGTCCTCCGGTGTCTGATTTCATCTTTCTGATGTCAGGAGAGTGTTTCCTTTCCTTGTCCTCAACTGAACTACAGCTACGTGTCAATTAAAGCTGTCACCCAGAAGAATTTTGTTCTGGCCGGGTTGGTACGACTGTGTTCTGAAGACATCCTGAAAATAACAAGAGAAGGCAGTACTTTCAGCTGTTGTTTTGTTTTCTTTAATCACGACGCAGCATTGTCAGGAACTCTCTGCAGGGAGACACTGATAGTTTTGCGAAGGTTTACAAAGTGCCTCTCGTCATGTTGTAGCAATAGAAAAGGAGAGCCAGAGGTGGAGTCTGCAGCCTGTCTTCAAAAAGTCACAAATTATGGCGGAGACATACCAGCTGATCAAGGCTGTTTGGTCAGATTTATGTACTCATGTAATTAACTCATCTGTCATCTGCAGCTTGCAACGGTCATACCTGTTACCTCATTTTCATCTGGTTTTTTTTATGGTGACCACCTATGTGAGGTATAAATGTTGGTGGTGTTTAGCGTTTGATGCAAAAACCAAGAAATCATTTGAATTTCCTGATGCTTCCCGTCATGGAAACCTGTGTTGTAGTTTTATTTTTTCTAAATGAACGTTAACAGGCGCAGGAGCTGCACGAAATGTGAATACTTTGTGTAGTTAGGCTCTATTTCTTCGCTCATTTTGGAGCAGTTTGCCGTCAAAGACAGAAAAGTTGGTTGAACGACAAGTACATAGCTGTAGGTTCTTTACAGTGAAAGCTCGGCTGTGTTTCATCAGCCATATGAATCGGACACAGCAGCAGTTTGCCTGAAGACTGTAACAGTACGACGAGGCTGTTATTCTTGGTGGATCAGGCACAAGTTTTCCAATGAATCGCCTCATTTGTTTTAGCTTCATTGAATCTAAATGCATTAGCAGAACACAAATCCATTACATGAAATGCGGTTACCGCCCCGGCCTCTCCCGGGAAAAACCCAGGTTTAATTCTGATATCTGAAACTTTCCTCATAAAGTTTCTAATAATGTCTTTTTTCAAAATCCAAATAGAAGCTGATCAAATTAACTGATGACTCTTGTCTTGTGCGTAGGTGCCAAGTTATGTGGTCCTGGCTTCTCGATTACAATCATGTATATGTCAGTCTTTTACGACTTTGTTTTCTTTTTCCCCCTGTAGACCTGTGAGACGTACATCTTGTGAGAAAGATGGTGACCGTGGAAACCCCAGAGGCGCCGGTTCCTCTGACGGCGCTCTCACGCTGGTACCTCTATGCCATCCACGGCTACTTCTGCGAGGTGATGTTCACCGCCGCCTGGGAGTTTGTGGTCAACTGCAACTGGAAGTTCCCTGGCGTGACCAGCGTGTGGGCGCTCTTCATCTACGGCACCTGCATCCTCATTGTGGAGCGCATGTACCTGCGGCTGCGCGGCCGCTGCCCCGTGCTGCTGCGCTGCATCATCTACACGTTATGGACGTACCTGTGGGAGTTCGGCACGGGGCTGCTGCTGCGCCAGTTCAACGCCTGCCCCTGGGACTACTCCGAGTTCCACTACAACTTCATGGGGCTGATCACGGCCGAGTATGCCGTGCCGTGGTTCTGCGCCTCCTTCATCGTGGAGCGCCTGGTCATCCGCAAAACTCTGCGGCTGCGCTTCCACCAGGGGCCCGAGGACGGCTGGTCCCACCACTGGTCTGATGCCGGGGGCGGAGGAGGAGGAGGAGGAGGAGGAGGAGATAGGGGGACTCTGGGGAGTGGGAGGAGAAGAGAGAGGAGCAGAGAGGTGGAAAGCAATGCTAACGGTTACCTTAAAGTTGAATGAGTCAACAAATAGATGCAAAGACAAACCACCCCCCCTCCCCCACCCCCCCACCCCAAAAAAACCCCGGCTCGACCGCTCTGCTACACCTCTTCTACCGTCCCCAGCCACTCTTAAAAAGCAGGCCCCTCTTTCAATGTGTGGGGTGAAGACACGCGGCTGTGCAGACTGGGCTGGTGTGCAGAGGTGTAAAGAGCCAGAAAACAAAGACCTAACTGGGGGTTGAAAAGGCCCGAATCACTCACTGTGTCCTTCACTGTTAGCACGGTGGCGCAGCGATTCCCTGCTGCTGCTGCTGCTGCTGCTGCGTTTTGCTGCATCTCATAATTCATGGGGTCCTGACGTCTGCGTCTTCTACGGCCACTTTCCAACCCCCCCCCCCCTTGTTCCACTGACTCCGGCAGAATAAAATCAATTAAGACTATATAAAAAATCTCTTGCAAAGATTAGCGTTATATTCCTGCTCGGGATCAAGAAGAAGGATTTCTATTCTATTCAAGGGCGCGTCACTTTAAAATATAGCAAAAACGCTTGCTGCATAGGGATTGTGTTTAAAAAAACAAACAAACAAGTAGCTGCAGTTGCAAAATGTCCTTAAAATGTACATAAAGTCCTTAATGATATTAATCCAAGTACTGTAGTCATGTAGCTACGAAAGTTCACCCAGAAGCACTGCATCATGTGTCCGCTTATGTCATGAAGAATGTTTTTTCTGCAGTCGGTCAATTAGCCCACGTTGCCTGGGGGCAGGGAAAGTGCATGAAAAAAAAAAAAAAAAAAGAGTCTTCCAAGTGTAATCTGCATTTTCTTTTTCTTTTTTAACGGAGCTCATTGAGCAGCCACACTGTGTGTCTCCGGCGTCTGCCTGGAGCTGGGTCAGTCCGAGCTGGTCTGCCAGCTATCAGGGTCGATTGCCAGTGTTATTGTTCTGACAGCATGTCGAAGTGTCCTTGAGCAAGACGTTGAGTCCCCGGGGCCCCAGCTCCCGGTGAGCGGGTCCCCGGCCTTGCATGGCAGCTTCTCCGCCCGTCGGCGTGTGAATGATATCGTGTGTGTTTGTTGCGCGGGCTAATATGAGAACACTTTAACAAATGCAGTCCATTTACCGCAACAGCAGGGAAGCCTTTTTGCGGATAGTTATGATTATGTGTCGTGACCATCAGCATAAAGCACCGAACCACTTGGTAATTCCCTTTCTCACAGCTTTTTCAAAGAACTTCTCCATGACGCACGGTCCGTTGGTCCATTTTGTTTCGGATATGCCAAGGTCACATAAGCCTCGTTTCTCAATCCTCTTTCCATGGAAGTCCTTGTCAAATGGTTCATTTTTACCTGTGAGTTGTTTGCTGAACAAATACTGTCTTGATTCGTTGAGTTGTTATCAGAGACCGATTTGTGATGAAGCTTTAGAACGGTTTCTTCTTCAGTCCCCCTCTCGTTTTGTCTGACAAATGTGTGAAGGACACAAATTAGGCTGCAGATTTTTTGGTGTAAACGTATTAAAGAAACCAAAATAGAATCCGCTGGTCATTTCTCCCCCGCAGAAATCATCCGTGGTGAAGAAATGGTTTTTGTGCTACAACTTATGAAACAAACTGCGGGAGTGCAAAACAGGATACAAGCTGAGGTGAAATTAAGTTTCATTTTGAACAGCCCAGGTGGGCTGACTGCACTTGTGTCTTAACATGGCAATATCCAGACAAACCAAACACACACACACGCACGCACGCACGCACGCACGCACGCACGCACGCACGCACACACACACACTCATTTTGGCGAATGTGCCTCTTTCTACTCTGGAGGTAGAAAAGTCGAGGACTGGACACTTGCCTCCATTTATACAGGAGCTGACAGCATGTGGATGTGGTGCTACTGGTTCAAGTATGTATTAAAAAAAAAAAAAAAAAAAAGGTTTATTTTGAGGTACCTTTGATGAAAATATGTGTGCTGAGAAGTATTTCCCAGCAGAACCATCTGTGTCATCTCAATCACAACACACTGTTAAATAAAAAAAAAGATGAACTCAGACTTTTATTAGAGAGAGAAGGAATAAAGCCGAATTCATCTTTTTTTTTTCTCTCCCACATTACTGCTGGGATCAGTTGAGGTGTGACCTTCACCAGTGTGGCTGTAATGAAATGCAGTGTTTCCTCCTGACTGCAGGTCCAGCGCGTGAGGCTCTTCCGTATCACAGGTGAAGTGCTGCCACCCAGTGGAAGATTTTAAAACTGCTAATATAAACAATAAAGCAACAAATGTGAATGAACTATAAACTGTAACTCAATAGCCTAAAAATCAAGTAACGCAGAGGTTTAGATTCGTGGAAATCTGCCAGATCACATTTTTCATTCGGTTTACGTGTCTTTTCTAACATACATTATCCAACAGGCTTAAAAGCAATATAGGCTTCTGACCCAGCAATGGGATGACTTTTTCCTTCAAAAAGAAAATAAATCTACTTCATTACGTTGGTATGCAGCTCATGTATTTGTCCAGTTCTACTGCTTCGATTGAGCAAATCACGAAAACATGCAAAACTAAGTGTATTCTCTGCAATATGTGAGTAAAGGAGTATTAGGTGATTGTGTCTGGTGTGTTCTGCAGGGACTCGTCTCTGTATGTGTATGTGCATGTACAGTATGTAATAGCTGAACTGATTCTCTGGTATTTTTACCTTGAGTGTGCATGTCCAAAATGTTCTCCTCTAATATTTGATTTTATCCTGTTAAATTACCCCCCCCCCCCATTTTTTTTTTTTTTCTAATACAAATGTACAGGTTTTTAGTAAAATGACTGTACTTATATCACCCATTTTGATTATGTATTATTTATCAGTTTTTGGAATTAAATGTATTTATTTGATCATTGATTGTGAGCGTTTCGAGAAGTCTTTTTGATTTCCTCGGAGAAAAAGTCATATATGAAGATGTTGGAAATTAAAGCTATGCATTTATCTTGTTTTTCTTTATTTCAAATTAAATACCCATTCATGTACAATTCAATTAATTACATAGCACCTTAGAAAACATTTATAATGTGGAAAAACGCCTTTAATTCATATATATGTAGTAAATGTGAAAAGAAATTAGGCCCCAACAATTCAGACACTGAATATGCAAGTGAATGGTCAGCAAATAATTAGTTACATCTAAGAATGGAATAAAAAATAATGGATAAACAACAAAAGACAAGAAATGCATTGTTAAATTATACATTGTTATATAACTTTGGGAACTTCTGACATGTATCTAACTAATTAAGTAACTAGCTAATTTGGTTAGATAGATAGATAGATAGATAGATAGATAGATAGATAGATAGATAGATAGATAGATAGATAGATAGAAAATAGAAAAAAACCAATGTTGACATTTTTAATTATTGAGCCAATGGCTGTTTATCTGACTAAACTGTCCTATGTGCAGGCGTATTTATGCTTGAGTCAGCCGATTAACAGCCATTAAAATGGCCACACATTCAAAAAGCATCTAATTTAATCATACTTTGTTTAATCTATTAATGGGATACAGCCTAGATTAATGTTTCTGCATACTAACATTCACAAATATGGACACATGGGACGTATAGTTGCTAAACACAAAACATTCCTGTCTCTGATGTTTCTATGACCTGCGTGTGTGTGTGTGTGTGTGTGTGTGTGTGTGTGTGTGTGTGTGTGTGTGTGTGTGTGTGTGTGTGTGTGTGTGGGTGTGTGTGTGTATGTGTGTGTGTGTGTGTGTGTTTGCTTGTTTCAGGGTCAGGCCTACGCGCCTGTGCAAAAAGCTGCAGTACCTAGATTTAACCACATGGTGGCTCTTTTTCACCAACAAACCGACCGTCTCATGCTGCTTAAACTCACGTGGCTCTCAAGTCACAAGTCTGTATTTGAAGCTCAGTTTTCTAACCGTATATCCTTTTTACAGCTGGTCTTTCCAAGCAACAGCGCAAAGATTGGTTTCAAATATAACTTCATGTTTAGCTACGTTGTAAGACCTTATGTGAATCAACACGCCTGCTCATTGCAGGACACTCCTCTTTAGTATTTAACTCGTGTTTATGACTGACTGAGTCATAAAAAAAATGAAGTTTAATTTATTATCACAGTGACATATATCTTTTCGCTTGTAAAAGAAGCCTCAAGCAAAAGGATTTCCAAGTCATTCCGGTCTTGTGACCACGCCTAGCAGCAGGTAGTGAGATTCTGGGTCGTTAAGTGTCTATTCAGAGCCTATAATTGGTGCAGAGTCCGCTCGCAGGCCCGGGGCTTTCTCACCAAGCAGTGCTCACCTATATGTTTAAAGGGTGTGTCTGCTTCACGCTCTCCGCTGCACTAATGGCACAAAGCTGCCGTGGCCCTGCCTCATTTGGCACATTCAGCGTGTGGTTTCGTCTGTCTTCCTCCAATCACTTGCTGTCAGTCCAAATATGGAGATTCCCAACCTGTAATCTGTGCGGATGACAAGTGTCTGTCCCCGAGGCGGACTGGGAGGCCTGTTTTGTGAGTGTCGCTCACGTGTTGTGTGCAGAGCTCAAGTTTCGCCGGGCCTTGTCTTGAGTGACTTCATTGTTCTCGCGGGTCAGGGTTAAAGTTCGCTGAGCAGGAAGTGGAGACGGATTAAAAGTGAAGGGATTCTTACTTAAGAATGTTCTCATCTGCCTCATGTGCACCTGTGGCGTCTCAGATGAGAATTCAAGTTGAGGTAAAGGATCTGATAATTTTATTAGATACTAATAAAGCACGTTCTGAGGTGAAGTAAAAGTACACTCAATTTTTATTTATGCTCTCAAATGTACTAAAAGCGTAAAACTCTGCAGCTTTTTAAACGACAAAATCTAACATTTCTTCTCAATTTGAGCTCAAATATTTGTATTAATTCAGGCAATCAATGGATGCTCCACTGAATCTGCTGATTTAGTCTTTTGAAGTTCACATTAATTCATTCATTAAATATTCAAACTCTCAGACATTTGGTCAAGTCTTCCTTTCGGTCTCTTAGTTTATTATCTTATATTTTTTCATCTATTGAATAAGAAACACATGTTTTCTACACAAAGACAGGACGCCTTATGTGTGTTATTGTCCTGTCCATTGAGGATGAGATCACTCTTCATGTGGCGAAGGCACAGAATACATTTTTTCTCTTATCAAACCACAAAAAGATAAAATATTTGCAGTTAAATGCTCAGATAAATGTGTTTGAATGCAAGTGCAATAACAAACTATCTGTACTTTGCTATTCCCAAAAGTGAGGAGAGTCCCGAAAACTCAGTTACAAGTAAAAGTATTGTTAAAAGCACTATCTATTGTGTACAAGACACTCAAAAACTGCTTGAGGTATTCGCTGTTTTGTAACTGATTGATATTGTAGTGCATCATCATTTCCCTGTAAAAGTCTCTCACACTCGGACTTGCACCGGGGACCCCCCTGCCCTAATAACCCCTCAATTATTGTGCGGCCTGTTCTTGTATTCATTTGTGTTGTGATTGAATTCTCAAAAATGACATGGAGGTGTTATTAGAAGCCCGTTGGACAGCTGAATGTCAGGCCGGGCCGCGGGGCGACCTCACAGCGTCACGGTGCATCTATTGAGCGTCAGTCAATGGGTGTGTTTTAGGAGGGGGGCGATGGGGGCGTGTGGGTGCAGGATGCAGGTTTGGATGGGAGGGCGAGCTAACAAAATGAATAGTTCCATCAAATCAAGGCAAGACCTTAACATTTGCATTTCCACTGAGCCCTCCATTGAGGGGAAACTTGCCTGACGTGTGAATGAGCGAATGCGTCAGGCCTGCGCTGAAACTCATTCATGCCTTCACAGCTTTGGACACAGCCCGGGTCTTTTTCGCTCGGATCCTGCTGGAAAACTCCGGCCCTTTTGACTCATTTTTTCCCCACATGCATGTTGCTTGGCAGTCAAGGCCCTCCTGCAGTCAGAATGGACCAGCGGGAGATGGAGGACGGCTCGTTGATCACCCACGCGTCTTCTTCTTCTTCTTCTTCTCCTCAACCTCACTGTAGTGCATGCCTTCAAACTGTTTAAGAGACGCCAAATAAATCTCCTGAAATAGCCATGAAACGCCAAACAGGTTGTGGAAGAAGTTAGTCCCTCTCAGTTTCTTATTTGGCCCAGCTTTTCTTTCCCACAAGAGAGTTTGCTCGTTTATTTTCCTGAAGCAACTTCATGCAACGGCGGCATCACGCTAAGCAGCATGAAACCAGTACGATACATACAGTTAAACGCCTAAAAATGTTGAATAATGTTTGAACTTCGCGGCGCAAGATGGATGAATGTGCAGACATCGGAGGTCAACCATAGTGTAAACACAGGTCTCAGAGCACGCGGGGTGAAAAGGAACCTTTTCTGTGAAGATGTCCACAAACATTTTCAAACTCAACTACCTGTCTGCATGGCGTCGTGCCGTCGACATAACTGCATTGGTCAGTCAAGCTAAAGATTTCCTTTAAAGAATCTCTGCATCAAAAGTAGGTTCTGTATCTGCCTCTGACAGCAAAGCCATGGTAACAATAGTAAACACACAGTGAACATTGTGACACATTCACGGTTTGTTTGGGTTTAAGGAGGGAAAAAAAAAACACATGGTTTGGGTTCAAACCACCTCGCTTCAAAGGGCTGTGTCACTTTAACATGTTACATAACCTTGGTTACTTGGCATGAGCTCAGACCTGCATATGAACGGCAGGGTTCCGGGCCAAGAAAAACAAAAAAAACAAAACTGGTTTATGAGTAAAGAAGTTGCAGAACAGTTGTTTGCTTTACTTAAACGGTACAACAACAAAAAAACATTTAATCGAAAAATGAGTTTGACTTTCCAACACATTCAGACATTGAAAGCTTTAAAAATAAACAACAAAAAAAACAACAAAGAAATTCAAGAGTTTGGATTAAGTGCATCAGGTTATTTGGACCCATTGGATACAAACAAGACCCATCCCAGGTGACATAAAAGGTCCGAATGGTTCATATCGTAGTGGGAAATCTGAAAGGTATAGCAGAGGACCCTCCCATTGTACTATTGTATTGTAGGATCCACTGTCGGGTGTTATTCTCCCTTGTAATGTCTTTCTCTGTCACTTCTGTCGTGTTAGTCAGATATTATCATGTGATCAGAGGAGTTGTCATAGAAAATGAGGATCTTGGTGGGATATCTTTATCCAAATGCTGCATGCTTTTTTGGTTTATTTAGCTTTGTGTTCTAAGGATGATCAGTAGGAGAAACTCAACAAAAAACAACAAAAAAACAACAACACATCTGTCCCTCCAGGTGTATTCCCTGAGGTCAGTTTGACAGCGGCTCCTATACTAATAAACTTACTATCCATTTCCTGTGTGTCGGCTTGTGAAATGAGACCCTTTGAGCACTTCAGTTGAACCTCACCAGAGAGACAGCCTGATCCATTATGAATGTAAAGGTGCCCAAATATAGCTGCGCCATCACGCTCGTCTCCAAACCCGCTACTTTGTCAAACTGCGCTGCGTATCTTTGCAGAGCTCCTCCGTCAAGTCACAAACAGATGGCGGGGTTATTTGATGTTGACGGTTTGAACCTGTGGCCAGCTGTACGGCTCCAGAAACTAAAAGCTGCCGTTTTCTTAACGGTCACGGCTTATCTTCAGCAGCACTTTGCATAACAAGACGGAAAACAGCTTTCCCGCGCTGCTTTACATGCTTTTTCGTTTCGTTAGTTATTGATGGCAAAGCAGGTAAGTGAAAGAGGAGCTATGGGCTATATGTGGCTTCACATGGGTTATTATTTTAAACATTCACAGTGTGTTTAACTCTGAGCTGGAGGAACTTGCGCCATAGAACTTGAACAATTTCAAACCTGGAGCCCTGTTCAGGAACTTGTAACAGGCAACGGGATTTACTCAGCATCATTAGTGTGTAGCCCCAGAGGGAAGCGCTTTCAAAACCAGGAAGCATTTAAGTTCACAGAATCCAGGCCCGAGGTCAAATTAGAAACCTGCCAACAAGGAGAAATCTTTCAACCCCTGCTTATTTTCACTGCAAACTGCTTTCCATATTCAAATTCACTTTATTTACACCATCAATAACTAAAATATCACATCATGCAATCCAGGATATCAGATTAAAAGCGGTTAAATAAACAAATCTACTGCGGTACTTTCAAAAGAGAAGTGGTTAGGCGCCGTTTTTACATCCAAAAATTTTGATAAGCTTGTTTTACCCGATCGTCTGTGTTTGCAGTCCTCAGTTTATCCAAAAAAAATAAATGTATTCAAAGCCCAGAGACACTACATTAGTACAACATGCATTGCTCAAACACAGAACTAATGAGAGGTGTGTATCTCAAACAGTCAAAATAAACATGTGCCTTACTTTGAGAGCTCCATTTCATCCTATTGGAAAGTGATGGAGCGCCAACTATATGTAAACTAATACGTTCTGAGGTGCTTTTCTCAAGTAGTTTTGTTGTGCAGTAAAGGAAGACATAGATGTTATGAGCTATCAACGCACTAGCCTGCTACCAGTATAATCAGCTTGTCTCATTTCTGCTCAGAACTGTTTATGACATGACCATATATGGGAGGATGCAACTACATACACACCAGTTCGTAGCATATGTCAAGGTGACATCCTGCTTGTGAGAAGATAGTACAATTGTGATGTCTACAACTTCTCAGGAGAGAACACGAGATGTAGCCAGTTTCGACAAAGACAACATGTGATCTCCACACCATATGTGCAGGGAGGAGTGAAAGAAATGCTTATAAACCAACGTTTTCATTTACTCGGGGCTCTTGACCATTTGAAGCCTGCTCCTCCCGGACAGACTGGTGCTTGAGCCCGAGATCTCGTTTTATTCCATGTATTCTTCTTAAGGTAATTATCAATAAAACTGTGTGATTAATTCCACTCTTGTTTCCGCATCAATAAAAGAACACATTAAGGACTGTTTTTCCTTCAGCAGCAAATGTGATTTAGTTTATTGCATCTATGCAATTCAGTACTTGTTGGTGTATGGATCTGAATTGTATGTAACCAAAACAAGTAAGTACTGTATCTTACCTTAAAATTTCTAGTTGCACACAAAACACATTAACGTTTACAATTCCCTGATGAAGTCTCTTGTTTATATTATGAACATTTTGTGTTTATAAGAGCTTCACTTTCAGTAATTTGAAACAATATTGCCCAAACTGGTTGGAAACTATAATATTAAACTACATACCTTCAACTGTTGTATTTTTACACTATTGAGCACACATCGGTATATTAGCCACAGGTGGATGTGCTTCTATGTGGAATATATACGGCGTAATCACAGGGGTTTGAGCAGAATGGCTTTATATTTTCATACCTGGAGCTTTAAACACATTAGAATAAATTATATAAAAACAAGCCCCCTCTTCTGTTTCTCTTTCTCTCTGATTATCCTTCCTGTCCTCCAGGTATGCAGCACAGCATAAATTATGAAAATAGCAGCTGGCAAGAGAGAAAATAACAGCAGTTATTAAAATGAATGCTGTTGCTCCTCATGTGGTCTGAGGATGTGGCTGCAGGAGGAGCATTAACCACTCATTCAAAGTCTGCCCTTCCTCTCTTTCAGAGGGCTTCACATGTTTATATATTTCTATTTTGTGTTTTTTTTTTTTTTTGGTGTGTGTGCGTATGTGTCATTACTGCTTAATCTCAAGTCCAGCCTCGTTTCCATTTGGCCTTTTCAGAAGCAGGTTTTTTGGGCACCGATCACAGTCTCCTGTGTGTCCAAACGTAACCGACGCCAGCTTCCTTTCAGTCCAGCGGGCCCGAGGGCTCCGGTCTGCGTTGTGTCTTAACATGGTCCGCTAAGCTTCAAACAGACGCCACACTGTAGTGGTGCCCAGGTTCGTCCTCGCTCTCGACTTTGAAGTGGGAATCCTTTCACCTGGCACATTTTAATGTCATCATACTTTGGGTTTGATGGGATCCAACTAGAGAAGCTGGCTCCGTTACGCTGGCTCCTTTAGAACTACACACTTTATTCCCATTTTTTTCCCCCACCAAACATGACATTAAACACTCATTAAGCCACTTAAGACGTAGTAATTGACCACCGATGCTACGAAGGTCTCTTTATGCCTGTTTGCATTAAAAGATGGCACTTAATCCAATTTTAATCATCTGTTGGCTCGGGGACCTAATCACTGAGATAATCCTCATGTCAGCTCTTCTGGAACAGTTTGGCATCTTATGTTCCCACTTGTGAAATCATAAAGATGCCAATTAAGTGGAAATACTCAATGAACAATGTTTGCATTCAGTTTTATACATATTTTCTGAAGTTGGCACAAGAATTAAATTAGTTTTGGGGGTTTAAGTTTCACAAATTTTTCCATTAACATGAAGACTGGCTTTAGTAGCTCTGACAATAAAAAAGACAATCCGCTCAAAATAAGATAAGAGGCCAAACCATTTATTACTCCCAATATGGTGGACATTTACATTTTTACAGCACCAAAGGGAGAGGGCTAATGAATGCAATGCATTTTAAACATTGTGATTTTTTTAATTCCACACAAGTGATGAACATATTTTAACAAATTAGTTTTACTTAGGCCCCTGTTTCATGTGACAACATCTAATCCATTAAAAAAAAAAAAAAAGTTGAGTTTACACTGGAGCAGCGGACACACTGACAACGATGTAGTTAGTCCGCCACGCCACGGGATGGTGCTGTTGCTTGTTTTTGTAATGAAACCACACAGACGTGTGCAGAGAACGATACCCTATAAAGGTGAACGAAATGGAGAGCACCCAACATCCGTGTGGACTGATGACGAATTGGATGCTACCAGGGGTGAGTCTCAACTTTTAACCGACCAATTTGGACTATTAAACTAGAATACGGACCTACAGTCATACCACTGCCGAGCCGCCATG
The DNA here is from genome assembly GCF_963383615.2 of Lipophrys pholis. NCBI lineage: Eukaryota > Metazoa > Chordata > Actinopteri > Blenniiformes > Blenniidae > Lipophrys > Lipophrys pholis. The sequence goes on from NC_137633.1 coordinate 13,544,438, forward strand.
TTTGTTTACTAGCGCATGAGCCCATAGAACTGTTAACCACGAGGGGGTTGGGTTACGCATGCGTAGTGACAACGCTCTATGGGCTCCAACAGTCTCTGCGCAATTGCGCCTGTGACAGAAAAGTTCCACCTTGGGAGACTGTATATAAAAGTCATGGATGCCGTGGAATCCGAACAAATTGTGCCATGTAAACAGACTTCCCAAAAGTAAATGCATTTTTGCGGATACAATTGTTTTCGTTGTTGTGTAACTAGAGCCTTAAACATCAATAATTGTTCTTGTGTATATGGAACGAATGTACTTTGACCACCTGTAAGTACTAGAATAATTCAATTCAAAGGTCTAGTCATAAAAAATAAGGGAATAATTATATAAATATGCACGTGTATCAGTTGTTTTTTTGAGTTGTTGAATAAGTAGTTCGATGAGAGCTTAATTTCTTTTGGAAGTGACTCAAAGTTTGAATGTGGTGTAACTCTGAGAAAGCTGTTGAAGAGCTGTGTTGTTGTCTTTCGCAATCTTCCCGCCCGTTTCTGTCTGGTCTTATGCGATGAAGGCACTCTGCAAACAAATCAGCAAACTGTCACCTCCGCATTATGACTCAACTGTATTTAACGGCATGGCTGTCGCCTCTTTATTTACACTGATTACATCTGCTGGTGTGCAAACATAATATTTTATTATTCAAACAGGTAACGATAAGAATCTAACAGCATTACTCGTCTACCCGGGCACCTCAGAGGCCGGCCGAGCTGCTCCTCGTTGCATAAGCCTTTGCGGGCCGTAATCCTCCCGTCATGTTTTCCAACTGTGGGAGAATGATTCGCCTGTAGAGGGAAGTGTTTGAGTTTTCCACGAGGAGCTTCCAAGCCGCCGGCAGTAGTGCTTGGTGGCCTGACACAGGCCTCTTGAGGAACTCCAGGATGCCATTAGGTTGAGTGACTGGCTGTGGCTGAGTGTGCGTCTGCTGCTGTGTTTGGATCGCTTTTTTTTTTTTTTTTTGCTCTTGTTGGCACGTTGCCTCCTTGTACCTACCACTTTTTTTTTTCTTTTTACCGAGGTGTAGCAACACCTTACAGGGCGTTTGATACAGAAATAGACTTACAGTTGTGTTGCTCCAGCTGTGGGGACAATGCAGGCACAGTGATGGGGGGAAGCTCGGCACATTTACTCAAGTACCGTGCTTAAGTTTCATGCTGAGGCACTTGAACTCTTGCGTGATTGTTTCAGTTTTCCACTACTTTTTAGAGGTAAACTGACCTTTCTTTTATGGAGCTCCATTCACTTTACAGTCGCGGTTGCATTACAAATGAAGGAGGCTTAAGTTTCGAGTTTATTCTAATTTAGAAATGTGGAAATTACAGTTAACCCATCTTAAATGTTGATTACCAAGAATAGGAGATGAATACCTATGGTTTTCCATCGTAAAAAAGAAACGTTTAACACCATTAAGTCTTCAAATGCAATGTGTTTTTAAACCTAAACCATGAGCTCATGAGCCCCTTATGAATCAGTAATTGCATAAAACCTTCTTCAATCACCTCAAGGCCTGTTTGATTAATTTGTAATGAATTGTGAGCTCTGTGAATCCTTGATTGTAGACTGCAGGTCAGCATTTCATTCAGACTCGTTATGTCTTTGTGTACGTAGGCAGACACTCCACCTCTCACCCAGATAAACTGCTCCGCTTCGTGTTTGCTCTGGGTCGAAACCTCCGTTTTATATGCAGAGGACCGTCAGCCCAAACGCGGCATATAAATGAACCGCCGGGGGGCTTGTTGCCATGCGTAGGGGAGCCGCACCACAGGCGGCTACAGTGTGGCCGCTGTTTGTGCAGGTGTGCTGCAGTATGACGTCTGATTATAAAATATGCTGGACATTCATAACTTTTGTTTTTTCAGCCATTTACTCTGTTCAGAACCCCCCCCCCCCACACACACACACACACACACACATCGGAGAGTTAAGGAAAACAGCTTGATTTCCGGCCAGGGTCAATTTTACAGCGCGCCGTGGCCTCCCAGGCACCCCAACCCCACCCAAACCCCACCGCCAGCCCTTGCACCGCCGCTGAACCCCCTCCTTCAACTCCTCACGTTGGCGAGGCAGAAAGCCAGAGGGGGGGGCACAGTCAGAGTTTATTTATAGAGCTGCTTTGATGTGTGGACTGACGGCTGAGATTTCCAAGGTGCAGCGTGGAGCGAGGGGCGACCCTCTGAACTCTGCGGAGAGCCACCTGTGAGCTCTGCGTCCCGGTTATTCCTCCTCTCACAGTGATGGAGATGTGGAAAGGAAACTTGTACTGTAGCTGGCGAGGGGCCAGCGCTGAGCTGTCAGTATAAATGAGCATCAGCCGGTCAGGTGACTTTTATTTGACGTGCATCTTGTAATGCTGTGGGGCCTTAACACTTAATGTGATTACCTCCTGAAAATGTTGAGTAACCCCCGTCCCCCAAGCTATACTGCATTTTTTTTTCTCTGCAAATCGAAATGCTCCTTTTCTCACATGTGCTACTGTAATTATAAGGAGATATCCATAATGTTTTAAGTGTGTATGAATAATAGCCTTTGCATCCATATTCTATAACCAACTTTGTCCATCGTAGGGCCACAGTGGTTGGAGACTATTCCAGCAGACATCGGGCAAAAGGTAGGTTACACCCTCGACATGTTGGCGGTCCATCACCGGGCAAACACATTGAGAGAAGGGCAATTTAGACACACAGATGACCAAATTAATATGTTTTTGAATTGTTACGTGGAGAGTGGAGTACCAACTCTACACAGAAGATCAATCTGTTACCATACTTGTCTGTTTTTGGATCCATTTTCATGTTAAAACATCAACATTCCCCATCTTTAATAAAGAATCATTTTTTGTTGTTAGATGCTCGTGGATGTTTATACGGGTGTTTAAATCCTATATAAATCACATTCGTCATGCCAGAAGGTGAGCAGAGGTTGACCACTAACACTTATTTTTACAGCTTATACTCTCACACATCAGGCCTTTCTCCAAACTATCAGTTTTGTATATGTATAAGCGATACCTTTGGTAACTGCCGGTGGTTTTGCTTGGCATCGGCTGTAACGGGAGATGAGTGGTATTGAACATCAGTATGGCGTCATGGTCTATGATGATGAACCCTTGGTAGAGGAATCTACCTCTCTTCCATGAGGCCACCAATGGGCCCCAAGCTCAGAATTGAACTGGCCCATCCTCACTGTGATGGGCGTGTCCTACCCACGGTCCAACCTGATAGTTTAATGTTACTACAATCATTATATGCCATCTGTTGATAATGCATGAAAAGTCACTTCACCACCTCGTCGTTTAGTAATAAAGAAAAAACTGTTTAACACTTGATCCTGCACCACACTGTGTCAAAGTAAACCATTTCTCATCCATTTTCTTTTTTTATTTAATGCTGCCTTTAAATGTTCAATAGGGAATCCATGTAAAGGTTGAAATATTGTGTGGTTGGACACGTTTAGCCTCTGGCCAAAAGGGTCACGTAGCGAAAAAAAAAGAAAAAAAGAAGCGTAATTTGGCAGCAACAAAAACAGCATCTGCAAGCTTTACTTGTGTTGATTTTGGCACAGACCTCAGGGTGGTTTGTGTAGTCCGACTGGTCCTCAGCTCGCCTGTTCCCCTCGTGGGAGCTTCTCCTCCTCCTCACCAGCCTGCCTTTTCCCCTCAGTGCATTTTATGAAGCAGTTAAGTTATTTTACATCATGTCTACCCCCCCACCCCCCACCCCCACCCCCCTTTCTACAAATCTCTCCTGTCATTATGAAAATAGTCGTCTGCAGCAGCTTTGCACGCCAGCATCTGGCGATAGAATGGCCCCTCTGTGGGCTGGGCCCTGGTACTGTATGCCCCAAAGTGTGTGTTTCAGGGAACGGGAGAAGGTGGATGAGTGATTGCTCGCAGGTGACTGCAGAACGAGTCGTTTGATAGGAGCCGTTTTGCGGTGTGACAGGAGAAGTTTCCAGTGTCAGGTGTAATTATGACAAATGGTCCAGGTCGTAGCTCAGGTGTCCTTGTAAAAAAAAAGGGCCTCAAATGGTGAGAGCTCGGCCTGAATGAATCAAAGCACAGACAGCTCATGCTCCGCAGAAAATACCTGCATTTCAATTGGAATGAAGCAAAGAGAAAACACAATGGACTGAAATAAGGTGCCACTGTAACCCCCCAAAAACACTGAGCCTGTTTCCGTCACCGTAAAAGTCGGACAACTAGGACTGACCAGATAATTGGAACACCTGATTGTTTCGTCCATGAATTTTTTAAGAGGACATACGTAGGAATGTAAGACCAGAAGATAGGTAAACATGGCGTCTTATGGTAAACCGTCTCAATGTGGCATCGAATGGATTTGAAAGTTTTTTCATTTTAATCACACAATTCATCTCCTTTTCACTCCGGAGGAGCCGTTTTGTTGATATTTGTTGTTGTTACATCACTTCCACTTTCTACACATCTGGATGTGTCAATCTGCTTTCTCATAATTGCTTATCTTCTGTTTGCAGCGTCTTTTCCTTAAATGAGCCCTTGAATAATGACCAGAAACCAAATTATAATTTTTTTTTAATGTGTGTCCGCATAAACTAGCTCATTTTAAAAGTGCTTAAGCAATAGCTGGGTTTATTTTCCTTGTTATTTTGGTTGATATTTTGCTTGTTAGTCTCACTGGCTTCTTTACTTGGAGAAATGTGTGCTGATAGATTATAACACTGCTACCTAATGGCTCCAAGGAAGCTCAATAAAGGCAGCTGGTTTGAGAAAAACATGTTAGTGTTGAATGTCTGATGATAAAGGGACGCCATTAAATATAAAGAAAGTCAGAATGGATTCAATTGTGTGTGCTGCCATTTTTTATTTATTTCTTTACAATATGACTGTCCCACAATGACATTTTAAATAACACATTGCTTCTAGTACTGCACTATATCTTAATATATCAAATCTTTATTGCATCTTTAATGTACATTATCGCCAGATGCTCGTCGATACACATCGCTGTACAATAACTGGAAGCAAATCCAAACAAATGTGAGCATAAACTGAGCAATACAGGGTTGTCCTACCTAATTTATTCATAGAGTTAAAAAAGACAACAACAATTGCAACAAACAATTATAAAATACCATCAATCCAAACGGACAAAACTCATTAGGATTTAAGACAGCCTGGAATTCAATTATTGTTTGAATTTGGTGAAGTTTGTGCAGTAAACAAGCCAGGGGGGACAGATGAACGTTACTTCGACTTCGTCTTTATTTTTTTTTTGTGTTGGTTGATGAGCAATGTTCTGTCAAAAATACAGAATTAATATGAAAAACTATAGGGAAACAATGATGCCTTGGTTTCTGTCTTTAAAAGTCTTCGATCAGACAAATATTAGCATCAACGCGCCGACAGGACATCCCAGTGTGACAGTAGACCTATTGTTTCTGCTCTGACGCTGACGATATAAACTCCCTGCATTGCACGCTCTTTTATTCTCCTGCTCCCAGTAAATCATCTAATGCCGAGGTCTTTAGCCACAAAAGACATTTGCTATCAAGACTTTAGAGGTGTATTTAGTAATAAATGTTTAATACCGGCATTTAAATCCTCACTTAGTGTTCAAGACATCTGGGAAATGCCACTAAATCTCTAAGCTCACAGAAGGCAGAAATAACTGAAGCATGATGTGACCTGTCGGGTGATCATGTGGTGTTATTTTTTCGTTCTTTAAATCAGTGCCAGTTCCTAATAGTCTTTAATCCTCATCCATCATCTTGGCAGGCCCTTCCCTCCATCCCGCTCCCTAATTGGCCGAGCGCCAGTGGCCAGACAGTACGCAGAGTTCACAGGCATTGTGATGTAACAGCGGGAACTCTACCTGAGGGCCCCGCTTTTGTCTCCGCTGAGCCGCTCTCGACCTCGGTTAGTCAGCATGCTTTACGTTAGTGATTGATATGGTCTGTAAACACACAAACACACGCCCTTCAGCCTTTCATTAACGCTCACAAAGATCCTTTAATGTTTGCCAAGGCTGCACTGACATGTCAATCACACAAGCCGCCAGGCACGTACGCCCACACAAAACACACACACACACACACACACACACACATACAAACAGACACACACACACACACACACACACACGCACACTCTTAGACCGTTCAAGTGACATCGATGGAAAATAGGTTGCTCAAACTGGAATTTCAGGTTTGAGGCTTATGGCCCGACAGCGGCAGTGACTTGTGTGAATGGGCTGGATGAGTAAGCATCTGTCTCATTGTCTGTGAGTTCATCACTGACCTCATTCTTCAGCTCTCTGGAAAACAACTTGGTGAGACGTCACGTGGAGCCAACAAGACAAGGGTCCAGAGGCCACGGTGATTTTCTGTCAGTCGCACATTTTATTCTGGAGACATTTCAGTGTAACCTGAGTGGAAGACACACTTTCTGTGATGTTTATGGCAGAAACAAGTCACCTTGCATGCGCCTATCCTTAAATCTTCCTTATTGCTTCATCCAACTCAGGTTTGTTTGGGGTTGATAGCAGCCTTTAATGGGTGAAAGGTAGGATTCTCTCGGTCATTCAGTTCATCACACGTCAAGAGACTCATTATCTCACACACACACACACACACACCTTTCAGTCAATTATCCCATTATCTGTTTCTGCAGAAATGTGCTCTGTGAGAACATGCAAACTCCTCATAATGTTTCAGTGAAGCAAGCGAGCTCACCGATACATCACCTGATGCATATAGTGCATATTTTTTTTTAGGAAGCGTCTGCACTTTAGATTGAACTTCCTTGTCAGAATATTAACATGCAGATATACTAATAAACTTCTGATAGGAATTTGTTTTGCAGATAATTTTGTTGTAAGAGAATTTATTCAGCAAACCGATGACTGATGTCCACATTTGTTTTTTCAATTCACCACAATAACTGCATTCGTGTAGTTTGGATTATTTCACTCTCTTTGGTATGAAATAGGTTGAGAATATTAATCTATTATGTGAAATTGCTGTGCTGGTATCTATATTCACAACTAAGAAAATGTGAATTATTCTTGGCCACATAGTAATTTTAGTAGGAGTAGTTTTAGGACATTTCTGTCATAACGAGGAGACGTAAAAAGGTTCATCAATATAATGAACAACATCTCAGATCCAGTATCCCTACAGAGTTATTTCACTTTACCTTAAAAAAGACTTTTTATTTGTATTCAAAATAAAACTAAAGTACTAACAGAGGTAATGTATGTTTGGTAAAAAAAACCTAAACATATGTAAAGTACATGTTTACATTATGGGAAGATTAAAAGATAATCTTACATTATGGATGTTTTTGTGTTGTAGAAATTAATGTTTTTGTAAAATGCATCTTATATTATGAATCTAAAGAAAGTCCACAGAGTGTAGGATGAAAAAACCCCAAAGTGCAACCAACATGTAGATCAGTGGGTGAAACACTGCCTGTAGCAATACTGAAAACCTTCATGAACAGTCTTTATTGTCAAACTGAAGCTGTAGAGGAAGGAAAGACCTTTTAGGGATTAAATGGAACAATAACAACAGAAAGCTGTTAAAATGCAAAAGGATTAATTCTTTAATGATTAATTTGAAATAAGTGACTCGTTAGGAGTAGTTTTGGTCATCTATTACTGATTAATGGTCATTTTCGGTAATTGTTAGATTTGGGATTACGTTTTGATTGCAGCCGTTAAATGACCGGATCAGACTGGATGCAAAATTCAAGAAACTTTATCTAACCTCTAGGGCCAATTTAAAAGCAAAGTCACGGGGTCACTGGTTTGGGGGGCTCACACTCACTTGCAGATCGCCACCCCCCCCACCCCACCCCCCCACCCCCCTCCCATCAGTGGTGTCCAGCAGGTGTCACAATGTGACCTTGACTGGGAATCCGGGATGCTGGGAATGTGAGCGGTGGAGGACTGGTCCTCCGGGACGATGTGAAGCAGATCTGTGAGCGGGCGGCTCTGATCTTGGCGGGCCTGGAGGGTGGGGGGGTGCTCAGTGTGACAGACTGAGCCAGACTGGACCGCTGGTCACTTTCCACCGGGCGCCCGACACCTTTGATGTTTGTCCGTAGCAGCCCGCCGACAGTTGGTGCTCTTCTGCGTCCTCGCCTGTTCCACATTACTCTGACAGACCACCCATATCTGAAAAAATGTCCTGGCAGGTTTAAATTTTCTCAAGAATGTGGTCCATCTGAGCATCCCCCCCCCTCTTCCTTGAGCCCATCTGGACCCCTCTTAACCTGGGAAACCCCGCCATGATTGCAGTCTGTGCATTTACTGTGTGGTGTGTGGCCTCGTCATTGGGGACAATTTAGAGCTTCTGTAAGTTAATTCCAAAGTCTCAATATCAGCCAAAGAAATTCACATGTGCTCAGTCGCGTTGTGCCTTTTAAGGTCGATAAATGACTCGGTAATCAATTTCAATTAAAATTCCCTCCTATATGCTCACGTTCGGTACGTTTCTTGTGCTTGGCTCAAACCTTGCTACGACAGATTAGCCTCGGCAGGCGGAAGGTTGAGGCTTTCCTAGTTTGGAGTACTTTAACCTCACCTCGTTATTACTCATTCAGGACAAAGTCTTCCTGTGCTGTTTGTTCAGGCCAACGGCAGACGACAGAGTCCGATACTTCCAGCATCCGATACTGTTTATGGGAGTTTGTCGGAGCAGATGTGAAATAATAGATGGCTGTTAAAGATTGAAAAGACAAAGTGCCTGTTTGAGCAGATAAGGTGAGAATGAGGGAGGGATGGTTGGGTTTATGACAGTTGTCTGACACAACTAACCTGATTGTTTGGGTCTGAAGAGGAAAGCTGCACCTGTCTGTGTCAGTGTGCCGCCCAATCTGCAGCGGTGACCTGACGTAACCGTTTTCCTGAGGTTTGCTCAATGATTTATTGTGGTGGGAAATTCAGACTTGATTTTTTATTTTTTTTTTGCCTTCATGAGCTTACCCACTTAAATCATATATAAGAGACTGATTGGCATTTTTCAATGTAACAGACAGGAAGTAAAAGTTTTTACTTGAGAGCATATCATGACATTTATCTTGATTAATGGGCTGTCCTGATGAGTGTTTATCGTCGATGTAATACTTTAGGAAACACTCCTCACTGATTGGCCTTATACAGAGGTACAAATATTGCCCACAGTTTAATTAATATTACTCACTGATTATGAACACCTTGGAAAAAGACTGTTTTTATCTGATTTAATTATAGTTTGTAAAATACTAGTAAATAATTTAGCAATAACTTATAGCCTGTTCATTTGAGCCTCCTTTGGCTTGCAAGATTGAGAAAATACCAGCCTAATTGATTTTGCACTCATTCAATTCTAGTCATTAAAGAAAATCAAACTACTCACGTACTGGTAAAAGCCTTGAATTATAAATAAAATATTCATAATATACTGAAATCAACTCTTTAAAAAAAAAAAAAAAGACATTGTGTTTACTTTGGGAAGTATAAGTCATAATAGGCCGACATACATTCACACAGTCTGAAAAGCTGCATTGTTATGAGCTCTTCCTCATAGTTATACCTGTCTCTCTGCAATTCGATCCGCCTTTGTCATTCTGATGCATCCTCTCTCATATTGAATTCACCAAACAATGTCACATAACACCTCCAGAAATATCAGATTTGCTTTGGCGCTTTATTCTTAGATCTTCTGCGGGCTGCATGCGGTAACCTCCACTGCCACGAACAGCGCTGGCAATTCATTGAGAAACAATAAACGAGTATGAGTATCTTCTCTCTCACATTAACTACCAGACAGTTCAGGAGTGTTTGATGATATGAGTCACAGGTCATTTTCCCAGATTACTCGTGAACGCCAGACTTTGCGCCTGACTTTTGTCCTGGTTGTTTTGTTGTGTCTGCACTTTTTGAGTCACTGTGTGTGTGTGTGTGTGTGTGTGTGTGTGTGTGTGTGTGTGTGTGTGTGTGTGTGTGTGTGTGTGTGTGTGTGAGACACATAATTTGATGATTGACGGTCAATATTCATAGAAATACCATGGAGAACTGCTGGAGGAAACAGATTTGAGAGATTTAGAGACAAACCTGTATAAGTCAGAACTTAAAATATAATAGACTACAGTAGAAATACTTTATTAATCCCAGAGGGAAATTCTAAAATAGGGCGATCATGTAAATAATCTGCCAAAACTGTGCTTGAGCATGTTTGGTTTGATGTCATCCTCATATAAAGTTGAATAGTTGATGAATCAATTAAAGCTTTTTTTACTATCAATTTATTTTAGTCTTTTTCCTTTATGGTTATGAAATAAATAGATTTTGATTCAGGTCTGTTGGTTTGGACCAAACAAAAAGCGTAGAAAACTTTCTGGGAGACAGTTTGGCCCTTTTATTTACACACAAACGCAGCTACGAGTCACCTGAAACGATGATTTCTGAAAACTCCGGCCACAGTGGAGATTTAGAAAAAGTGTTTGCATCTAAAGACGGATAGATGGAGATCTACGTCACAATATACGACAGAAGCGTCATCGGCGTCATCTGTGTGCGACCCGTGTTTACAGGTTAAAGTGATGATGATGGATCCCATGAAAGCGGTGCTTGTTTTTACATTGTCCGTTTTTTTTTTCTCCGTTTTTTACCGCCACATTTAGGAAGAGCTCCGCTTCTTTTTTTGGTCCAAACAAAACGAACCGTGTGCCCTGAAAAAAAATGTCAATGACTCCAGCCATTCGTTACGTTGTGCATTTTCCAGGACTCTTGATTGGCTGTCGCGGCGCCATGCTTCTCATTACACTGCCGCCCACAGGTTTGACATGCTCATAGTAACTCTGAACCAGGCGCATGTGCGGGTCCATGTAAATGAAGAGTTTTTTGTAAACGGGTACTTGTAAACATGGCCTGACTCTGTCTCTTGTTTCAGGCTCCTTGACTTCTCCTCCTCAAGTCTGAATGCCGTTCTCTGTCCTGATGTGTTTCACCTGTGCCTGAGCGTGTGATTGTTTTCACCTGGTGACCAGAGTGTATATATAGGGGTTGAGTTGGAATAAAGATTAAATCCTGTTCAACCACGGCGGCGTCTGAGCCAATCCTAACAACTATAGGACACAACTTTTGATATGTTAAAAATATACAAACGCTTCTGTTCCTAAGTAGAAAAATTGCAGACTATTAAAGGGACATTTTTCCAAATAGAAACATCAATTTAGCAGACACACATTTAAGCTTTTATTGCCTATAATGCCAAGAGCAACAATTATATTGTGAAAAACATTAAAAAGTTCATTGTCCAACTATAAATTACTTGGCTTGAGACAAAGTATGTACAAGCCAAAAACAAATGAAAAATAAGCATGACACAAATGATGAAAACAATTGCTGGTTGCATCCCTACACACACACGTTTTTTCCATCTTGCGTCAAGATGATGTAGATGGAAAAATACAGTAGGCATTTGATTTTGGTTATTCATCAGTCACTGACTGGCTTTGTCTGCCTGCACAGGTGTGTCATGCTCACCTGGTGCAGCTTTTAATAGAAAGCACAAAATAATGAGCCTCATTGCAATCTGCTCGCCACTTCTTTGTTTCTATTTTCTTTGTTTGAAGTTTGGTGTGTCGAGGCCAAGAGGTGGGCTTTCAAAGCCTCATTGCAATTAACCGAACCACACCTCTTACCTCTTGTGGTTACATAAAACGTTGCACACATTTTGTTTTGACAGTAATACAAACTGCACATACACGTGATCCAGGGCAATTAACTGGTTTGGTTGGTGATAATTCAGGGTTGGTTTTCTTTCTTTTTCTAACAAGCAAACGAGACATGAGGTAGTTGTTTATATGCTTTAGAAAGGCTCTCACCTTTCTATTCTATGGACTTGTCTTCAGATGTATTTCACATGTGCGTTTTCAAGAAGGAGCTTTGCGCGAAGACCAGAAGGGAAGTTTTATCGTGATGTGTTCCTCTCATAGCTGTGACTTACCTTTGGCAGAGGAGATTATACAACTTTGAATCTCCTAATCTCGCAAGATTCCAACTAAATGCAATTAACAAGTATATAACTCAGAAAGCTTTGCACAACTGTAATGAAGTCATGCATTACTTTGCACACATGCATCTTTTGACTACCACGTTGTTACTATAAAGAAACTTAGCCTCATGAATATTTAGTTCTGACTGTTTACATCAAATAATTTCAACCGAGTGAAGCATCTGACCTACTGTTGATGCAGCTCACAGAGTTTTCCATTATATCTGTCTACAAAGCAGCCCAAAACATAACAATTGAAATATTCCACAATGTTTCACCTCCCAGTCAATGTGTGAAAAAGACTCCCCTCGCTGCAAACCCACTATCACCTCACACATGCACTTAATGTGGCTTCATAGTAGTTTTAAAAGGCTTTTTACAATAACGCTCACTCCGCAGCTCGCTCACAAAGCTGGCAGGCTGGCAGGTCAGAGCTTGTGATTGAGTCAATGAGACTATTATGTTCCCCAAACTGCAGCCAAAGCTCATAACCGACTCAAGTACAGGCAGGGGAAAAGACCCCACAGTGCTCATAGCCCCATAGGAGAATCGACAGAAAAACACAAACACCCACATATGCTCTTTTTTTTTTTACCATTGTTTAGGCATGCCATTAACTGGCACGCAGACAGATGTGCACCTTCCTCGTGAAAACAAACTGTACTTTAGACACAAACTCACATGAACTTATTCTGTTTGTTGAGTCAGAGAAATAGCTGCACGGTCATGGAGAAGGTCCTCTGAGGCTGCAGTTCCCATTAAACACTAGAAAAATGTTGAATAGGTGATAAAAAGAAACTTACCAAGAGCAGGAAAACTCAAATATACAATTTGGTCTGGGTGCAGACCAGTTTTTTTTGTTTTATTTCCTCTGGCTCTTTTACAATGTCTTGGTTTGTTGGATTTATGTATATCTCTTCACAGACATGGATTTATGATACTGAACAGTGATGGCTGTTAGAGGTATCTGGCTTGGCTGCCATGTGTTTTCTAGACAGTGACACCGACGTTAAAACAGCCCAACAGCAATGTATAAATATAAAATAGAGTCAAAACAGCAGGAAAAATTGCTCGTTTAAGAACTGCAAGGATACAACATTTCTCAAGTCAAATCAAATCTTGCTCTTTGGCCATGGCAGCATTCGGATTTCAATCAGGCCAGGCATGACAAACACACACCTGGAGACCAAAGTGGGATGGATCCAACTTTAAATGACATTAGAAACAGGATTGAATGAAATGTGGATGGGACATTAAAATGATGCCAATGTAAAGCAACACTAACGACAAGTTGCGGGAACAAAGTCAATTGTCTAAAACTAAATCTTCCCAGGAAATTAACCTGCAGTAATCTCCAAGTAACTCATTTTATATTCAGCTGCAAGAGGCCATATTCTTTACTGTTTATATCTTGGGTTGACCAACTTTCTTGCAGTAACTGTAAAGGAATGTCGGATATCCGCTGAGACATTAGAAGAAAGAAAGGATATTTTATTGATCCCTTTGGAGAAATTATTATAAACAATTATAAAAAATGATTATTGTCTCTGGGGCCTTTTTCGGACACCAATAAAAGTAACCTTTCAGGAGTGGTCTTTGAACCTCTATTTGAACACAAGTGTACCTCTCTAACCTCTAGGTTAGCATTGCCCCTTTGCAACTAGTAAAAAAAAATTGTTCCATTAAGGTCTATTCCTGTGAGCTTTATGTAGTTTAAAGGTCACTGATATGGCGGGAAATGAAGCGTGAGTAAGGGAAACCAAGCCAGTAACCCTGGAGAAAACGGCAAAACAAAAATTTTAACAACCTCCCATCATGCCTTAGAGCAAAGCCACACCTCAGAAACACAAAGAGTGCAACAAGTTTGTATGCATGACAGACTGCAGAGCATTTTAGTAATTGCCAGCAGTAATCATTAGACACCTCCTGTATCATCTGTGTGTTACAGATCATCCTGAATACTCTCAAAACAAGCCAGAGTATTACCTGATTGATACATGTCAAGCCACAGCGCTTCACTCTTCTCACTTTCTTAATATTAAAACCCAGAGTTAGTCCCTTAAAGCCACTCGGACATGGACCTCTTGCGTTAATCCAATTTGTTTTGCTGGAATTGCAGATTTCTCCTCGTTTTCGTCATAACTGTTGAGTGCAGAAGCGCGTTTTGCGTTTGAAGACAACAAAACTTTGTGTGACACATTTCCTATTTCAGCTTTAATGTGTTTTCCACCGAAGAGGTCTTGAAGTGAATGAATGGCCACTTTCTTTGGAAGCTTCACATAGTTACATCCGAGCACTCACGTTGAACTGTGAGTGAACACATACACACCTCAATAACACACAATGGCCGGTCCGAGGGTGGGAGTCCAGTCTCAGGTGTCCCTTTTCTTTGCTCCACATTCATTACATCTACAATCAGGTCATAGCCCAGTTAATTCCTTTATGAAATAATCTTCACCACTGCAGGCAGGTACTTGTGAAGAGTATAGCGTGGCAGGGTGTGGAAAGCATTTGTCGCATGCAGACTCTGCAGCTTGTCAAACCTGAGCGTGGGCGAGTTGTCCTTTTATGTGAAGCCTGCGCATCAGGACCTATGTAATTACAGAATGAGCACGGTGTATAATTTGAGTCATCACAGAGAGAGTGAATGAACTTAGCAAGAAGGTATGGTGTCACTGTTGTGTGGGAAAGAGGTGTGTGCACACTGGAAGCGGGGTCATTGTGAGGAGAATTGTGTGTGTGTTTGCACCACCAGGGGGCAGTAGAATAGTTCCCACATGAACTGGTGGGCTTCAATGTCAGGATGCAGGTCACTGAACACTCTGCAGTCTCAAACCACAGCCAGAATGCACACCTCCACTTCGAACGAAATTACTGTACACGCCTGCGGGCCCACTCGAGAGAGACATGAGGTTTGCATCTTTCGGGGGCTTGATGGAAGAAGTGAGTCTTGTACAGTGTGCACGGACAGATGAATCAAACAAGTGGGCAACAGATGCACTGGAGCGAGTGTGCGTCCTCGGGATTGTTGGCGAAGCCTGGTGGTCGTCGCATTGTGTTGACTTTGAAACACAAGACCACACGCTGAGGCGGACGGCCGGAGCGAATGTTTGGCCAAAAGCTGTCGTTTTTCTCCATGATTGCTGCTGCGGTTCAGACAAGCCCAGAAGTGTGATGGGGGAGGAATTTGTCTCCGTTCAGTTGTGGTCATTTATGGGGAGAAGGGTGTGAGTGTTTGTGGCTCTTTTTGAGTGTTCGTGCGAGCCCGTTGATTTGAAATGTGCGCTATTAACTGCTGATAGTTTGAGTCAGCAATAGTAGGAGGAATTACTGGGACGCTCACAGCAGTACAGAGACAACGATAAGAGAGTGAGCTGTGTAACTGAATGTTGTTTAATCCATGAATTAAAGAAGATGGTAGAGGAAATAAGGCCAAACAATCTTGCGACATGGAACTTTTTTCAGTCATTTTCTTTGCAATCTGGTGATTCTTTCCAAGCCTTTTTAATAAAAAAAACAAACAAAAAAACTGTAATCTTATGTACAAGTCATTATGGCTGTTCGATATGTGTTGCTGCATAAAAAGCACTTTTTTTTTTTTAATTTCCCCAGTGGGTCGTCAAGTCAGTGTGTGTTGGAACATACTAGAAGGCCTGTTCAGGTTTGGAGCTCAATTGCTCAGAAAGCTAGTGATGTTTGTGTCTGAGTGGGTGGGTGGGTGGTTGCGGGTGTTTTTTTTTTTTTTTTTGCAGGGTGGGGGGGCTGCATCCATTCCCTGCTGGATGGTGAAAAGTGCATCGCAGCAGAAATGCATTCCAAGGTGGGGGGAGAGCTGCATGGGTTCCACGACTATCAGGTTCTTTGGCTGGGCTGTGGGTTTGGCTCCATCGTAGCGTAATGGCAGGGAAAGAAGGGAGAGTGTATAGATGATTAGTAGTGAAGGGGCCAAACCAGAGAAAAATGCTTTAGCCCCAACCTTTTATTGTTTATAGATAAAACGCTTTGCCAGAGCCGTTAAAAGGCGAGCGGAGGGGAGAAAAATCACAGCCTTCGACCATTAGGAACAAAAACGGATTCACTATAAGAAGAAAAAGCTGCTTGTTATACGTGACGTCCAGTGTGTCAGTGCCCGCTAATACGTGTGTGTGTGTGTGTGTGTGTGTGTGTGTGTGTGTGTGTGTGTGTGTGTGTGTGTGTGTGTGTGTGTGTGTGTGTGTGTGTGTGTGTGTGTGTGTGTGTGTGTGTGTGTGTGTGTGTGTGTGTGTGTGTGTGTGTGTGTGTGTGTGTGTGTGTGTGTGTGTGTGTGTGTGTGTGTGTGTGTGTGTGTGTGTGTGTATCTCAGAAGCCTGCAGCAGGCCCTGTAGCCAGTCTGACTGCTAATGAACTTGGATCGGCATCCGTGAGCGTTGGGGCTGAAAGGGCTCTTTCTCCCACTCGGCCACAGCCACTCAGCTGTCACTTGCTGACCTACAGCTCTCTGATTATGTCACTGTTGCTTAGAAGGCTCCGCATTCATCCATCATTAGGCTACAAGTCTGGACAACCCAATCAAACGCCCTATTAAAACCTTCTACTGGTCTCTTTTCAGTTTGCTCACTGATTGCAGCTGCTGCCCTGTACCAAGAAAACCAATCTGCTAAAATAGTTCACTTATGCCTCTTTTTTTTTTAGATCCAAAGAAGGTTAAAAGAAAAAAGAAACAAACCTCACCTGTAGATGTGAGAAGCGACAGCCATCTGTTTATCGGTGATGAAACTAGAAACTTTATTTAAATGATTTAGGCAGAGCTCAGTTTGTTGGGATATTTGATATAAAAACACGTGATAATATTATACATTGTGCTGTATTTTTCACACAAACTCACTGCTGCCACTCACATAAAACATTTTTATTAAAAGTCAAATACTAAAGAGAAGTACATATTCTCTAATTAGAATACGTTGAATGTAGCCCTATGTGTTCTCGGTCGGTTATATCATGATCAGGGGCCGTGTAAGGTTATGTCTTAGTGTGTGGGGCACTTGTCCCTGATTATGCACATTTTTTCTTTGTTCCTTACTCAATGTTTATGTCACAATAGATGTATCTTCTGTGTAGGTGATCAGATCTTATCAGTGCACTACATTGCCTAACTTTATGTTAGGACAGTTAAACAGTAGCAAGCAGCTGATAAGAATATGGCAAAATGGCATTAAAAGTGGCTGTTTCACCCAACAGTCAGTGCCTTTACTTTACATTGTGATGATAATTCAGAGATGTATAGTTTTACTTTTTCAATAGAGGCGATCTTCCACTGCTGCAGTCTGTGCAGCCTTTTGGATCTGGAGGAATCCATTGAGCGCCGGTCTCCAGGAGCAACAGGCTTTCATGAGGAGGAGGAAGAGGAGGAGGGGTTTGTTGTCCACCCATCCACATCTCTCTCTCTCTCTGCCATCCTTCCCTCCTTTCCCCTCCCCTCCCCTCACATGGGCTTTGCCTTTGGCTGAACGCTGGGATTCTTTCACAGAGGCTGCCGGTTGCCAAGAGAGCGCGAGCCCCAGAAAAGCTGGGCAAATGTATGTGGGTCACTGCGAGTCAGAAGGGAGCTTTTCACTCTCCTCTTCCCTCCTTTTTCTCCCCTCCTCCTTTTTGTCCCTATGCTCTTTTTTTTTTTGTTCTTTTTGGCTCCTTGGCTCGCTTCTTCCACCCTCATGAGTGAAAAGATAACATTGATTTGTGTCAGTCCCGTTTATTATTCTCCCAGACTCACTGCTAAAACAAAACCCAATAAGATATGGAGCTGAGTCCTATTGACTTATTAACTTTTCCCTCGTCATGCACACATCTCGGATTGTCTCTTTGTGTGTGTGGGTTTGTGTATGTGTGTGTGTGTGTGTGGGGGGGGGGGGGGGGGGGGGGGATTTGGCTTGTGTTTCTGACCCACAGCAAACAAAACGCTGTGCGAGAAGGGGATGGACTCCACTAAAAAGGATCTAGAGCAGATGTTTCGCTGGCCTCAGTCTCACTTCCTTTCACCAGCTCTTGACTTCTTCTTTCCCTTCCTCTTTTTTTTTTTTTTCTCCGATGGATGCTGAGTGGTTCGTGCTGTTTTTGTGGAAGCCCGTGGGTCTGGCCGACTGCATAGATGCGGGAAAGTAATCCAGATCAGGGGACAGCTTGTGCTGTTGGCTTTGACTTTGCCTTATATGTTTGTGTCTGCCCACCATATGTGCTGTTTGTCTCTCCATGTGGGTGTTTACCTCTTCATTAGTTATCAACACCCGACAAGGAAAGAAATTATCCCCAAGCAGAGCGACAATTCAGCCAAGCGTAAGGTTTACCGATGCCAAGTCGGTCAAACCTTTCCAATTTCATTTTGTGCTGCTCACATCTACAAAAGTTTCAGGTTCAGGAGAGTTTTGTTTGGTCCGACATGTGTCATCCCCTTTTGAGGCAGTGAAAGTGATTGTGTGCACCACAGTTCACCCTCTTTGTGTTTGCACCCTTCCCAAGGTCGAGAAAGACTTTGACAATGGGGTTTAAAGTCTAGATATCCCAGATATCCACATCAGAGCACTCCCTATTATTTCATTAGATTGATATCAGGTTGTCTGACACTGCCCTCTTTCTCCCTCATTCGCCCTTCTGCGACAGAGTTTCTCATTTCAACAAAGACAATGGCCTGTCTATCCTGCAGTACTAAGTAAATGTCAGGTACTGTCTACCCTCCTCCTCATCTATTCAGTGAAATGCTCTAGGGGCTAAGGGGTAGATATCCATCTAGCAGAGTCTGTATACATGCACTACACGGTGCAGCTCGAGTCAAGTCACAGGATCGAGTTTCCCCACATGTATATGGTGTACAAAAAAACTTACATAACATCCTGTTGTTTTTGTTTTTAAACAGATCTGACTTTGCCACTTGGTTTGAATCCGCGGTGCAGGGAAAGCTTTTTTCTGTAGTTCAACTCAATATAATATATGTTGTGAGTGTGCATGTGATCAACTGAATAACCAACCCAACAATTTACTCACTCAGCCACCATAGTACCTACCTTCTTACTGACCTGAATGGTGGCCTAACTATGTACCAAACTGCTTACCTCCCACAGAGTTACCTTGTCTACCTACAATCCGACGTACTTAAATCCCACAAACATAGGTTCCTGCCTATTGATACCTTCCTCCATACACATCGATCTACTTGTCCCTCATCAACCCAAGCATCTAGTCTGCCCCTAGTCCTACCAGAAAAACAAGAGCAGATGCAAACCCAGGTTGGTAAAATTACAAAAATAAAGACCATGTTTGAAGCTCTCTGAAGCTACTAACAGCTGGATGGAGTGCAGACTGAATATCACAGTGATCTAACATCCCCACCCCACAAAAGCATGTTTTCATTTGATGTTTGTCCAGTTTATTCATCTACCCATCTACAGTTTATCATTGAGTAGACTACAGTATATATGGGCAAATAAGAGGCAGATGTGACTTTTCTTACTTCCACACAGAAAATGTTGATGAGTTGTGGATGGAAAAAGGAAAAGTCCCAGTCGTCCTTTTTCTCCCCCCTGCTTTGCCAAGAGGTCAGCTCAATGAAAGCGACAAGGCTCTAATACAGATCTTGGGGTCGTTTCTCCTGGAGGAACTGACGGCATGTGTTATGTTATATCGTTAGGATAATAATTTCTCCGATATAAGACACCTCTGGCAGTCTTCAGCTCTTTCATACCCCCCCCCCCCCCCCCCCCCCTTGCTTCAGACATCTGGCAGACATACGTTTCAGGCCCATGGTGAGGAGAGGATGTGGGGGCGGGGATCGATTCCATAATTATATGAACTGTTGACTGAGAACTTCACTACTTTCACTGAGGTAAAAAAAAAAAAAAAGTATCTTTCAGGTGTTAGTGTGAGCATTCTTGTGCGCAGGTCTGAATCTGTTTCTACTGTAACAATATTGGGGGGGGGAGTAAAGTCACCTGATTTCCTGACTCTCATCTGAGTGTTTTTCTTCTCACTTCCTGCACTGCTGGTTTCCACCAGATATTTGTTGGAGCCCCGTTCTTGTGGTGATGACAACAACATGTGTGCCGCAAACTTGTTGTGTTGTGAACAATCGGTCATATGTGTTTCAACTTTGTTTATTCAGTTTTCCTAAGCTTAAACGCTGTCAG
This sequence comes from Lipophrys pholis, assembly GCF_963383615.2. Classification (NCBI taxonomy): domain Eukaryota; kingdom Metazoa; phylum Chordata; class Actinopteri; order Blenniiformes; family Blenniidae; genus Lipophrys; species Lipophrys pholis. Next base: position 13,564,651 of record NC_137633.1, read on the forward strand.
ACACAAGCCAGGCCCCCCTCGCAATGGCTATATAGATAAGGAGGGTTTATTATGAAAGAGGTATGTGATGTGGAATTCACTCGTGATTTATAAGATGAGATAAATGTGCATTAAACTCAGAAGGAGGAAGCTGTAAGAGCCACATCACATGTGATTTATGGAACAATGAAAGGAAGACTTGGATATCAGAGTGATACCAATCTGCACAGCTTCATGGCAATACATTATCACAGCTTTGCATTATCTTAACCTCTGTCTCAGCATCCCTCTGTGGCCCTCGCAGGAAGCTCGTCCACCTCCAGTCGAGCACCATTCATCTACACGTTTATTTTCTTTCCACTGCATGTGTCCAGCGAGAGCTTTGCAAATGACCTAGTTTTTGCGGAGACTCAATAGGGAGTGTTGTGCCAGGCGGTTCTGATGCCAGACAGGTCTGAGGACGGGCCACGCCAGATAGCGTGAGAGTGGAGAATCCCTCATTGGTGGAGGAAGGTTAATCCACTGGTTATTTTTGGGAATATAAACAGCTGATTGTTGGCTTTTAAAAACTCAGTAACATGAAGATTTTCTTACTTTTTTGTCTCCCAAAAATTATTGAAAAACTTAAGACATTGCTAACTGTTTTAATCTACAGGACAATACTGCATTAGCATGAACTGGTAATCTATTGCGAAGAAGTACAAATGACAAGAAATGAACTCAAGTACAAAGTACATCAAACTTATCCATGCACAGTATTTGAGTAAATGTACTTTCCATTCATGGAGTTCTGATTTGAAAGTATGCGGGTGAGTGGAGGAAGTACAATCAGTGTCTGTGTTTGTGTCTGTCTTGAAACCAGCTGTAAGGCAAGTCTCTGGAGTTCTTGCTCGAGTTCTTGCTCTTTATTAGTTAAATTAGAAATTTATAGGGCACAGAAATTGAGGGTGGGAAAACAAGATCTTAGCATCATCAGCGGAGTCTATTTTGGTCACCCTGGGTTTTTAATGTTGCAATTCTCATCAGTAATGTTCATTTGGCTGTTCTGGTGTTTTAATGCTGGAGGTACACAGTCATTTACCTCATGGAAAATGTGCATCATTACCACACTCGGCCTGGCGCGCAACAAACACGCTGGCATACAAGGACACACATTCAAGAACACGCACACAAGAGTTTCGTGACAGCATGGCCAAACACAACACAAAGTGATTTTTGTCCCATGGAAGCATATAATTTTTCAAAAGTATGATCTATCACTTCCTGTCCCAGTGTGTGTCGAGGCGATGGGGGGAGGTGGGCGTCTTTCTGGGCAGGTCCTTCTAATGAGCAGCTCTTTCACTGAACCAGACAGTTTATGGGGTGGCTGCCAGCCTCATTAAGAGCAACTCTTAATTGCCTTTTTTTTAGCCAAAACCCAAAAGCTGAAACATCTGCTGGCCCATGAATCCTGTTCCTCCTCCCGGATACCCTCTTCCACCCTTCTCTCTGCTCTGGCACTTGTTGATCGCTTGATGCCAACGTCACAGACAACAACATCCAGGAAACGTGCCGTCAAGAAAAGGCTGAAAACATTTGCAAACACATGGAGCATGTTAGTGCTTTTATTCGTTCATTAGGCATCAACTGGCACTGTATTGAAAATAAGATTTTAATTTGAAAAATATCATGTAAGGCTTAAACAGTGATTAAATACTATAGTTTGTATCATGTTGCAGTAATGTGATCATTGAAGGCAGGTTTTCGCCAATAGCCTGATGAATCACAGCAAACCCTTTGTTGAAGGACGCTCAAATTACACTTCTTAAAGGTGCCTTGTGTGAAAACATACAGAGCCATGTTTACACATGTTTCTCATTACAATTGTTAGTCTTCAAGGCCTGACAAGGGTTTTCTTTATATTTTATTTCTCCTGACACATGAAATTGGTTAATTTTGTGAATGTGCTTGTTTACATCATGTGATGATTGGCTTCTTTTTCCATGTATTTGATGAGCTGGTGCCTTCCGAGACATGTCACTAAACGAAGTCTGGAGCGGAAGTTGTTTCATTGTTCCAAGGATAATAGCAGTTAATGAATACAAACTTTTGGCGATCACTCGGTCTGCATACTCTCACATCACTGCCTCACTGATGCATACACGAATCACTATTTGAAAGTTACCAGTGGAACAGAGCAACTTTCAGATCTTTGCTGTTACAGGCTATAAGTTCAGGGTTTTGGGCCGACTTCCACTGCTGTTGAAGTTTAAAGAAACACCAGGAAGCTGTTTTTAAACAAGACAAACTCGACCACCTGTCTGCTGGCAGCCCAGACCAGACAAAACTTAGCAGCTACCATGTGAAGGTAATGGCACGTTTATGGGAGGAACAGCACAAAGCCACACCTTTGGCTCAACAAAACAAAGAATTACGTAGACTGAATACAAAAAAAGAGTTCAGAGTTCAAACCTGGATGTGTAACAAGTGTGTAATTTACTAGCGTCTTAGCCATGACGACCTTTCAATTTCTGTTCATTTCACCTTAGTTTTGTCAGGAAGTTTCATTAAATTCCAAGTCTTTATTTCATTAGTAACATGGGAAATGTAGTAGCCAGTAAAAATAAAACAACTGCGTGCGATTGAGGTCGTAATTTTGAGACCACCAGAGCTACTCGTAGATTCTTGTGAGAGGATTACAGCGTAAATGCTATCAACTTGCTGTTGAAAACCTTACACATTGGTTTCTTAAAATCGATAACATCTGAGTGTTAAGTTGATGATATATGGTGTTTCTCCCCAGGTGGTTATTAAATCACGTATTAAAACACATATTCACATTGACATTTCTGACGCACCTTTCACCTCTGTAATGTTTAAAGAGAAAAGGAATGATTTTTTTTTATTTTTACTCAGCAAGCCTGCCTGCATGCCAAAACACATATATCCATAAATAGGATTGTTGTTGCTTTTATTGGCCGCGTCACGAATGTTAGGTAAAAGCTAAGCTCTTTATTACCATCATAACACAGATCTTTCTGAATGTCTGAGCGGAGGAGAGTTGTTGATATGTTTCCCAGATCTCGCCTGCCAAGACCAACTGATAAGACAAGCAGTTCAGACAGCTCCTCATTGTCCGGTGCCCCAAGGCCACTAATTCTCTGTGTGTGACAGAGGCTATGATAATGAGTCACCGTGCGCTCGGAATGGCCTTCCATCGCTCCCTGGCCGATACAGCAGACAGGAGAGAGCTTCGAGGAAGGGAGATCACGATCACATATTAAACAAAGCAGCGACTCGCCATAACCCTTCTATGGAATCTCAGCAAACTGTAACCTGCAGCGTTCTATGTCCACCTTATTTCCCCGTGTTTTAAATCCATAAAGCCTCAAGATAAGTCATTGAAATGATGGAAGTCTTTGTCATTTTTATGCACTCTGTGACTGCAAAGTGGACTGAATCTCAAGTCAGTCCACTCCTCTTGTGGAAAATATTGAGAAGAAAGAAAAATGTTTGTTGGGGTGAAAACACAGCAAGGAACGTTAAACATGCGACCAGGAACATGGAACCCAGGAACCCGGCTAAGTGACAGATTTGTTTGAGGGACTTGCTTGTCACAACAGCTCGTCCTGATCCCTCTCACAGTCGTGTTGTGTTTGGGTGTGCTATGCCCATTGATTACCTGGCTGGGGGAGATGAGAGAGGAGGGGTGCGGCGGGTGGGGGAATTGACCTGGGAGAGCGTGTGCGGTGGATATTTTCTCAACTCGGGCAGGCTACAGACAGCTGGACCACCGGTTCGAGTTTCTCCTCACGGCGAGGCTGAAATTTCAGACCCTGAAAATCGAGGGTAATAAACGATTGGGGCTCTGAAAACAACCTCTCTGTGTGGTTTTTCTTTCCCGCCCTGTCCGTATTTTTTCTGTCCCAGTTCCTTCAACCCGGCCTTGGCTCGACACCGACATGCACTGGTATTATAGAAAATGTGATTATGTCAAAATATTTCACTCAAAACATAGTCAAATCATGGAGAGAGAAAAAAAAAAAAAGCCCTCTACAGTATTCTGTTGAATCAGCAGGGTTCACAGCTGTTCTGGTCACAGTGCGGTTCACTTGGTTGGGATTATTCTTTGACCACAGCGGCCGTGTTCTTCCTGATCTGAAGTCAGCCGTCGCCTGCAGTGTTTTTCAGTTGCTAAGGTTTTTGAGGAAGCCAGAAGTGCTGATGAGATGGTTGTGTAGCAGCGCTGGTGCAACTGGAATGAGTAACAACAGGATGAAGCAAGGCTGGGACATGACTAGGGAAGTTGGAGTGTCAGGGGGTGAGGCATTGCAGGTTGAGTCAGAGTGTCTGCAAAGATACAGTTACTGAGTTTGTGTGCATTTTCAACCTATTCTCGCAGCCTTTGGCATTCAAATCCCCCAAAACCCTGACTGGTCTTTGCAGGTATTCACATGTGAATCCATGTTGCTCAGGTCTCACATGTTTCTGTTTGTCTGTCAGTTTTGATGCGATGTGTCAAGAGACCGTGAGGATATTCAACAGTTTGAAAATCTCGGAGAAGATTTGTGAGTGTTGTGAATGATGACCTGGACATGGTTGGGTGGAACAGTAGAAGAGGCAGGGAAAGGTTACGATGGAAGCAGGTGATCCAGACCCCAGTTAGACCGGGTTCCTCCCAAAGTACAAAAACATGCATTTCAGGCTTCTTGTTAATTCTAGGTTGTTCATGAAACTGCATGTGATTGTGTGACTGTCTGTCTAATTATTTTTGCCTTGTGATGGACCGATTAGGATCAATTAGTACAGTCGATGAATTGATTGACTTTGGTTCATATTTAGTTGACTGATAATTATAAAGCAGCGTAGCTACCTGGGCCTTGAGATGATGATGTTTGTTTCTGTCCCTTGGGGATCATCGATGACAACTCGCTATACTACAGGACTGCATGATTATCGTAACAACTACCGTGGAAGACGAAAAGCAGTGAGAACTTTTGAAGGTGCTGAGAGAAAAAGCAGCGGCTGGAGTTGGGTATTGATACCAGTCTACTGTCCTGAAGGTAAATAGAGAACAGATGCTTAACATAGTTTAGCAGGAAGATTGGAAACAGACAAACTTCAGCAAATGGGTAGCCACAAAGGTTCTGTTTATACACGAGCATGGCATCAGTCGCCTCGTATGAATTCACAAAAGTTGTTTTTAAAAGTCTTGTTTCAACGAAACTTGTATTTCGTGTATTACATCATGTTGTGTCCTGAAGATTATAGAAAAAAAAAAGAGGCACATCCTCTTTCATGACAACAACTGAATCAAGGACGACGTGCAGCAAAATGGTCACATCCAACGGGCCCGAGCGGCGGATGATTCGAGCAGAGGTTTCACAGCACAGCTGTCAGAAAGCTGAGCTTACCTCTCCTTACTCAGCAGAGCAGAAAACACACACACACACACACACACACACACACACTCGTCTCTTCATTTCCTCGCTCTTTCTTTACCCTTCACTTCCACCCCCCCCCCCCCAACTCCTCTGTGATGAATGGAAGGTATGAATTCTCCGCGGCCTCCCCGGGTTTTGCTCTGAGGCCCTCGAGCAGCTGAACAAACAACACGCTCTCAACTTAAAGGCGCAATCAGGAATTTGTTGGAACCGTGTACGGTTTGGGTATATTTGTGTACGGTCCTGAAGTGCTGGAGAAGGAACATGGAAAATAGATTTTTGTGGAGTTGTCATAACTCAAATCCTGGATCTGTTTTCTTTGTTTCCCTTCTACAAACTGTAAACAAGCTCTTTACAAGTGTATTAACCCGAAGCTCAGGTAACGAATTTGGATAAAAAGCTTAAATAAACGATTAAATGAACATAGCAACAAGTTTTATTTGAATTTCCTTTAAAGTAAAGCCTCATGGAGGTGGTGTTGTGGTCAGGGGGAAAAACAGGAGGGTTTTTGGTCGAGTCTGGAGGGGTGGTCCTGGTCAGGAGTCAGACCCAGCTGTTGTGGCCTGTTTATCCATGCCACAGCTCCAGAGGTTGTGGTGGTATGAGAGGTTGGATGATTTGATGAGGCAGAGCGTGAAACACAGAGGGAGAACAAGTCAGGATGACAGGGGTGGTGGTGGTGGGGGTGGGGGGTGGAGGGAGATGGATGACGATGATGAGAAGCAGATGGAGGGCGTGCTTCTTATTTTATTTTACTTTTTAAGCGATTATCTGCCTGTGACGCAGGTTGAGCTCTCCAGGTGCATTGTGGGTAGCTTGGCTGAATACATGCCCAGCTTCGGGTGGCTTGAAATTGATCACGGTGGACAGCCCGTGGAGACGCTGCTGTCTGTTGCAGTGAAAGAGTTTGGATGATTTACTTAAGTAAAAGCAATAAAATCTTACTTAAGTGACAGAACAGATGTATTGTCTGAAAAATGTATTAAAGGTATCAACAGCAAAATTCACTATAATGATAAATACAAAAAGGTAACTTAGCACTCTTGTTTCTCACAAAAAAGGGTTATGGCCACTAAAAAGTTCAAACCTTTTGGATATTTTGCTGCGTTTCCAATAAACTGCTAATTATATTTGGTGAAACAGCTACCTTCTCACCGCATTAATAAAGGTCCCAACTAAGTGGTTTAATCACTCAAACCATTAAGACGATTAAGTGTGTTTAAATCACTTTATTCTTAGCAAACTAGTTCAACTTTAAATGATTTCTAATATGGAAATGTTAAGGTTAGCTTACTTTTGACTAAAATTGAACATTTAAAAAAATAAAACGATAGTTCGGCCAAAATTTCAACACATATGAAAAACTATAGAAAACAACAGACCACTTTTGAACTGTTGAGTATAGGAGTTCACCTCCAGTATGTAAACGTTAGCAGTATCAAGTAATTGTAGGTGGTTACTGGATACCTCTGTGAGCCAAATGAAAATAGATTGTGGCCATAGTTGATCTGTGAGCTTTAGTTTAGTCACCTCTGGTCTAAACTGAGAAAATTCAAATGACATAAGGATCTTGTTGTTGTCTCGTTGTATTAAGGCTGTGGGTTATTATTTAACCCACATTTTAGAAAATGTGATCTCCTTAGTTTGGCACAATTAGTTCAGTTCTCTCTAAATCATTAAATGAACCAACATCATGAACTCAGTTGCTGTAGATAAAAAAATTTTAATTGACTTTTATTTAATCAGGCAATGTTGTTGAAACACATATTATTTTCACATCCTTTTTTGTTTTACTGCATTTTAGGAGCCATGCTTAGACAGATGTTCTTTAATTTACTTGCAGGCTGAAGATATTGCAAGATTTGTGTTCACCGTGATCATTGCTTTTCTGTTTGCTGAGGATGTGCTGTTTAATGATTAAAGGCCTTCTCTAATGACTGATAAATTAGTGTTTTCATCACGTACAATGGCGCTTCACTGTAGTTCAGCTGCCTGTCGCTAGTTGGTGCTACAAGTAGCCTACAGTTTATAAATATAGAGGTTAAAGGTTGCTGAGATTTGTCCCCTGGTGAAATCAGCATTGTTAAAATCAATAATCAATAATGGAAGACACAGTTTAAGGGTTTTCCATCCAAGAAAAGCTGAAGGTGGGAACAACTGAAGGAAATGGTTTTATAGTAGGGCAAACATGGTTTAAAAGCACAGGGTTGTACTCTGAAATATACTCAAGTTTAAAGTCGGATACTTTACAAGTCCTGAAGTAAAATCCAAGTATGTCAGTTCAGTACCTGAGTAAAAATACTTACTTTCCACTGAGAGAAGGTGAGGCTGCTGCTGCTGCTGCTGCTTGGGAGATGATGTGAAATACACAGTAGAGCGCTGGAGGCTTGACAGCTCTTTAACGATCTGCAGGCTGTGTAATTCGACTGGTCCTTGCCCCCCCCCCCCCCCCCCCCCCCCCCCCCCCCCCCCACCTCTCTCTGCACGCTGTAGCAGCCAGAACATTCCTCACACATCTGGCCCCCGAGTCTTTCCCATACGCTCCCTCTCCCACTACTCCAAGCCACAATTACCCACAAGCCCTGTGTTCTCCTTTTCTCTTTTCTTTTTATGATCCTCAGCCCCCTCCTCGGCCCAAATCATAAAAGCATTGAGCACACAAACGTCATTGAAAGTCATGATTTAGAAGGAAAGAAGCTTTCTGGTGTCTGTAAAGATGTGCCATGCAGAAATATGTTTTTTCTTCGGCCGACTGCCATGCCAAAACTTCTGAAAGCACGGCAAACACAATGAATCAGTTAACCAGTTTAAGCTGTAATTTCATCTTTGGATAGTTGTTTGTCCCACGAGATGTTTGTGCGGTTCTGAAGAAGCCGATTGATTCAGGATTCAGGGAGCGTCTTGGCAATGACGACAATTTCTAGTTATCCTGATGTCTTATGGGTCCGTCGACACGTGTGGCATTGCTACAAAGATGTCTATTTAGTACAACCTTATCCTTTTTATTCACTACAAATAAGAAACAAAGTGAAAATTGTACCCTTATTTTGTTAATATGGAAGCTAATGTATACTACTTTAGTAAGAGTTTACATAATTTCAGGATGATAATATACGTAATGTAGATTGGATAGTGTTTTTTTCCTGACATATAATTTTACTTGACTAGGTTGAGGTCAAACAATGTAACGTGATATTTAACAAAAAAACTAAATAAAACACAGATACAACTAACTCCCAGACATGTTTCCATGTGCGTTTACATGACGTTTTGAAAACAATGATGGAAATGGCAGAAATGCTGAAAGTGATGCAGTTAGTATGCCAGGCCACTAGTGGGTGCTGTTGGTTGTTTTTGCAATGAAGCCACACACACACACACACAGAGGACAAAACGCTATAAACAACAGTGACAAAAGTGAAGGGGGCTTTTTAATTATCATGATGATGATCGTACATTTGTGGTCGAAGAGATGAATCCTTATTATCAATGCCGAGTTTATCAGATGCTTTGTGATGCTAAAGGGCACAGCTTCTGTGTGTGGAAATGTCATGTTTGAGAAAAACACAGTAAATGTTAGAAAAGTCCGACAGCCAGGAAATGAACAACATCCCGTGGCAAAAAAAAAACAGAAAAACATGCCTAATGTAATTCTAAGGATAGTAATTGCATTACCGAGTCCTCAGAAATGTGTTGCCAACTCTTTGAATGTCTTTTACTAACCAACAAAATGATTGCTCACTGTGAACACAGCATTGTTTATGTTAACGTTTTAATTAAGCTCACATGCTTGTGCCATTTGGTAGAAGTCATATAGAAAGACCAGTGTGTTAGTTTGTCATTGAAAGACGTTAATGGTCTGGAAGACGTGCTGTGTCTTTCTAACACCAAAATAATGAATCTATACTGACGTGCATGATCATAAAGAAAGGAAAAAGGGCAAATGGATTGGGCATTTTGGAATACTGGTAAAATAGCTATTTATTACTTGACAATGTATCCTCTAAAATGTGATGAAAACTGACTCCCCCAAACTTTTCAATTTAATTATTAGCTTTTTTATTTCAGTCAAGCTCACTTAATCCTGAAAATGATTCAGAATAATAAAGAAAATCCCACTTTAATTATGCTGAACGTGAACAACATGTTATTGGGAGTCTAAATATCCAGGTTTAAATACTAGGAACATTTGTGTTTCCAGCAATTGCCAGTGCTTCTCTACGGCTCTCCTTAATTAATACTTTGCTGTAGTGCTGCTTTTAGAACAAAAGCTTCTGCTGGGGCACATGTGTGTGTGTGAGAAAGCGGTACACAGGTCAGAGGTCGATGGCTCGCGGGTCAGTCGGTGCTGATGCGTCCCAGCGAGCCACATGTCGGAGCGTCCTCAGGAAGCCAGGGCGCATGCAAGGAGCCGTGCATACAGGAAGGCGCTTTGGTGTTGCTCCCTGCCAGGAAAGAACTATTGTTAAAAGTACCCGACTGTGTTTTTTATCTGAAGGCACTGTTTACTCCTGCTTTGTCTGTAATCTCAGGCCCGTTGCTCCTGCGCCTCCCACGCTTGGCGCTCCGCCACACATTTGTCTTGCAGCTCTTGTGTTTTTTAAGATAGTGGCTTACTTTCACACAGTGGGAACAATTGTTGCGACACTTGAGTGCTCACTATCTGAATTGGATTAAAGGTCTGCTTGGCGCTGTAAAACACCCACTAGAACTGATATGGTGGGAATACATATGAGTACGAGGTTGCCCGTGACAATAGCTTACCTGTAAGTTTAAAGGAGGGGGCAAAGGGGGGGGGGGGGGGGGGGGGGGGGGTGATGAAGGGAAGAATAGAAAGTAAAAGTTCTTTCAAGCATGAGTTCCCAGATCCTTTATAGCTGCCATCAGTGCTGCAACCTTGGCATTGAGTTCCACTCATATGTTGTTTTTGTTCTGATAAAACCAGCCGTCTCGTGAGGGAAGAAATCAGACACTTTTCAGTGTCCTTTACCAAGAAACACAACAAGCGCACTTAAAAGAACAAAAGTCCCTCAGCTCACTGGTGCTAAACAGATTTATGACCAGTAACTGAGGGACTGGTTCAACACCTACATGGTTCATTTGTTTTATTTAAGGAACATTTCATTGTTCCATGTGGCTCCGGTTAGTTTGATTTTTAGGTTTTACCTCCATGAGACTTCTCACAGTTTGGTGTTGGTGAGTCTCTCGCATCTTTACAACCACATTTATGGGTAAAAAAAACATGTTCAAAGCTCAATCGGACACTCCCAAGAGTTTCAAACAGCTGAGTTTGTTTCGAATTTGGTTATGAGAAAACATTTCTCACTCAAAAGTACCCCCCCCCCCCTCCACCCACCCAAATCCTCTATCATAGCAGCCTTTCTCTTTACTATCCGACTATACACTCTGTGACTCTGCAGCTCTGCTTTCCTCTGCTCAAATCCTCTCAGTCTGCATTCAATAGAAATGGAAATTTGAGGCCCTCCCCTCCTGCGGCTCCCTGTCTCCTTGCTCCACTCCCCCAGAATGAGCCAGGATGTTTTGAGAAGTGGGATATTGCTCCTAATGGATTCCAAACACCACAAAAGTTTATTAGGAAGCAGGGCATCGTAAAAAAAAAAAAAAAAAAAAAGTAGGAGGTGGGGGTGGAGGATGAATGGTAGGAGGGGCGGAGGTGGGAGTGTGAATAGTTTCTGTTTGTTTTTGTTGAATATTCATTTTTAGCCACAAAATCACTCCGTCTTTTAAAGGTAATAAAGCTCTAGTCCTTTTTTTTTTTTTTTTTTAAGATATGTAAAACAGGCTTAGTTTTTTTTTTTTCCCTACGCAGTTTCACTAATCCCACATATGCAAATCACACAACAACATCTGTCTGATTTGTGCACCGCTACAGCATTTGCCTGCCGTACCAGTCACTGAAAAACTGGTCACACATTCTGTTTCAGACACCAAATACAGTTGTGATGTCCGTGATTATAGTTAACCCAATAAAAATATGAAATCACCCAATTCTGAGAACTCATGCGGCTCTTTGCATGCGTGCTGTGCTCCGTCCCACCCGCGCAGAGTCATTGTGGTGATGTATGTCAGGTCTGGTGAGAATCTGTATTTTTGTCTTTAAACACTTTGAAAGAACCAGAATTATTACTCCACAATTCCTCCCAAGCAAATCAATGAGCCGCACCGTGACGTCTTCATCCACTGCAATGAACAGGATGACTGAGTTCATTTTGAGTCAGTTGAACAACGATCATCTTGCTGACGTTAATAGTCACAAGGGCACCAATTGCACATTAATCCACAACTACAAACAGTCCTCAACAGACTGTCTACTTGTTTCTGTCTGGCTCCTAAAGCAGAGTGTCCCATTTTCTTTAATATTTCTCATCCTAGTTCAAAAACAGTTATTTTGGTAGTCGAAGACCCACTGTTGTGAAATTACAACATCAGGTTTGGATATCTAAACAAAAATAAATATATAAATAAATACATTTCTGAAATGTATCTAACTCCGAAATGTGTCACAACTGTTTTCTGATCGAGGCTCCGCATTGCGGATCTATTTACATTTTAAAATGTAAATACCAGTAATCTCACTTTTTTCATTTTTTGTATCCTAATTCCGTAACGCCGTTACATGTGATCCGTTACTCCCCAAGCCTGTTATCGGAGACAGACTCCCATCTCACCAAGACCGCAGCTTGGATGAATCATGAATGAACAGACCTTCAGCTTCCTAATTGAGAAACCAGACTGGTGCATTGTTGGTATTGGACTTTTAACGGTATTTATGAGGTGGTTGTGACTCTCATTTACAGGTAGATTTCATGCTCGATCATCAAAAACAGACTCGAAGTGGAACGAAAGAGCCAGTATGAGATCAGATCTGCCACAGAGAAATAAAGGAAGAGCTTTCTCCTGAATATTTTGATCATAAAATTAGAGATTAGAGTGTTTTTTAAATGTAAAAAGGAACTTTTTCTTTTAGTTATTTTTATTTATGGTTATCTCTTTGTGCTTTGGATGACTGTTTTTGTAACATTTGAACAGCAAATGCAGGGAAATAATTTGTTCAAGGGAATTAATAAAGTATTCATAAAGTAAGTAAAAAAAAAATCTGCCTGGCATTTCAATATGCAGATTGACGCCAACTACTGATGTTTGTTCAACACATCATGTCACAATCAGGAAACTTTAAAACTTTAGAACATCAGCCCTTAAACAGTCGCTGCAATGTGTTAATTAGTGAGCTTTGAGGACAGAGCAAGTTGGCGGTTTTATCTTGTGAACCAGTTTTCGTGCAGAAACCAAGCAAAGCTGCCGCTGACCTTTTCACAGTGATACTGATCTTCTCCTCCTACTTTCACTTCGAGAACGAATAGGTCCATTTCCAAAAATCACATATTGATTTTTTGAACTGTGATGTACGACCTCTTTCAGTTGGTGATATTTGAATGTGTGTTTGTGTGCAGCTGAGTGTGCATGCCCATATGCCCCCGCGTAGACGTGCGTGTAGACATCCAATGAAAGCCAACGGAAAATGTGGAATTAGATTGAATGCCTTTGCAGTGTGTTGGCTCGTGTGCAGAAGCAGTTTTGCGCGCGTGTGTGTGTGTGTGTGTGTGTGTGTGTGTGTGTGTGTGTGTGTGTGTGTGTGTGTGTGTGTGTGTGTGTGTGTGTGTGTGTGTGTGTGTGTGTGTGTGTGTGTGTGTGTGTGTGTGTGTGTGTGTGTGTGTGTGTGTGTGTGTCTCTGTCTCTCTCTCAGTGTGTGTGTGTGTGTGTATTCATGGCCTCCTCTTGGCCGGGCCCATCCTTGCGTCAGAGGCCCTAATCTGGTCCTCTCCTCACAAAGCCTCCCTTTGATGTGATTCTGCTGCTGCTGCTTCCTGCCATGTTCAAATAAAGCTTCACAATCAAATTGGGGCTGCCTCCACCGAATGCATTAGGGTTTAATAGCGTTATTGATCAGGCTACAATGATTCTACAAACCCCTCTCTCAATTCCTCGCTGCCTCGGGGCCGAAACCCCCACCTCGGCCTCTCCACCGCCGCCTCAGAAGTGAAGCAGTGGGTTGAGGAACAAATACCCTCCAATGACTTCCCTTCTCAATGGGTGATACCAGGCGCTTTAGAGAAAAGATGGGATTGCATTTGTGATTTCCTCCTTGATCCTTTAATCTTTTAGTCCCCTTTCTTACACAACAAAAGATAATTTCACTCCTCAAATCCTTATTTTGCACAGCCTGCATCCCAAAGCCACTTGTTGATTTTCAGCGAGGAACAGTGTGACGTATTCCCCGCCCTGCTCTCTGGCTGAGAGTTAAATAAGCAGATTGATAGTGCTCTCACGTATGTATAGTAAATATAGCAAGGGGAAACAGCCAGCTCAAACGCTAAAGCTCACTGTTTATCTTCTTTATTTACTCGATACAAAACCTGAAGCCTAAAAATGACAAGCGGTTTCATACAGACTTCCCTGCTGGTTTAGCTGTGATATTAAACATCCTGGAGTCGACCAAAGATCATCACCTAATAGATGCACCACTTTTGGGACATTCATTTTTCAGTCAAATTAAGGGACTCTATATATTATGGCTCATACCTAGTGCAACATGCTTAGTGAAAGCAGTTCAAATAGAACAGAAGAGGAAATTCTGACAAACTCTACTCTGTTTTTCTTTGCTGTGTCCGTCCAACCATTACCCCATCCAGACTCGGCAATCTTGTATTTCCAGTAATTCACAAGAAGATCGGCCCCAGACAGTAGCATTTAGCAAGCATGTGGCTTGTTGAAATTAGTAATGTAATCTTTTTTTTTTGCCTTTAAAAACTGGGTCTTGATTATTGACCTTTAAGAAAACTTGATGACAAGTCACAAACAAGCCTCCCACAAACCACAAGAATGAGTGAACTAACTTTCATATAGTTACTTTTGGTACTCCAAAACGTGATACTGCAACAAAGAGATGGCTAAATATGTCACCTGTAATGTTTTAGAGCATTGTGCAACTTTCCTACTCCACTTTCTACTACTTTCAGAACGACACAATGACTCTCTCCTGAGGTCTTTGGTTATATCTACCCAATCATTACCCCATCCAGACATTGCAATGTTTTTTGTTTTTCTATTTTTTTTCCCCCTTTCACATGAGAACAGGTCTTAAACATTTGCATTCAGCATTTTTGGGGTTTCTACAAAAATCTACAATGCCATCATTTTTTATCATTAGAAATCTTTATTAATCGAACTTTAAGGAAGATGGTTGATTGGTAGACTTTTAAACCACATGTAAGTTAAATAATACCCTCCTTGAATTAATGTGAAGTTTTGTATTTATTTCCAGCTGCATGCCAAAGCTTCAGAAAACAATAAAAAACTGAAAACATGGTTGGCGTTGGGACAAGGTTGCAGATCGTAACCACAGTTTGTTGGTTGGTTTCCAGATGAGTAATGCTTTCGGATAAAATGGGTCAGCTCTGTTGTGTAAAAACATTGCGTAACTTCATTAGCTACTTGTACTTTCAGAAAGATACAAAGGGGAAGTCTTTCAGAAAGACTCGTTGGAAGAAGCTATTGACCATTACAGTTTTATTTGGTCATCTCTTGAGGACCGGTTCCACACATTAGTATTTAGCATTTTTGTGGTTTGCAATTACTTTTTTTGTTTTTCTGAAAACTAGGCGAAACATCTTTATTATTAAACTTTTAATGGAGCTGGTTCATTTTTATTCTCAGAAGGCTATTCCAGGGGACAGATATACCTGGAGATGGTGGAGAAATAAGCACTTTTAACACAATTTACAAACATATAATATTTTTTTATTGAAATAAAGTTTGATGTTAAATGTATACAAATTTTCTTTAAACAGCAAAAAACAATACTTTGATTTCAATTGTTTTATAATGGTGCTTGATTTAAGTCCACATCTACACAAATATTAAAATGTTTCCTTTTTACAAGAACCTTTCCATACGTCACGGAAAGTGTCTGTCGACGCGAAACCGCCAAAAACGCTGTAGTATTCATAGCAAGCCTGTAGAGGCGCTGTAACTCCACCACAGAAATACATCACAAAGAGAAGAAGGCATAAACCTAAAGTCAAAATACAGTATGTCAATTATGGAAGTGTGAGCTCAAAAAGAGTCATTTGTGTGGACTCAACAGAAAAGTAGAACTGCTTTGGTCGAACTGGATGATAAAACCAATCAAACACACTGTGAATGTTTGCCGTCAAAGCCATAACAGGCTCTGTCGCATCTGTAGCACAAACACAACCAGGGTTGCAACATGCAGGTGAAGGGAGAGGTGGGACTATGATGTCATTGTTTCAACATTTTCGCCATAAAGACAGAGATGCTGTGCAAGCCTTTTTCAAAATCATCCAATCTGAGAGGCGATTTCGTAAATTGGCGTTTTCGCTGGCTTTGTGTGGACGGAACGCCTATCCAATAAAAAAACAAAAAAAAGACTTCTGAGGATACACCCAAACCCGTCTCTGTGTGGACGGGGTCTTAGTTTAGTGCTTACAGAAGCGTGCAAACTCTTCTCCACTCTTCGGTTGTAGTTTTCCAACAACCCTTTTGTTTAGTTTTTTTCAGGCCTCAGACATCAACATTTAACATATTTGTGGTTTCCAGAAATGTACAAAACCTATTATTTTATCCTGGAAACTTGGCTAAACAGCTTGATTATTGAACTTTAAGCTGCATTGTTGTCTCGTCTCTTGGAGGAACCGGGGTGTTTCTGTTTCTGTTAATGTGGAGGAGCATTTTTACCTGGTCCGCAAAAAACGTGCACTGTGAATTTATACAACCCATGCCACATTAAATGACTTTTTGAGTTTTAACCTGGCAAAAAAAACTAACAAATCCCAAATATTGAGCTATAAGGTAGATTTATGTCTCTTTGAAGAACCACGTTGTTTCCTCCCGTTTCAAATCTTTATGTTAAATTGTCTTGCAGAAATAAGTTATTACATTCTTCACCAGATCCACAAAAAACTAGCATTGTGCATAATACAAACCACAAATATGTTCATTTATAACTTATGTTTATCCAAATTAGATTTTTTTCCTTCATTTTACCAGCAAATAGAGTGCCTAACTTTTATGAAACAACAAAGACAAACAGTATAAGAACCTAATCAACTGACAATGCAGATGGTTTATTATGAGTGGAATATTTGCACCTGGCTTTCAAAAAGATGAGACGTTAAATCAACTTGGGATGGATTTAAGAAAGAAGAATACAAGATGTGAAAAATCATGTGAAATCCCTCAAACAAAAATCCTGACTTCCTATAGTAATTTGTTAATTTTGTCTGCAGTTGTCTTTTCCCTTTCCAAACTATGTACGTTTACAATTGAAACCTCCTTCAAAAATATAAAGTCACTTCTCAACTGATTTAGGTTTTAGAGGAAGTTTCATATAAAATAACACAGAAAGGATTATACTTGAGCATAAAATAAGTTTTTTTTTTTTTGTGTGCATTATTTCAAAACACCGTAGAATTGTAGTTTGGTTTACTGCTTTCATGCATACAGCTCGCTTGTCTGAAGGGGGTTTGGTTGTTTTAGCCAATGCCTCCTCCAATCTGGACTTTACAATATTTGTCTTCTCAGCAACTTTGCAAGATTACATTGTTTTTTTATCTTCGTGGTTTGAACTGTACCATCCCATCTCTTTTGTTCCCGAAAACTGAGCTAACATCTTGATTATAGAACTTCAGTGGAGCTGATAGATTTTTGTCAGCAGAACGAGCCGGGCTGTTTTTAGGCCAAGCTCAGCACTTCTGGCTCCAGTTACATGTGTACTACACAGACATGACAGTGGTCTCAATCTTCTCATCTAACTCTCAGCAAGAAAGCAAATAGGCGCATTTTCTGAAATGTCAAAGTACTCCTTGAAGTTATTTTTTTTTCCCCCCGAGGATCATTTGCCGTGCCTCGGCAAGATCGTGCTTCGAGCGAGCTGGCGTCTCTGTTCCTCATCAGTGGGCCTCTGACAGACGTGCTCTCCAGCCCCAATAATCAACCCCGAAACGAGGAGAGATGTTTTCTCTCTGCTGTTCAGTGGGAACAGAAAAGCGCAATGGGAGAGAAGGGAGGGGAGTCAGCTGAAGATTGGAATTCTATGAGATGTGCCCCCCCCCCCCCCCCCCCCCCCCCAAGTTAGCCGTTAAATCCCTCTTTCTTTTTACTGATGACCCGTGAGTGATGTGGGGGAGGGGGTCACCGGGTCAGTGTGGGGAGGAAGGCGCAGGAGAAGGGTGAGGATGATGAGGACGATAGCGATGAAGGTGGTAGCCGAGGGGGGGGCGGTTAAAAGAAGGTGGGTCGAGGTGGAGCACTTGTCTTTCCACTCGTGTAATCCCTCCAATTTGGATTATTAAATCTAAATCTGTGTTCCGGATTCATCAGAGCCCGCTTTGCTCTCCAATTACTCCCAGGTGTGCGCAGGACTTTTAAATTATACAGTGCTGCTGGAGGGTGAGACTCGCGTCGCTCCAGTGTAATGATCATTTAGCCTTTTATTTGGATGGAGAACAGAAGAACATCCTGGGTCGTGTTTAATTTGTGGGAACTTAAATAGGAAGTAAAATCACATCACAAAGTGTAAAAAAAAAACCACTACATGTTTTATTTTCTAATAAGTCGGACAAATCTATTTTTGGGCGTGTGGTGACAGTGTCAAAAAGCATTCTGAT
Organism: Lipophrys pholis; assembly: GCF_963383615.2. Taxonomy (NCBI): domain Eukaryota; kingdom Metazoa; phylum Chordata; class Actinopteri; order Blenniiformes; family Blenniidae; genus Lipophrys; species Lipophrys pholis. The sequence goes on from NC_137633.1 coordinate 13,582,760, forward strand.
GGGGTTACTACTGTAGGAATTTAGTTTTTGGTGACCAAAGTCAGCCCAATACAAATAAAAAAATGGCACTAGTATAAAATGAACACATGAAGGAGTCGATTCATAATCGGGGCTGTTGGTTGTCGTCTAACCTCAGGGTTGGTGGTTCGATAACCTGTCTTTGATTCTCAATGTTCTTTTGCAAGACACTGAACCTCACATGTCCCCCAATGGAGGTGGAGCATCTTGTGCTGCAGCTGATTCATGTGCAAGTGTGGGCTGATGCGGTGAAAATGTACCGTATGCAACTAAAAAAGAATTTTCTTTTAACAGCAAACAGACTGCTTGGCTACATCAGAATCAAGTAATAAATAATTCAGACATTGTAAACCTTTCTGATGTTGAGTCTTCTAGTAGTTTCAAACAGACAAATCAGCAGTTTCACCTTCCTGCATTCATGATAAATACCAGTATACCAAATGACTGCCTGTCTGAACTCCAATGCAAAATATCATGATTCTAATTGTGGCTTAGAAAATGAACCCTTCTATGTTTAGAATGCGATCAGTAGTATTAACTACAAATGAACTATTGCAGAGTTTGACTCTAAATTGAAATTATATTGCACCAAATAAAACATTAGTATCTCATGACATTTGCAGGAAAAACTCTTGAGTTAGAGGATCGTAAGAAATAAAAGGATCCTGGAGAGACAGAGAGCAACAAATGAAAGAAGAATTTTTTTTTTTTTTAAATCGGTCTGCAAGCTAATCCAAACAGTGTTAACAGGAACAGGAGGCTCAGTGCGATAAAGGTCTAAACCTAAAGCAGTTCTACTTGAAATTGGTTCAGTGTGCCCTTAAGGGAACGTACCATTAATGATGGAAAGTTACTGTGCTGCTGTGCCGCGAAGAGAGGAAAGGAAGCATTTCTCACACATCTGCTATAAGAGATGGCCTGGCACCAGTTAGTCATTTATAACAGCAGGGAAACAACAGTACAAGCTCCAGTATGATAGAAGTTACAGTGTCCTCTGTGTTGTGTAAACCAAGCAGGTGTGGGTAGTATTGCTGGGCTAAAGTCTGCTTCCTCTGTCATTTCCACCATTGTTTGTATTGCCGCGCAGGGTGATCTGCCGCCTTCATGAATCAAAGTATGATGTATTCATGCAGCAGTGTCTTGGCACGTTTTTAGTACTCGACCTTCCAAAATTAAATTACTCCCAAAAAAACATGCTCCCTGATCCTCATCATTTATCTTAATTCCTAATAATTTAAGTTTCTGGTCCCATATGATGCTTTTATGTATACAAAATTTGAAAGCTAATACATTTAAACTGATGACAATCGTAGAATACATGACTGAATGTTTATACTCAACATTGTGATGCACACCATTGTTTTCTTCTGACACCATATGATTGAAGCACTTAACTTATAAATATAAAACGATGAACACATATTTAGGGTACTTTTGCAAATATACATTATACAGTCGGACAGTAGCACTCAATAGTTGGTTTCCAAACGTTCCAGAAATTCAGATTAAACATAATCGTACGCTAGAGCTAGTTGAATATATGCAGTCAGTTTAATGGAACCGATTTTACAAACGTCCAAATTCATCAATCCATATCCAGGGTTGATGATTGTTTCTTTTATGTCTTTTTATTTCTGTTGAATTTACTGTCAGAGCTGATTTAAACTGCAATGTTACATGAAAATCACTTTTTCTTACTCTGTTCATTTTACAGTAAAATATAATTTTGTTGTTTTTGTTTGAATGTGAGTAAAGATTCTTGCATTACTCATTATTATATACTTTAACACACATCGAGTATAATACCTGGCGCTCTGCCTTCATTCGCCTAATTGCTTTGACTAGTTAATAACTGTACTTCAGTTCAAAGCCACTCGGGATAATTTGAAGTCCTCATTACTTAAGAGTAAGATTGAACATGTCGCACGTTCGATTCAGTGAGGGTGGAGAGGATGAAACGTTGAGTTCTGCCTTGCTTTTTAATCTGAAAGCTGGATCCGCCCCTTGACTTCCTGGCCTTATTTGGGCTCGTATGATATTGGGGATTGGCACACCTCAGCCAATAGAACGGATGCCAAGGTGAGATACGGCACACCCGGGTTGACTTAAGTATTTATTAAGTTGTGTATCTATACTTAGAGCTTGCTTAGCACCTGAACTAACATCTGAACATCTTCATGTTCAGATGTTACTTCCAGAGCCCTTTTTTCCTTTTCGAAGGTTACACAAGGATATTTTCAACTGATCCATTATTCATTTCCACTTCACTCAGATTTCCACAAAATAAATAGCATATGTAGCCTTTTGTATTTTTGGATGGGGACAACTTGTTTTTTTGGCTATATTTGTCACAAGGAAGTAAACAAGTACTTTGAATCTTATGTTACAAAGACTTTTGGTTTATCTGAGCGCTGGCAGTCCGCTCTGTCTGTCTCGATTTCTTTTTATCATTAATGTTGTGATCAATGTGGTAAATAAACAGAGACTACAGTTGCTGAATTGACATAAGGCTGTCAAACAACTGCAGTGGTTTTACTTAGTTTTAAGCCTTTTCTGGTGGAAAACCGGGGGTTTCTAATTTGTTTTTGCATACAAAAAAAGTATTTTAATCATTGCTAATCACAACGAGGAGGCTTGCTGAAACGGCTTTTTATTTAATATTGATGGTGTCGCATCAAAAGCGCTCACTGGATTGAAGACAAAACTCAGCGGCAACATGATTGTACTGTAAAGACGAGGTGAGGGCAGAAAGAAACTTATAGGAAGAGAAAAACAAAGAGGACGGAGAAGTCTCGTTTGCTGCGGGGTTGTTTTGTGTTTCAGGCCGGGTCGCCACCTCTTCACTGTGACTGAGGAAGCGTGAAATCTGGACGAGCGAACCCATATCTCCCAAATCCTGCTTTTGTCTAAACACAGAGGTGGATATGTGTGTGTGTGTGTGGGGGGGGGGGGGGGTTAATGTGCATAAGCTGTGTTTCTCAAATTATGATAGGAGGACACAGGAGACATAAGATGTATCACCAAAATAATCCTGAAATGGAAAATGGACTTTCACTTGGTCATTCCCACCGAGAAATTAGTCAGAAAAGAGCTTGAGACATTACGTTTGGTTTTACTTTTGAGTGACTCATTGAAAACATGGCTTTAGAACATCCTGATGTTGTTAAAAAGAGCTGCAGTACGACTTGATAGGCGACAATCTTCAACGTGGCCCCAGCCAAACAAACGCGTCATAAAAATGACTCCACAAATATATTATATGTCCCTCCTCTATCATATCATGTCGTAGCCAACAAAAAGCATAGAATAATTACTTATGTGCACATAGAATGTGACAAACTATAATTATCCCTTCACCTGTGAAGTGTCAAGGTGGAGCACAGAACTATTTAACAGTGAGAAATACAACAGATTCACATAGCTGCATGTCTCACCTGTCATATCTACGGTAATAAAAATACAAAACATTTTGAAAGCTCTGTGTTTGTGTGTCTAACATGCTCACTGTAACAAATGGGAATCATTTGCCTTCCAATTGAGGTTTATAGTACTTTATCCTGGATCTGCAGGTCATATGATGACATTATTCAGTCTGACGAGTGGCAGACCTCAACATTGGTTAAAAAAAAGAAAAGTGATTTAAAGTATAGGCAACACTCCAGCACATTGGTTGGACCCAATTGAGGGGATTCCTGTTTCTGATTAGGATGCAGCCAGCTGGGATAAGACCTCAAGGTCAACCCAGGACCCACTGGAGAGATTACATCTCTGAATTGGTCTGCGAGCAGCTTGTGGTCGTCCCAGAAGAGCTGGAGGAGTTGTGAGAGACGGTCTTTTCTGATCTTTGCACTCCATAAGGCCACAACCCCCGTGTGGACTAACGTGGAAAAAGAAAATTAACTAATGGGTTGTTTTTGTATTTAATTTGGTCTTTTTTCCTTAAGATTCTTGCCGAATCTTAACGCGTCGTCTGTCATTTGCCGCTGACAAACCAAAGTTTTTTGGAGTTGGAATAATGCTGAGTTAAGTACAGATTACAAAATTGAACATAGAATAAAGAATCGCCATCCAGCCATCTTCTATATAGTATTTCCTCGGGGTTGTGGAGCGCTAATGCTAATTATGGCTAAACGTGTGAAGTCAGAGGACATCCTGGACAGGATGTCCGTCTATCACAAGGCAAACACAGAGACAGTCACTCACATTCACCTTCATAATTAATTTAGCGGCACAAATTAGTTTGAAATGTATGTTTTTTGGAACATGGGAGAGAAAGAGAAAGACAAAAGCCATGCAGAGAGAATGTATAAAAACCACACAAGAAAGCCCCAAAGCCTAGCCCGGACTCAAACCAAGGGTTTTCTGCTATGACACAAGAGTGTTAACCACTGATCCACTGTGCAACCCCACTGCTGTATGAAGGGTCGGTGCCTCGGCAATGATGAATAATCAATGCCATTCATCTTGGGCTTCTACTTTAAATCTATTTTCTGAACCAGGTGAAACGTAATTCTCATTCAATAACTTAGTCTCACAATAAACGGTGACGTGTTTCTGAGTGAAGTTTTTCTATAAAAAAAAAAACCAACCAACTCTTCCCTTTCTGTGTACCTATCTACTTGTCTCTCTTTCTCTTTTGTCACCTCTTGTGCATTTGTTTCCAACCTCATTGCACTAGCCGACCACAGCGCGTGGTATCTAATGCATCACATCTTTAGGTCTTGCAGAGGAAGTTTTGTAAAGGTTCAACTTCCCTCTGGTGAATGTGGAAACCTACATTTTGGCCAACGCCGTCTACTTCTGAGAGATGTTTGTGGTTTGACCTTTTTTAAATTAGCCATCACGTCTTTTTCACCTACAGATGGCAAAATGCCAGACCTTAAATAAGATGACGTGTGGGTGGCCCGGGGCACTAGGAACAAAGGTAGACTGACTAACATTACAACTTCTTTTCAGAGTTGGAGTAGCTGAATTCAGTTAGAGTAGTGATAAATACCAGATTAAACCTTAATGAGACAAAACAAACCAAACTATTTTTGGTTGAGGTTGTTGAAGTGTCATTGGCATCTGCGTTCAAATGATTCCTCTCGGAGCACGTCGACCTAGAAAAATCGAGCAAGTTTTGATCAGATAACCACTAACATGCGACTAAAACCCACTGACACGACTGAGCTGGTGGTGGAAGAAATTGTGAACAAAGACCCACAGAAACTTCCGCTTCAACAAACAAAAACAAAGCAAAAAAAACAACAGAACCCGATACTAGCTATTTGCCAGTAGTAAAAACAAATGAATGTAAAATATATCTTCCAATAAACAAGTTAGCTTTACCCAAACCAAAAAAGCTCACCCATTATGATAACAAACAAAATTTGTTCATATTATTCTAAATACTGTTTTTATACTTGCATAGAGGGCAGATTGTATTTCTAGAAACATGTCCTGTTAGCCATCAGGGTTATCGGATCGAACCGTTCAAATACTTAAAAGACAAACATCAAACATTTTTCAAAATAATCTAAAAGCATAAAGTTTCCTCATGTGGATAATCCTTTCAGGATGGCTGAAAACCAACAAGAAGTTATTGTAAAATGGTGGATTGAAAGATCGCCCCTTGTTAACTATTAAGTCACTTCTGCTGCCTTTTTGTTACATCCTGCGGCTAAAATGGATTGTAACAAACCCCCTCTAGTGGTCACTATAATTAAGAATTGCCAATGGGGAATTGCAGTTACCTTCTTCAAACTAAACTTCAACATTGAGGGGCCATCCACATGAAAACGCCATTTCACGTAAACGCACTGTTTTTGGCCAATAATTCACACAAGGCGACTTTTTAGGAGCCCCGGAAAGTTTTGTTTAAACATGGCTTCCAGAGTGGGGAAATTCTAAAACCCTGGCTCGGCTTTGAGGACGGTGGACATCTTGGAAAACGATGTCATTCAAATATAACTTGGAGTTCTAGGAGCAGAAGTTAACGTCTATATTTCTATGTTCTCTGTGTCGTCTTCTGTACGGTGCCCCTAAAGGCCTGGCATATGTACTACATGCCCTAAGGCCTTGTGTTGAGCCGGGTTCATGGTGACATGTGGACAATTAAATTTTTTGTTTTTTAATACGCCGGGGAGCAAAAAGATTGTTTTGGCTTCTGTAAGCAGGGGCTGAGAGAGGTAATGTTGACAAACAGGTTACGATATCTTGCTTGAAGGAGAAAAATAGCTGTTGAACCTGTTCTTTTCTTTGTTGTAATGCCTAAAGCAGAAGACATAAAATCCATGTCAGTGTTGAGTGGGGGCAATAAAATTCTCAACCACACCCGGGTGTCGGACATGATAATGTCCAAGGGGAACAATTGTCTGGTTTCCGGAAGCATGGACTGCAGTGATTTCCATTTTTGCTGGGAGCTAAACGGAGCAGTGGTGGCCTAGAGTTTAGAGAAGTGGACTTGATAGCTACTGTTTGCAGTTTTGAATCCAACAGCTGACATGTCACCGCTGTGGGTCCGTTGACACCCCATCAGCTCCCCAGAGCGCCATAATATGGCTGCGCCTCTGCGTTCTAAATAGGATTGGTCAATGCAGAAGGAACCTTTCTAAAATGCTGGTACTGCACATGTGCACTACTATACGATAGGTTCAATGATAACGAGGAATAAATCCGGGCGCTGTTTATGCTGCTCACTGTTTTGGATTTAACATTGCTACTCCAATACAGTGTACATCTATTACCATAAAACCAATAGTGAATCAGCCTATACAATAAAGAAAGACAGTTTTGAAGGAGTTTGAATGTTTACAGTCTTCTGTTCTCTGTGTGAATTTATGTGTGGGTGTATTATATAAACAAAGGATCCATTAGAGGCTCCACATGAAAGCCATATTCAGCATTTCCGGCATTTCCATGTGAATGGTGATCATTTTCAAAACGTCACCATCTATAATGCCAGACTTTTCTGAAAGGAAAAACACAATGGCATTTTCAGTCGATCGTTGTCGTGTAAACAGGACCTTTTATAGGGCTTTTCCTCTGCTTTAGCAGTCGCCAAAGCTTTACATTGTTAGTCACATTCACACAAACACTTGCAATTTAACTCTTGTTCCCTTTCAATTCTTTTCTTTCTCACGTTCACTGTCTGTTTTTACTGCGGAGCACTTTGGTCACCTTGAGTGCTGTAAAGGGCTGTATAAATAAATGTTGATTGATTGATTGATTGATTGATTGATTAAAGACCCACTCTTTAGTCGCAGCCGCCATTCAAAACTGGAAACATCGGGTCCTGGTGGATATATTATCCACAGTGTGGCAGTTTCGTTAGGCCTTAGGCCTCGTTTACATAAGTGTTTTAAGTAAAAACGCACTGTCTTTGCGTTTTCGTTTCAGAAAAGTTTACACGCAAATTCAGGAACACTGAAAACGATGTCGTTTTCATGTAGAGCCACTACTAAGATCTATTTGTTTTTCTTTTAACCCTACAAACATTAACAATGGCGAGTACATGGACATTCCTAGTTGCATTGCTATTACGATTGACTCTCAACTAGGAAACTACAAGGTTCAAGGAGAACAGTGACTGGGAGACATGCCACTTTGGAGGCCGCCATTGTTGTCATCGTCCATCTGCTAATGCATGTGCAGAAGAACTATTTACTAATGCTGTGGCAGTAGCAGCGATTCAATCATCTACGTGGGACAAAGATTAAGCTCTGAGCACCGTGACACGCAAAACGCAACAAACGTTTTGCTCTGTTGTCGTATAATTGGGTCCTTGGAGAGTAACTTTAAAACACATTTAAAAGCAAGCGAGTTTGAATCCCCTCAGCAGCTGGGCCACTCTTCTGTATTTGAGAACAACCACCACCTGAAAGTGTCTCAGGCTGAGTCTTACCGACATGGGAAGTGTCAGTGAAGGTGAAGGTCACTGAGGATGTGGCTCACTGTGGGTTCCAGTTGTGTGAGGCACTGTGTGAGTGGGTGACAATGGCCCCGCTGTGTGAGTGGAGGAGAAAGGTGTGGGTGGGATGGGCTGGTGGTGGTTGGTTGGCGGAGAGGTATGGGAGGATAATGAAGGTGGTGTGGAGGAGGAGGCGGTGGCGGTGTTTGAGGGGAGGTGGCGGGGTCAGGAGGAGTCTATGGAAATGCAGATTGCCTCTTTTAATTCTATTGCCAAGCTTGGCTTTGATGTAAAGTGAGGGAAAAAAAAAAATACAAGCTAACTTTCACCGTGCCTCCCTCCTCCCGCCTTTAGTCCCCCACTGCTTCTCTCCATCTCTCTCTTCAACTGACAAAACAGACCCTCGGGCACACTGAGCCGTCTCCTCCAAACCTGCCCAGCTCTTTTTGCTCCTCACTGTTTTTGAAGTGATTCATTTAAGTTTACTGGGAGGTTGTGAGCTGCCGAGTTGGCACCTCAACCAAACCTAAAATTATTCTCAGGTCTCTCTTAAAAAAAGTGCTTTCACCCGAAATCTTTACAAATGCTCGTGTCGCTGTGATTTTCAAAGTACACTCTTTGACAGAGGTGCGACGCCATGATGTTAGTAGGTGGTAACTGTGGGTGTGTATCGTTTTAGGTATAAATGTGACTTTCAAATCGATAAATCAGTAAAAGTAGTTGCCATTTGCACCTACTACATTTACATGGAGATGGAGTCGGGTCGTTTTCAAAAAGTTCCACCTTGGGAGCTGATTTGAAAAAGTTGGGTTTTCAGTGGCTCCGAGCATCATTATCGTCAAAAATGCAATGTCGTTGATACACATTATATTTCAGGGGCAACTTTTCAAATATCTGACTATAAATTATCAGTACATAAATGCCAGTGAAAATACCAAATCAACACACAGACGAATGATAAAACCGTTTACACGCCTCAATACACAAACATTAGGTCCACATGTGGTTCCTTATGTGATGAAGACCTGTAGATGGGGGTGCCTAATCCGTGCTGAATACGAAACCTTGTGTTGTTTTTCAAGGACAATATACTGTAACACCCCTCACCCTCCTTTCTAATTCAAGCGCTTTCCTCCCTCCTCACCCTTTAGCCCTTCCTTTCACCAAAGCCCTGCATTTCAGATTTGGGAAAAAGAAAGGAACACTCACACACACACACACACACATACACACGCAAATGATGGAGAGAGGGTTTTGAGGTGGTCTGGAAAATGCAGAGTAGGCATATTGAAATACAGATAAAAGAAGGAAAAAAAAAAGCAGGGTGAATTGTGAGCTGTGCTGAAATGGCTGGCTAATTAAATCTTTATATCGTTTTTTCTGAGGAGAAGCTAATCTGGTGGTGGGTGGGTGCTGGCCTGTCCTGCTTTTAAAAGAGTTCTCAAAAAACTTTTCTTTTCTTTTTTCATGCATTCTCAGCCCACCCCTGGGTTTCTTTGCTCTTAGTGAAATATTTCTTTTTTTCATTGCGTTTGATGGAAGATTTAGAGTGAGGTGGACAATGCGGAGCCTCATTACGGGAAGGAGGTCTGAGGAGAGATGGCCAGAGAGAAAGGGAAAGGGAAAATAGTAAATCACACAGCAAGGAGGAGGATTTAGGCCAGGGAGAAATGCAAGGCTGCAGAGCAGGAGTTTTATCTTACGTGTGAATGTATGAATACAGTGGGGGGTGGGCGTGAGGGAGTGGAGCGAAGGCTGGAATAACAAAAAAGAAGGAGAGGAAGTGAGCTGTAAAAGAAGCAGTTAGTGGCCTGTCTCATGTAAGGAGGACACACTGAGACTGCACTTTTGTCTTCATCCCAAGTCGACCGAGGAGAAGTAGAATGAGGAGGAGGAGGAGCAGGAGGGGGAGGAGGAGGAGGAGGAGGGGGAGCCACTGATCTGAGATCAGATGTTTCCTCCTGATAACAAGCAGCTGTGTTGATCACTTCCAGACATACACCGGGTTTTCTGCAGCAGCGGGCCAAGAGGTTGGCGTCCACGTGCCCTGACCCCGGCCTCTGTCTCCACCTTTTTCTGCAGGACCGTGTCTTGACTCGCCAAGCCGAGTCAGGAGACCGTGAGGCCCAAATGTCATTTGCTAAATTAGATAATGAAGGCAGTCCAGAGTATGTTATGGCACTGTGGTCGTAAACAATGTTGTGGAAGCAGAAACATTTGCTTTTACATCATCTGACTCTATCTATCTATCTATCTATCTATCTATCTATCTAAAATGGGGGGAAACACACAGAACTACTTGAAAAAGAGACAAAATGGTTAAAACAACTAAAAAGGGCAAATTTGTGTAAAACAAAATGTTGAAAAACAAAGCTGAAAACTCTAAAATCAGGTCCAAAAACAGCTGAAGATTTTATGAAATGTTTACCATCCTAAATTATAGGATATGAATTGTTGGACAGGACACAGTTTATATATCAACACTTTAGAAGCTGTGTCAGCCTCATTTAAAGCTTAAATGGGTTTTGCAGCTCCGGTTAAATTTGATCTGGTGGAAAGCGACTAAAATGGCTCTTTTGGTCATAAAGGTTGCAGACGGCTGCCCCAACCCTAACATTTTCTCAAGCCAATCAAGCAGTTCTGGCCACTGATACTACTTTGAACTGCACAAATCCATAGTGAGTCTTTGTAACATCTAGGCCCCATTTACACAACAACATTTTAAGTGAAAACGAATTGTATTGTTTTACATAGCAACTTCAGAAACTATGTAGTTTTCATGTTGGGCCACTAGTTGTTTGTTTTTGCAATTAAACCAAATGCGCGTGAACAGAGAATAGTTTGCTATAACCATGGTCATGGACAAACAAATTTGGACAGACAAACAAGTTGGATTGGTATTACAGGTGATTTATCACTACCAAAACTACCAAGTCTCAGGAGAATATGGACTGAGAGGCACGCCACTCTGGAGGCTGCAAATATTGTTATTGTCCACCGACCCGCAGTTATATATTTACAATGGCTGTGGTGCGCATGTGCCCTCGAAGTGTTTCCACCGTCAACACAGAAACTGACCCAAAGCATCTTCAGAAATTTGTCGTGGGAGCTGTTTTCTAAAAGTTGTGTTTTCAGTGGCTTTGAGCATTGTTGTCGTGTGAACAAACAAAAATAAATGAGATCACTGAGGGTACATCCACACGATGAAAAAACAATCTTTTTTCTCCCTGACCTTCTCCCAAAAAACTTCCGTCCACAGCTCACTATAAACACGGCTCAACACGAGGCTTCAGGGCATGTAGTACACATGCCAGGCCTTTAGGGTCGCTGTGACTCACCAAACACAACAAAACTGCAGAAAAAGACAGACCACATAGAAATTCAGAAGTAGACTCCTGCACATAAACACATAAACCACTATATATAACTCTAGTTCTATGGGTCTATGGCCCCGCTCCGCCTGCTTCTAGCTTCTGCAGCTCGACCGGAGCTTGTCGTAGGTGATTGCTGTGGTTATTGGGTGGCGTTGCGGTGGGGGGAAGAGAGGGGGGGGGGATTACGTCATCTTTTTTTCCACGGATGATCGTCTTTGCCGACTTTGCCTTCCACACCCCGTGGGGTTGGACGGCACGAGCCGGGGTTTTAGAATTTACCCACTCTGGGACCTGTGTTCAAAAAACCCCGTGTTCGGGCTCCTAAAACACCGCCTCATGTGGATGATAGGCCAAAAACAGCTCGTTTAGGTTAACCGGTTTCCTGGTGTGGACGGCCCCTGAATACATTTTGCTCTGTTTTTTGCAGTGATATGAACTTCAATAAATTCTCTGTAGGGTTAATTTCAGACTCAGACTTCAGAATAGTGACACATCAAATTTGCAACCAGCTAATGAAAATGATGGTTTATTTTGGTTGAACTGGTCGTCTTCTGATTCGGAGGTAGGTGGTTCGATCCCACATCTCACCCTGTCGATGTGTCTTTGATCAAGACACTGAACCCCAAGTTGCTCCCATTGGAGGACAAGCACCTTGTAAGGCAGCCGTGCTCATTGGTGTAAGTGTGACTAAAGCCCATAAGTGAATTCTGTTTGCGCAAGAGTCCTTGTAAGATGTATAGAGGTGAATGCACACATAAAAGTGCCAGTGTTGTTGTTGATTCTATGAAGGGGTTTTCTACAGTTGACAGTTGACATCATACCTTTTGTGTTGGTTTTGTGCCAAGAAACAGGGCAATCTGCCAGCCAAGGCAGGTGAGATGAATACTGTTGGCAGTTAACATGAATGTACAAAATGGAATACTGTTGGCAGTTAACATGAATGTACAAAATGCAGGTTCTGGAGGTTGACTCACAGATGCTTCATTAGGGAGTGACTTCCTTCAAGCATCTTTATTAGAGTTATGGATACCTCACATTGCAGATGATTGAGCAAGATACTGTACAAATTGTTCTAAAACCAACAGCAATCACTGCTCATGACAATAGATCCCTTTTGTGGGTGATCAACCAAGAATAACAACTGGTAAAAGGATTTTTATATATATAGCACTTTGACATTTGCGTAAGGAGTTCCCAAAGCCATTCACACAGACATTCACATGCCATTGGAGGCGGCTGCCATGCAAAGCACTCAGTCCTTCCATTGGAAGCATTTTGGGGTTCAGTGTCTTGCTGAGGGACACTTCAACATGTGGACAGGTGGAGATGGGAATCAAACCAGCAACCCTCTGATTGGGAGACGACCGTTCTATCAACCAAGCCACAGCCTCCCGCATAAGTGACACAACGTCCCTGCAGGATCATTCAAATGAGTATTTTGCAGGCTTCATTGCTTGAGTTCCGCTTATTGCACGGATCGGCGAGTCCCAACACGCAGAAAGTGAAATGAGACACCATGAACTTGTATTTGTTGGGTTGAGGAAGTTATGAAACATATGAGGGCATTACAGCAAAAACATCATAATTTGGCTCATAATGGAAAAAAAAGTGGGAGATGTCACAAAGTCAAATCTGCAGGAAAAAAATAAGAAATTCAGAAAAGAATGCAAGACCTAAGACAGAGTACAACACAGAAATAGCCGATAATAAGTCCACGAATAAAAGTCGTGGGGAGCCAGTTGAGGAAATGTCTCCAACCAAAACAGCCTCCTTTTTTCCCCAAACTTTTTTTTAAAACAGACACAATCTTAAAAAAAACAACAACCAAAAAAATGTTAATCTATTAGAACAAACGTCTTCCTGTATTGTGAGCGATCTTTAACACACATATAGAATTCCATATCAATAAAGACCAACACACTGTATTGGTGATTTAGTTATTTTGCTCGTGAGTCAAATGCAATCCACAGTAGATGTTAGTCGACCAGCTTTCAGATGTGTGCGTGTGCACAATTTCAAGTTTGTGCAAGTTTTCATACGTATAAAACTTCAGTCGATCCGGCCCGTTGCCTTAAAGCTGAATAACAAACAACACTGCACAGAGCCTTGATGTGTCTTTAAGATTTCTAACTTCACATTATTTTGCATTGTAATAGAGTATACACTTTATTTGTATGTGGTTTCCGTAAGCTAAGCTGCATATTAACTGAACCATATTTTAAAAACTGGGGGGAAAAGTAGAAGAAAAGCACACTCAATATCCAGTTGTAACCACCAGGGCACAACTGAACTCAATTAAACATTGAAATAAGCAGAGACAGGTAGATTGTAAGGGAATGCAAGGAGAGGGAAGAGTTAAGTCCATTTCCTGAGTATAAATTAAAAGCGTCTTGTAATCACATTGCAGGAATGCAGTCGGTGTACACTGTTAAACACTCCCTAAGCCCTGGCTCCACTTCACTCTCTCAGCACTGCACACAAAGGAGCCTTTGTTCTCACTGCTCTTGAAAAGCAATGCTCAGTCACTCCCTCCTCCTCCTCCTCCTCCTCCTCCTCTCCCTCCGTTTTTTTTTCCTGCTCTCTCGTGCTGTTTCTGTCATTCGCCTCTCTCACTCCTCTTCCCTCGCTATCTGTTTCTTTCATTCACAGACTGGTGTTTTTTTTCTTTTTTCTTTTTTTTTGACCTTCTATATTTCCTCCCACCTTATCTCTGTCTCTATCCCTCTTTCTTCCCCTTTCAGCCTCACTCACAGCGGTTCACTTTTGGCCAGGATATCTGAGCTTGTGCATAGCCAGAGGTGTATGCTCCCCCCAACTCAAAACACACACACAAACACACATTACACATTACACACACACACACACACACACACATGCTCAAACTCAATCATAATAATCATCCCATCCGTGGGCAAGTCACGGACTTGGCCTAAACAAATCCGCAATGCCCTCGACCTCACCAAAAACCAGGTTTCTCAAAGTGAACTTCCCTTAAGATTTGCTCTGCCCCCACCAACAGCTTTTTCTGGTTAACCACACATTTACGGTAAGAAACTGGAATTGGGTGTGGAATGAGGAGGGGGGGGGGGTCTTTCTCTGCCTTAAAGCCCCTAGACCCAGAATGAAAACATTTAGACAGCAGATAGATACACAACGCACACAGTCCCAACCTGATACAGCACACACACCTGGCAGAATGGGAGCCCTTGGGCGTGGAAACTAAATGTTGTTTAGCAATCAGGTCATATGTGACAAGCTTATGAAAATCCTCCTGCTGAAACATGTTTTCCCCTGAGAGAAACCCCTGGTTCGCTCCTCCACCCCATTTCAAAACCTTCACCTGTTGATTGATTTCCCCATTATGTCAAAATAAAAGAAACACACATAAACTTGTCCAATCACCTTTGTAAAGGGTTTAATTGTCATTTCTTCAGAAAGAAGAAAACAAAGATTCTATCTGTCTTGGGGCTACAAACTGTAATAGTGATGACTGAGTCATGCAGACCTGTGTTTTAAATGAATTTATAAGAGAAAATGCCGGCTGTTCTAACCGTACTTTAGGCATAAAACACAACTCTATTTTAAAAGAAATATTCAGACCACATTCAGAAGTGTACGTAATGGCAATATTAGTCAAAGTCTAAATAGTTGTGCTACTTTGTGAAATCCTTATTGTGTGTACGGATGTAAACACGTGTGGATATACGTGTCAATACAGGTTTTTCTATGCATGCCCATAATTACGTATGCACTAATCCACATACCCATAAACTTTTTCAGCAGTTTGAGCAAATGCCCCCGGGGGTCGACTAAGCATTAGGAAAGCACCTTCCCCACCTATTGTACCACTCTTTTAAAACTTAAACTCTTTGACAAAGTCCTATCACAATTTGTCAACGGCTATGTTAAATCATGAGCAGTTTAACATTTGACATAAAATGATAAGCAATTTTAAATTAAACCTACTGTCATTAGCAAGTCGGGGGGGGGGGAACTGTTTTTCATAGCACTGCAGAAGTTCCAGTTTCTACTACTGGAAAGCCTTTGTCATGAAGACAATTTATTATTTTGATTTCTGAGTTCAATAGTGAGCGTTGTCTTTTAGCTTTTAAGCTCCAGTGGTTTACTTAAGTGTCTGGAAAATATCTCTGACTTTATGTCACCTGGTAAACCTCCAGCTGTAAGGGGAGAATCTTTTAAGTCAGCTTTGCTATTTCTTTTTTCCATTTAGCTCACAGGTATGCATGACAGACTTATTTTAAAATCGCCTGTGCACAGTTTCCTATTTAACCTACAAAGGAAACGTTACATTGCCTCACTTAGCTTTTTAGCAATAGCTAATAAAATGTGCCATCAGCAGAGGAGATTTTAGTTCCTGTCTGTGGGTGGGAAAATAAAGAATAGAGCGCTTTGTTATGACTGTAACTGCGTAACTGTGCTAAAAAAAAAATACAATGGAATTGAGAGGAAAAGCCTATCTTTGTGTTCCATTATATGATGTGAATGGCCATTTGATTTAATAATTCCACACAGTTCCAATCCCTATTTGTTAATCTATTAATGATCTAATTTCTTTGGTAAAATAATGACACTGTCATGACATTTCCATATGGGGGACAAACTTGGGAACACAGTTCGAACTTCAATAACTTAACTTAAAAATTGTTGAGGAGTGTCTATATGCAGTAAAACCATACTGGCAGACACTCCCCGCCGCACACAACGTCCTGCTCTGGTTTAAACACACTGCTATTGCAGCTCCAGCCGACTGCCTTGACGTCGGATGTAGAGTGACTTTAATAGAAATAGAAAAATATTGAGGTAAACAGGTCAATGTTGCACACAAACAGCTGCAGAGTGAGATGGCCCTGTTATCTCACCACCTTTGGAAAAGATAGTCACATGATTTACCAAAGGCTGTGCTTATAATGGCCAATAAAGTAATCCTGTTCTTTCTACACCGGCTTCGGCGTGTCTTGTCCCGCCTGAGAGCACCTGAGGCATGAGGCGTAATCACGTCCATCAACTCTTATCACGCCTGTCACAGGGTGTCTGATGCAAGGCTGAATTTCGCAATCGCTTTCTGACAAATCAGTGCCGGCCGCGGCAAGAACGTTGAACTCCAACTGTAAAATATTATGAAATTGTTGAAAGACGCTCATGCAGTTCCTATAAAATTCTTTTTCTTTTTTTTTTTCAAACCAATAGTCACATATTAAACTCCAGATCAGGGGTCTTTAACTTTTTTTCTTTTTTAAACTGAGCGCTACAAGGGTAGTGAGTAAGTCAACCTTAATAATTGCATAGGCCAACCTTGATGATGATCAATAGACATTGAAACCATGCACAACTATTATAGAAATATCTGTTTGTTGGGCTGTGCATTTCTTTGAGAAATAGCTTCTTGGCATTTAATTGACCTACACACACAATTCTGCTGCTCATCCCACAAATGCATGTTCCTCACAAAAGTGAACCTTTTAAAAGCGAGGGATCAAGATGCATTGTCAAAAAGCATCGCTACAAACACACAATTGCCTTCCTTTTTGTACAATAAAGACTGTCTTTAACATGTCTATTCATCTCCATCCCATATATTCTCAATAAATCAACACATTTGTGGAGTTATACTCACAGATTATATCTGTCACTTTTTTTTTTTTTTACATTTCTTCAGAAATGATATTTGTGAGGACGTGAAACATTGTCAAAGCATGTTGTTTGAACTGATCTCTATGGGTCATCTTCCAAATGGCCCGATCCCCCACTTTGCCGTGTCCCGAAACTAGACACTCAAGACAACTTGCTCTCAATGGAGGTCGAGCACCTTGCATGGCAGCCGTCGCCATCATTGCGAGTGTGTGTGTGTGTGTGTGTGTGACTGTGACTAACAGTGTAAGGCACTTTGAGACTGCTGAAGTGGTGAAAATGCATTATATAAATGGAGTTCATACAAGCTTAACAGGTCCCTGCAGGCACTGATTTTGTTAACCCCTTCACTAGCTTTCATTTCCACCTTGTTTTTTTTTTTTTTAAATCTTTAACTATTCGGGTTGATGTATCGAAATAACAATGAAACCAAAATCATATTTTCACATCTTCACAGACATTCAAATTTCTTTACTTGTGACTGGGTGATTCTGGCACAGCCGGCAAAGAAATCAAAGAAATCCGTAAATCAAGGCCCAACTTCTGTTTTCAACCTTTAGGCCAGAAGAATTCATCATTTCTCTAAACTGGACAAAAGAAAACGGGAAACTCTTCAATTTCTCAAGGAATGGTGAAATGCTGACAGCAGTCTTCAGGACGGCTGCCAACAAATGCGCCTCGTGGTATTTTTTTTTATCACAGTTTTATTGACAGAGGTTACTCTGTGTCACATTGATGAGTTATCCCGTGAAAGTTGTGAGCAATATCTCAGCTTACTTGATAAGAACACCCACCCATGTAGTCTTTGGTTCTCCTGACCCAATTCCTCCCAAACCCCTGATATGAATCATCTTCCTCACGACTGCTGTAGTTTACTGCATTCCTGTTCGAGACCACTTTAAAGACTTCAGGTTGCAGAAAGGAGTAAGAAAGAAAGAAACTGACTGAAGTGAAGAAACAGAAAGTGAGATTGGTGATATGTCTCACCAGTCTCACTTTCTGTTTCTATTTGAACTCTTCCAGTTGAAATCTTGGGTCGAGTCCTCAGATCCTTCAGGCTGAGCTCTAACTGCTGGAATGAGGCGGCTTCACTTCTGATGGTGAAGTGCATTTTCACGTCAAATTCAACACGGCTGCACTTCGACCCCGCAGTTTGCGTTAGTCAGTCACGGTGCTCAGCCCTGCGGGGATAGAGCCCTGCAGAGAACATCTCAGAGAACGCAAGCATGGTACAAGGAAGTTCCGTTTTAAGCGTATAGAACATAAGGTTGCAACACACTGGAGTTCATGACACCTCCGAATAAATGTATGTTTGCACGTGGTACTTTCATTATTTCAATATTTCACCGTCTGCCTCAATGTAAAACACTAATCCAGAAAGTGTTATATGGAGATTAGTTTACACTGAAAACTACACAGCAGATCTGGGCAACATGCAGAAACACGTTTGGCCTCCTTAGCAAACCTGTTTCACTCTCCATACAACCATAGAATGACACACACACACACACACATGCAGGAGTCAACCCGTGCCTCCCCATCCTGATCCCAGTTGCAGACCTGTAGCAGCCTGTCTGAAACCAGACTACCTTTACAGGGTAGGAGAAAATAGCTCAGGGGTGCATATGCACTGCAGGCAGGGCTGGGCCCATCCCAGCCTGAGCCAGGCAGCTCTGGTGTCTTTGATGGCAGCTACGCAGATCAGAAGAGTGAAAGGAGACACTGGTAGGAGGTGTTGTCGCAGAGCGTACCCCCACAGGCAGGTTCAACCCACAGTCACTTCTCATTCATGCTGTTTCGGAGCAAAAAGCATAGTGAAAGTGCACAGAGACCCCCCCGACAAGAAGGAGGCACACAAATTCTAGACCGCAATGTCAAAATCCAAAACACAAAGTCATCGATTACTTCAAGACTTTTACACACAGTCACACCCACACAGAGGGTGCTCACACTTCCAGCTGCTTCTGCGAGTCGGCCCGTCTTGTCTCTGGGCCGTTTGCGTCTGCGTGTTTGCGCCTCCCTCTATATTGGAACTGATGTCAAGATGAATTGGATTTGTTTATCTTTTCTGGCGTCGTCCTCTGACTTCACTCCCCTTTTGCTTCGCTTGTATTCAGCCGAGAGGGCTTGTGTTTGAGACAGAGGGGTTTAGGAGCAAAGAAACAGATGAGTAAAACATGTGCGGCCGTTACACGCACAGCAACATTTCGACAGCTTTATTAATGCACGTACCATAAGTGAATACTTCTTTCAAATATAGTGACAAATCGTACTGTTACGAATTCTTTGAAACTTGACAAAAACTCTCGGTAGATTTAAGATATAATTTATTATGGGGACATTTTAACTAGGAAACAAAGTTTAGGACAAATCAATAAAGTGACGAGTCAAGAGTGAAGCTGATGAGATGCAACAGGCTGGTGGTTTCCAGACCTCTGATAATAAGGTGTGCTTTTCTTTCTTCCTTTTGTTAATTTTTATTCAAAAAGAGGCCCAATCAGATGAAAGAGAACAAAATAACATTTTCAAACTAAAACATGAGATTTCTGTACTTTGTTTTCTCATTCACTTTGTTTACCTTTGGGGGGCACCCCCCCTTGAAATAATACAATGAATATATTTTATATGTTAAACTTGATCACGTTACATTCACGCTAAACGAGGTTAGCCAGTTATCAGATACCTATTACTTACCGCATGAAATGTTATACTGTCTCAAGATGCCACAATGTGCTCTGGGGTAAAGGGTATTGTGGCTTGTCTTAGATATGTATTTGCTTTTAAATATGTAGTTTGCTTTGTACCCTCTGACTGTAACTAAAGATATTTTGGGGGCGAAATGCCTATTAAAAGAGATACGATGATCAGACTCAACCCATACAACAAACCACCTTATAGGATTCTGTAATAACTTTAACATGCTTTAAAGAACGCCAGTCCATAACAGGGAAAAAAACAAACAGCAAAACAGTCACACACTCAGACACACCTCCCGCTAATTAAGGCTCATTTTACATGACGATGGACTGAAAACATCTTCCGCAACATTTAGACTGCAGTGTTTTGAAAATGATTGTTGTTCACACAGAAATCCCAGAAACGTGACACATAGCCACGTGCGGGTGTGGTGCTTTTTTTTTTTTTTTTTTTCTAAATACAACCACCCATGTCATTCAAGCTCCTTTAACCTGTCTTTCTTTGTAGTATAGGACTTGGAATGTGGTGTACGTAAAAAATGGTCTCCACATGTGATCCAGATGATGATGCAGTAAATTTACATTTCATTGGAGACGCGCTGCATAAGTGAACAGCTCACTGGAATCCCGCTTGTGCAGAACCCTTTACTATGACCGTAGTGTATATGTACATTACACCCAGCGCTTCAAAAAAAAGCTATGCTGTCATTGCTGTTTAGAGCAACAGTCAAAATGCAACAAAATGTTGCTGTTTTCTCTCTTGTGTAAATGAAACCTTAGGTTGGGCAATTGTCTGGAATGCTATGTGTGTGGAACTCAGGCAAACTCCACTGTGAAGAACCCAAGGCCCGGGCCCGAACCAGGAATGAGAGCACTAAGCACTACGCAGCTGTGCGGTCGTACCATTGCTGCTGTGATTCTCATACGTGGTCGGTTGTCTTCGCTCTTGTTAGTTTGTACTGTATCCTCCGCCGTCCCATCCACATATGACGTTTTGCGATAGCAGCTAATAACACCCTCCCAACTCGCGTTTAACTCCTAATGGCAGATTAACTAATGAGACTGCATAC
This sequence comes from Lipophrys pholis, assembly GCF_963383615.2. Classification (NCBI taxonomy): domain Eukaryota; kingdom Metazoa; phylum Chordata; class Actinopteri; order Blenniiformes; family Blenniidae; genus Lipophrys; species Lipophrys pholis. The sequence goes on from NC_137633.1 coordinate 13,603,458, forward strand.
CTGGGGTTAATGGTTTGTTTAATACGCTGTGAAATGAAGGATGACAATTTTGAGCAAAGCTCTGCTCTTCGTATTTCGTTCCCTTTATTGGCCAATCACTGGTCGACCTCTGACACTGTGTTCACACTGTGAGCCTCTAACTTGATGGGTTTGTTCGGTTGTGGCCACATGCTGGAGAGGCTCCAGTGTGTCTATTGTGGGAGTAGAGTAAGTTCTGAATGAAACAGCTGCTTTTCTTACCTCTTTACATAACATTACTTATCCAAAATTGCAGGGCATTATATTTTGGGAGCTTCATTCAGAATAATTATTTAGACTCTTAAAGTAGAAATAAAACGAAAAAGAAAAAGTTAAAGGTAGTTGCTAAAATGTATGTTTATTTACTTGGTAACATACCACCCATAAAAAAAATCCTGCAGTTTGTCAAAGAAAAGCTGTAAACATCTTATGAAAACATTGTAATCACTGTCTTGTGTTGCTCTGTGGGTCATAAACAGTCCTGCAGTGACTTGTTGAATGGGGTTACTGTGACTTTAACCGTGAGGCTACACCAAATAATTGTCTTCATGCATGCAGTCATGTACGAAAGCATTTGGTCATATTCACTTGTATGTATCAGAACATTCAAATGGGTACACGTGCAGGACAGTGGATGTTTTTCAGGAAGTAGTTAAGTTTAAATGCAGGGGGCACGAGTACAGGCCATATAAAAGGTAATACTCTTGTGTACCCCTCTGGACATCATTGACTCTCAGCATGTCCCCTGAACCCCCAGGCAAGGGTGTCAAAGGTTGTGGGTTGCAGAGGTTAGGAGTGATCTCCTGGCACTTCCCCTAGAGGGACAGACAGAAACATAACAGGTCTCCATTTTTAACAGTTTGTAAGTTTGTTTGGTGTGTTTGTTTTTTTTTGCAAGGATCCTACATGTTGCTGAACGTCTCTGAAAACTACCTGAATGAGTTGCTTGTGTGTATGCGTGTGTGTGTGTGTGCGAGTGTGTGTGTCTAATGACAGATAATAGCAGTTTTGAGTTTGGCAGCATGTTTGTGAGTGATTACACCTTTGAGTGTGTGTGTGTGTGTGTGTGTGTGTGTGTGTGTGTGTGTGTGTGTGTGTGTGTGTGTGTGTGTGTGTGTGTGTGTGTGTGTGTGTGTGTGTGTGTGTCAGAGAGAGAGAGAGAGAGAGTGATGGAAAAAGAGAAGTGTGTAGTTTGATGAAGTGACTGTCTAATTGCAGAGAGCCTCACTGTGTGGCATGTCAGATTGTTCTCCCCCTGTGGCCTGAGGTCTCCTGCAGTGAGGATGGATGCGAGAGGGACAAGACATGCGTATGTGTGTGTGTGTGTGTGACTGTGATGAATTTCAACTGTTTGCTTCAAGTCTTGGCAGGCTGCCTGAGCACCAGGGACCCAGTGTGTGTGTGTGTGTGTGTGTGTGTGTGTGTGTGTGTGTGTGTGTGTGTGTGTGTGTGTGTGTGTGTGCGCGTGCTGAATGAGAGCATTTGAGAGAGATGATGGGGAAAACGGCAGAGACTCCACACTTGCTGCGCCACAATGGCTCGCATTGTTCTCCTGCTATAATCAGAGCGGACATGGAACTTGGCCTGGAGACCAAGAGGTCTCTGCAGCTCTGGACACAGCTGCTGGAACTCCGAATCACACCAAATCCTGGATTGGAAAGCGAACAACGGGGAGTGTAGGTGGTACAGGGACACTGGATTGAGTTTTCATTTAAAAGTCAAATGATTTTTTTTTTTTTTCTAGTTTAAAAGGAGGGGGAGTAATTTGCCCTTATTTGTAAAAGTGGGTATTGCAGGTTCAAATCAGTCTAAATGACTTCCAGGTGTCTCGACAAAACCACTTTCATAATTTCTGCCTACAGGACACTCTGAAAACTGTTGACATTTGAAAGCACTGATATTCCTCATGTGAAATCCTTTGTGTTTCCGTGCGTGTCGACACCTTTTACCACACAATACATGGAAGCATCTTGGCAAATCCAAACGATTAAACAGTTTGATTGTAATGTTTGGAAAATAGGCTTTTGTTTCTTTGGGGGTTTGTGACCATTTGCTGCAGAACTCGGACCTCCAAGTTTTTTGTTGCGTGTCTGATCAGTACAGTGGGAGAGAAAATGGCAGTTCATGCAGTAAGCTGCATCTGTTTCTGGCTCAAAACAATAGCAATCTGGAGAATTGATAAGTAATAATCCCAGGGAGTTTAGCACCTACTCTCATTTTCCCCTCTGAGAGTAAATAAGAATAATAATTTGTGACTTTAGTGTGAGAACTGAAAGGAGGAGGGAGTTTCCTGGTTTAAAAGCGTTTCAAACTTCACTTAAGTATGATGTGTCTCCTGTGAGTTTCAACAAACAAAACATTTATTTCCTCAATGCAGCGGCTCTAATGGTTGGCTGCAACAAGCAGGAGTCATTCTTCATTCGACAACAGACTGAAGAATCTCCATATTCTTGAGACTTCACCAGGTGCGCCAGTATCATGTGATCCATGATGGATTAGCAGCCTGAAATAAATGTTGCATGTTGGTAGTTTATCTCAGTTGTTTTGTTGCTTCTTCCTTTTGCTGTCATTAAACCACGAATCTAATTAATTGGTTGATATCTAATGTGTCACAGCAACACCATGTGCATGTTATTAAGACAAATCGAATTGAACAGAGCAATTCAAAACAAGTAAAATAGCTTCTTTCAAAAGTGTTTTTGGGTGACGCTTGGTGACGCTTGGTGACGCTCGGCTTATAGCTTCCCAGAGTGCTGATTTAACCCTCTAATGACCATGTTTTAGTCCTGCAAAGCCTTTTTGTGCTTTCTAAAGTAGTCGCTCGCTTGTTATGAGGGGAAAGAAATGAACATATCCATATGGACAAAATTACCATTCCCAGAACAAAACAGCCTTCCTGGTTATGCAGCTCCCACTACAAGCTGTCTGCAAATTGTCTAAAGATATCTTGTAATTAGAGGGAAGTACAGTCACATTTCCGTCTGTGGTCCTTTTCCCTTGTTTACGTTTTGATGCGAACACCAACACTTTAAAGTTGTTTGTTTCATACTTCCAGAGGATCTGGACCCTTTAGGTTACCGTACACTTAAATGATCATATTTTGGAGTTGCATCTTTCACCACAGCCATTTTTTCGGTTGACATCTTTTATCACAGCCATATTTCCTGTTTCTCAAGAAATTGTTTTACAAACATGATTCACTGATCAATTCCCTTTTTTTCCTCATAAAAGTAACATCACCTGCTTGGCACTAAGTTGGAGAACGTTAATTTCTGATAGAAATGCATAAATACCATGATTGATCCATGAGATTCTCTGTTTCGAGAAAGTCGGACTTCCCTTCAGGTGCTTTTCCATGTTTGCTTTTCAGTGCGTGCAGGTTATGAGCAAGATTGGACTGATGAAAAATTGGACTTTCAGCAAAAAAAACCCCCCAAAAAACTGTATCACTCTAACAACACCTCAACACCTTAGTGCCCCGTGCTTTTCCACCATAATTCAGAAGGGGTTTCTGTCGGTGCAGCATTTCTTTAAGTGAGTCTCACGTCTAAGTCCATTTACCACAGTGGAGCGCAGAAAAAACACAACTGTGACTAATAATCCAGTGGTAGAGCACACAGGGAGCGGGTGTTCAAAGTTTTATAAGATTAGACCACAAGTTCTCTGAGGAGAGTCGTCTAATAAGAGGCTTATGATGGGCCAGGAGTCTCCCAGGGGTCCAACCATGTTAATGATATGGCTCTGTGTCTCTCTTTCTCGCCCTCCTTCTCTTTTTTTATGGAGACTCGGGAGCTGTACTGGTGTTTCAGCTTGTTTTTTTTTTTAATGCGAGTCATTTTCTGGGGCTTGTTTGTGTGAGGTGTGAGATTTATTCCTCTGGACTGTGGTTTGGTTTTTCCAGCAAGTTTGTTTAAGCTCTTTCATGTTTTGTGTAACAATAAAGGTGTTTAAGAAATGAAATTCTTTATTTTTTCTTTCCACCAGCCAGCTGCAAGGAGGCCGAATTGAGAGTTAATGCCCCTGGCTGGTGAGTCAGTGTTTCCACAGAGCTGCTACTTGCCCTTCTGGATCTGCCGAGACCTGGCATGGAGCCGCTCTTTTACGCCGGCCAGGTCAGACCAGCGGACAATTCATGGCACATGGTGTGTGAGTGTGTGTGTGTGTGTGTGTGTATTGGGCTGCAGTTAAGAGCTGATAAACTTGGTTTATCATAAAGTTCAGCAGTGGCAGAGGACCATAACCTGCTCAAACATTTTTACTCGTCCATTTGTCAGAATGCCTTTGGGCAAGACGCTGAACTCTAAACTATTATGCTCTTCAATATATGCAAATTCAAGAAACAACAAGCCTGGGTTTATTCTGCGGCACATTTAAAACTCATAAAATGTGGGATTCATGACGGCGATCCTCCACTTTCTGGACAGAGAGAGACAACTCGACAACTGTTTTCACACACAGCAAACATAAAAACTAAAGAGCCGACTTAAAAATCTGAAATTGTAACTAATTACGACTGCACTGCAGCCCAACCTTACCGAGAAGAAGAAGCCTCTTGTGTTGCCTGTGTGTAGTCAGGTGTTTTCTTCTCTTTGCTAGAGCATTGTCTTTCATGGACTCAGCCGAGATCACAAGACCATCCAAATCAATAAAACAAAGCATATCACTTTATGTTCCACAACGTCAACGCATTCCTGCAGTCTCTTTATTTATGAGGTAATCCAAAGCGTTTGCTCCTCCGCTCACAACTGTTTCTGCCATTGGAAAACACCAGGAAAGGCCCTGCAATAACTCAGGAGATCCGTGTCACGGTATGCTCGATTCCGCTGAGACACTTCCAAGAATTAATCATCAGGATTACTAATGTGTGTTATATAAAGACGCATGAAGGAGGACCCTGTCAGTTGCTGCCGCTGCTGTGTCTCTTGTGTGTCTGAGCATTTAGGTCGCCGATGTAACGCTTTTCATGTTTCGCTCACTCATGAGGGGACCGTCTCATGCGGCTTGTCGGCAGCGTGTTAAGCTGTAATAGTTGCACCATAACTTTTCAAAATTGATTTGATTCTGGGCTGTGTTTGTCTTGGCTGGGGCCTGTTTTTGTGGTTGTGGTCTGAGAGTGGAAAGCATAGGGCAAGGAAGAAGGAAGAAGGAGGAGGTGGAGATGTTGGAAAGACCATGGGGAAAGAAGGAGAAGAGGGTGGTATTGAGAGCATTATGTAAGACTTCAAACAGGTCCAGTCTGGCGAGGAGTGTTGATGTGAGAGTTGTGGGCCCCTTGGGTCAGGTGGCCTCTCACATAGCCTCCCATATGGTCCGCATTTCTCCTCATTGCCTCCGCCCTTCATCTAATTGCCAGGTAATGTATCGTTGCTCGAGCCTATCTTCCCTTCCGTCACTGTTATTCCTCTCCTTTATTAATGGAAGGCACAGTGGTGTGCTGGCGATGGTGGTGAAGGTGATAGTGGTTCTGGGTTTTGGCATCATGCCACGGAGAGGCCCCGACACTGACACTTTATACAGCGGCAGGTTTTACCAAGGTGTTCATTTCAGGAGCGTCTCCCCTGCTTCTCTTTCTTCTCCCCTCAGCGGCAGTGTAAATCAAAGCAGAGGCTGATACAGGAGACCTTATTCAATCTGACTGTTACAACCGACACCCATCAGACAGTTGTCCCATACATATGGAAGCACATACACATGCTGCATGCTCGCATCCACACACACGGTGTGTACGTGTGTCCTCCAGCATTCATCACTCCACCTCTCACCATGTAATCTTACAGCGCAGGTCTTTCTTTCCCGATCCCACTCATAACCAGCCAGGCAGCTTGTTTTACAGCCTCTCCGCTCGAGTCACTGCTAAGTATAACAATACACCAGCAGACATATGTTTGTCATAAACTGGAAGGCCCGAAATTACATTGCAATCGTTTACACTTTGAACGAGGTTCAAAAAGAATCATTGTACACCACGTTTAATCATGCGCCGAACTAAATGTTCACAATTCTCTAGGGATTTTCCACTGCTGCCGGACAGTAGAAGCCTAACTACAGCAAAACAACACAGGCCAATCAACCTAAGTAGGCCTTTTAGTAGCAGTAAATGCCAAACCCTGTTTGTTATGCCTCACAGGCCAAGTTTCTCCCCGCACTGAATCCATGTATGGGCCTGGAACGTCATTATATCCAGGTTGTGTGTTAAGTGAGCAGCTACAGGCATGACAGTAGCAACACGAGCCCAGCTGAATCTATCAAGCTTTAGCGAGGGGCATACATGTCCGTAGGATTTTGCTCACATCCTGTGTGACGGATCAAGCCAACATTACCGTCTGGTGCACATGGAAGAGCTCAATTACATAACTTAAGACTTTCATTAGCCTCTCTGCTCCATTGAGTTCTCTGGGAAAAGTCCAGATGTGACTTCATGAAGGGCCCTCTCTATGCAGAGCCTGTTCGCTCTGTTCCGCTATGCCCCCATCACCCCCCTTCGCCATCCTCGCAGCTGTAAGCACTCAGAGGAAAGCAGGGAGAGAGGGGAGGTAGGCTCACAGCTTTATTAAAAAAAAAAAAAAAAAAAAGTCAGACACCCCATAGACCCCACAATCTCCCTTCAAAACAGTCCCAGCCCCACCCAGGCCAGACCTATAGTCCCCCTCTCCCCCATAGGTCTTCTAAAGTAGGCCAATAAGTCTTCTAGCATGTGGTCTCCCTGTCAGCCCGAGGTGGCTGACTAGACAGGCTGCTGCTCCAGGCGCAAGGGCAGGAAGTGGGAGCCGGCCAGGAGACGCTCTCTGAGAGGCTGCCCGAGTAAACAACCCTCCCCCTGCTGCACACACGCTCATACACGTTTGTATGTGTTTATATGCTCATACCCATTCAGATGTGTTTACATGTGGCACGCACAAACAAACAAACAAGTGTGTTTTCATGCTGTTCACATTGACTTATAGTCATTTTTCTGTGGACTAACTGTAAGCCCAAACATAACTACTCTCACGATTAGGCTGCTTTGACACTAGCACTGTTTGGTCTACTTCAAGTGGACTACAGTTAACTTATTTAGTGAACTCGGTAACCTTTGCGGCAGTCTTTCACTCTCTGCCGTCTTTTTTCAGTACTGCTGCATTCCTTTTGTGTTCAAACCAAGTGGATAGCTCTCATGCTGGGCAACATCTTGTCAAAAAGCATAAAGTGTAAAGACACAAACTCCAGACCAGCACAAAATTATCGTCACTGCATTGGGTTTAGATTCAGCTCATGATTCAGTTTGGGGCACTTTTTGCGTGTAGTATGCAAAGGAACCAGAGAAAGTTTATTTGTCCTTCCCCACTTGAGTCATGTGACTATCTTGGCGTAAAAGTACTCATACCTCAAAATTTACCTTAATCAAACCTTATAAATTGTTTTCACCTTGACAATTCTGGAGTTACTTCATTGTGAGTTCCTGTTTTTCATTGACTTACTGTATATGAATATACTGGAGACCAAACTCGGGTTGGTCTCTGAAGCTTTTACATGAGTTCAACCTTAAAACCTTTTTTAACCACTAAACATTAATGATTTCTCGACACACACACACACACACACACACACACACACACACACACACACACACACACACATGCACACAAAGGCAGGCAGACAGGATGCGTCACCTCCAGAAACTCAACTTTTACTGGGAAACCCTATAAAAGTGAGTCGTACTGTCTTACTGTTAATATCATGATGCTGTTTGGATGACCCTAATTTATTCCAAGCTTTGGGTTTGACTCAAGCCGCAGTTCCCTTTCAAGAAAGGAAACTGGAAGCTGTTAAGAGAGTTCTAATCAAATTAATGTCTGTGTTGTTAGATGGCTTGTGTGCAAAGCGTGCGTTTGTACAGCTGTGTGCGCGCCACTGTGGGATGCCATGCCAAAGTCCGATGCCAAAATAACAAGTTTGCCCCCCAGAAATGGGTTATATGTGCTAACCATTGCTGTTTGGTATCCAAATCGGCTGATTGTGTTACTTTATGTCATGAGTATTAAGGCCGTGGTGGTTTTCCAAAGCCAGCAGCTGCTTGTGTGACTCCGCGTTTCTGGGAAGACGGCGGACACAGGTGGGGAATTGGTTATGGCCGTGATTGATCAAAAGCTGCTCTGCCTCGCACTCGCATTGTGCTGCGGCCTTCCTCTGGGCCTGAGCCTCCTCTTGCACATCACCGCCCCCACCCCCTCCTCTTTTCTGTTATTCTGTGTCTCTGATAACAATGGTGCCTGATTCTCAGTGGAAAACCCACATGAGTTCCCTTCAGAGAACCAATTTATTGTTTCCCGGCAAACTGCTGTTGTGCTTCTTTTATTTTTCCAGGAATCTTATTTGGTTAGTAACATTAAAGAGAGTTTAAGGTTTCTGTAATATGAGGCATTTTGTGTATTAAATCAAATATTTGTAGCCTTTTTATGGCGAAATTGCCTGGTTATATGTTGATTTCATGGCTGTTTATCAGATCAGTGTAATGAGCGAGTGTATCGGATGGCACTGGGAAGTTTACAAATATGTAACACACTGTTGACTCTTGTCTGTGGTGTTGAAATCCTGGAGGCCAAAATACAGTGCTATTGCATTATGGGTGTTTTTACAAACTCAGCCTGGCAGCATGGTTTTGAGGCCAGTTTGATAGCAACAAGGTAGCATCACTGTTATCTCAGCTCGGGTCTCAGTGCAACTTCACTTCATTTGTTAAAAAAAATAAGGATTTGCTTGGTGGTTTGGCCTTATTGGAGCCAGTTGTAGGTTGGTTTTAGCTGACAGGCCTTATGTTAGACACCCCTTTGTTAGATGGTTAAGTGTTTAAAAAAAAAAAAACATTTCTGAGCTGCTTAAAAATGTTGGAAACCCCAGTAAGTTTTAATCTTTTAAGTTAGTCAAGTTTTTTCCGCCCAACACGTCTCTTTTGAGTGATGCAAACTTTATTTCAAGCTGCAACAATCGTGTCTTTAGCTCTACAAACAAGGAAATAAAAGTGGCCAACACCAAGCCTCTTATTGACTCAACTTATCTTTTTCAAAAAGGCTTCCTTTTGAAAGAAAAGTTCACACACAGTTTAATTTGTTTTTTTAATCTACAAAAAAGCTGTTAGTTTAGCCAATGTCAAAAAGCCCCAGATAATTCTTTACACTGTGGGGGCGGCACTGAGAATAATATGGAGCACTGCAGTGCTCCACCTCACTCTTTTTCAGACATGTAAACAAGTTTTTCCGGCTCATAAGCCAGGTGCCAAAACATACACCTCCAGCCCATTATATCGCTCTCGCTTTTTACTGGAGCCCATTCGCATGTCTGCGCAAAGTTTTTGTATGATTATGTGGCGGGTGGCTTATATCACGGCTGAATCATGCTTACGAGTTTAAGATGAAGTGATAGGGATGTAAAAAAAAAAATACACTGAAGTAGTCATTTGTAACGTGCTCAACACGTGTAAAAGCAGCAAATTTAATGTTATCTAATAGTCAATGCAGGCAACTACTGTGGCAGCAAAAGCCTTGTGTGCTTGTTTCTGACTTCAGCATCTGATATCTCAGAAGTAAATTAGAATGAGTGCATCTCCAAACTGTCACAGCTAATGACTAAAGGCACGTTCTTTGTGGTTGAGTCTGAGTCAAATCTCAGTTTCACCTCTCAGATCGGCAGCTCTGAATCCAGTCAACACCCTTTTCAACTAATAATAAACTGAATATGACTGAACTGTTTATAAGCTGCTGACAGAGTTTACAAAAAGTGTGAAGCAGAAATGCGTCTGTCACTGTTGATGTAGTAATATCCTGACACCACCATTACTCAAGGCCCTCGCTCTAATCCGTTCTTCCTCTCTGCCTGTGCGGGCACATGTTACAGCAGGTTAGCAGGTGAGACTGGAGAGTGAGCACAGGACAGGAGCGAGCTTGACAGGTTTCAGGTTGGGCCTTATCTCGATGGAAGACTTCGCCTTGAGAAATCTGAGCAGCAGTGATACACTAAACAATCAGAGTTGGTGTTTTCACAGCGAATTCCTCAATCATGAGAAGCCCCACTAACAGAGCGAACCCAACATCGACTGCTGAATGTGTGTGTGTGTACGCTTGAGCAGGAACATACATGCATGTATACCGCCTGTGTGTGTGTGTGTGTGTGTGTGTGTGTGTGTGTGTGTGTGTGTGTGTGTGTGTGTGTGTGTGTGTGTGTGTGTGTGTGTGTGTGTGTGTGTGTGTGTGTGTGTGTGTGTGTGTGTGTGTGTGTGTGTGTGTGTGTGTGTGTGTGTGTGTGTCCCACTGTGTTCTCTTTTCTAGTGAGTGGGTGTGAGATCTGTGGTTTCTCACAGTCAGTTCTTATCTTCGTCTCTGAGCCTCAGCCAGCAGATCATTGTGAAATACTCACACACACACACACACACACACACACACACACACACACACACACACACACACACACACACACACACACACACACACACACACACACACACACACACACACACACACACACACACACACACACACACACACGTTAAGAGAGCGAACGATACAGAGTTCACTTTTAACTATTCCCTAACTTCCCAAGGCCAAATATCTAGGGCTTGTTTACAACTCAAACAGAAAAAAAAAATTATACAGCCATGGTTATATTAGCAGGAGGGTGACCGAGGTCCAGGCTCTGTCAATCTTCCTCTTCTCCTTCTTTGTCTGTCACTATTTTGCAGACTTTTGCAGCCTTGAATCAGCATGTGCCTTATCTCTGTCATTTTGGATTTGCCCGTCATCGTCCTGCGAGTCCATTGGAGCGGTAGATTGCAGATAAGAGATGATCATCTGTGCATAGCGCAGACTTGGCCTCGATACAAGACGGAGCAAGGACTTCCTGAGAATAAACCTATCGCTGATGTCATCTTCTGTCTGCTCGTACCTCTAAAAGTCCTCAGTGACTCAGAGCAGCACGTTAGTCAACTGGGCTTGTCTACCACGGGCCAGTGCATATCTGTAGGTGGTACAGGTGTGTGTGTGTGTGTGTGTGTGTGTGTGTGTGTGTGTGTGTGTGTGTGTGTGTGTGTGTGTGTGTGTGTGTGTGTGTGTGTGTGTGTGTGTGTGTGTGTGTGTGTGTGTGTGTGTGTGTGTGTGTGTGTGTGTGTGTGTGTGTGTGTGTGCCAAAGTCATATAAATCAACACTGGATGTGCAAGAAACTGAAAAACCGTATTTAAGAAATGAGAAAGTTGAGTTAGTTTTCCAGTTTCTCACCAGAGGAAACAGATGCTGCGAAACAAAACCGAGAATCATGTGTGAGGAAACGTGCTGTTTTTAGCTTTAGCACGGTTCGCTGACTTCGAGTTAACCTCATTTGCTGTGGTGCATCACTCACAGAGAGGTTTGCGAGCTGCGTTCCCTCTGTTCCACGTGAGCAGTGAAAACTCCTCACAACTTTATTACAATTCAGTTATGATGAATTTACTCAAATGGAGTTTGATGTCTTGGAGTAATACTAGCCAGAGGGGGCAAGGAAAGTATTTGTACTATTTCTGATGACTCTTTGCCTTTACTCCCCTACATTTAAACATATTTATCTGTAGTTTCCACAAAGGGCCAAAGCAGCTGAAGGTAACAGTTATTAATTCTGAAGGTGCAGAAGTTAATGAAATCCAAAATGAAAGTATCAAATGGAAATGATTTAAAAAAAAAGCTCAGACTTATTTTTATTTAAAACATTTTTAGTAATACTTTTTCATTTTATAATAATTATACAAGTTGAATCATGATCTGTGTCATTGCTGATAATTGAACTGTTTCCTTCTCACTGACAGACATATTTAACAGTAGTAATAGTGTGCGTGTGTCCGTATGACTCTTACCATCACCATTAAAGCTTCAAGACACCTTAAATAGGTATCATTTTCCGTGCGTGCGTGTGTGTTTTTATGTGCCTCTGATTTACCCTACTTGCTCTCGCTGTATTCACTCAGTTTATTTGTCCAATTTGGAATTGATATCAACATTTCAGGCACACTTACTGGTTCCTCTTCCAAATAAGGAGAGTCTGGATCCCAACATGAAGTGATTGCATGTGTGTGAAACACTTCTTTTATTATTTTCCTCCTTTTCTTGCCTAGTGTGCCATTTTAAGGCCAAAATGTTCTTTAGAAATGCAGGCGCAGCTCATAATGACAGGAGGCTAAGGTTGCGTGAGAGGCAGCAAGTAGAAACAGCTTTGTATTCAGGGGTCATGAGCAGAGGAGGTCAGGAACCACTGGTTTAGATAATCAGACTAAGCTTTAGACTTCTTTACAACATGTGTGATGACCTGTGTAGCAGCGATGCCTTTTCCCACATCTTCCAGTTGTGCAAAGTCTTGTTTGACCTCATAGAAACAAAAGTCCAAGCGACAAGAAACAAGTTGTGTTACAATTCAGCAGTAACTGGAAATGCAGGATTAATGTTTTTTCTGCCTCGTCTCTCTCATTGGGCCATGATGCTGGGAGTCATGAGACAGGAAGAGTTAAGTGGTTCAGCACTCAGGAGGACAGAGTGTGTGACTCACTCGGCCCAGTGGACCAGAAACCCAAAGCACAACAGTGTCAGGTTCGGGACAAGCTTTCCCATTGGTTGGTCCTCATCTCCTGTTTCCTCCATGCCAGCCTGGCTCGTTAGGAAAAAGTCATCACTTGTCCATTAGCGCGGGTCTCACTGAGTTTTTAGTGGCTTTGTGTTTGTTTTTCTGTCACACTAAGGAGTAGAAGGGTGTGTTTCCACAACCTGTCAGACAACCATCACCAGACCTGTCCCGCGAAGCGTCCTCGCCTCCCTGCTCCTCTGCTCAACACATATGTGTTTTCTCCTACTTTCTGTCACAGGTCAAGGGTTGCCATTTAGCCCCGGGGAAGAAAAGCGCATGTGACACAGGATCCAGGCGAGGCTAATGGTCATTACCCAGTGAGCAGCGTGTGTTAGCCTCAGTTGGCTAGATAAGAGCACTACAGAGCGATCGGATTAAACTCACAGGATCAGGGCGTGTTTAGAACTGTTGTTTTTGTCGATCGGCAGTCAGTCTCACTGTGACACATGCGGCCGGAGACCTACAAAGATAAAACTTGTGATTTGCTGCAGGAAAGTGTGAAGCCAACTGTGCAGCTTGATCACAGAGATTATTCAAATGTTAGCATATATGCAGGACAAACTTTGAAAATCCTTGTGACTTTATAAACGAGAAAGCTTGTGACCTATTTTCAAGCATATATTGAATTAAAAAACCTTAAACGGGTGAGGATCTTAATTGAGGGGCTGATGGAAAGCTCTGGAAGCTCAAGAAAATGCACTAACCATAACAAAATACAATAAGGGTCATGTTGGTGGTGTAGACCATCGTAGCTGAGGAGTAAAGTGCAGGTCGCTCGTCCATCACATTGCATGGAGCAGTACAATGCAAACATTCTCGCTCCTTTCAGCTGTCCTTCTTCATGGTATACGCCCAGTCAGTATCTGGTGGTTGTAAGAAATGTGTGTCCATGTGTGGCCCAGATGATAGTCTAGTAAATGTACACTTTGTCGGGGAAGCACGGTTAAATTTAAAGCCACGAGCAGTACAAACACTGGAATTTTCCATCGTTATTGTTGTGGATCTACGTGCACATGTGCAGAAAAAACTCCCAACTGGGATTGTAGTGCAAATGTGCTTTACTGCATACTTTGAGAAAGTTTTTATTTTCCAGGTTGACATGGAGGCCATGTTAAAAATGTTGCATCGTGGAAGTTGTTTTCAACTGGGGCTGTTTTTAGTGATTCCAAAGAAGCATTGAAAGTTTGGCGTCCTCCAAACAAAACACGCATTCTTTGCATTAAAGTACCTTTCGAAAACCTACACAATCACAGACAGAAGATGCACACTCCCCACAGAAATGCCACCGAGCCCTGATTTCAATGTGAGGTGGAGGTGGCAACCACCTCACCACCTTGAGTGCCACTTTATTTCAACACCTGAATCAGTCAAATAGACCTTGTGGTTGCAGAGATGCATTTGTTTGATATGCAGAAAAATAGGCTTGGGTTCAAACCGTTCAAACTCTGTCATAGGTGACGATATTTTTCATCCATTTATCTGGTGGGTGTTCCACTTTCTCTGTCACTCACTGTCAGTAATCTGTATTGTTTTGTACTCAGAGGGTAAACTTCCCAAACAGTGAAATGCCTACACTGCAGGCTGATAATAGTCAGGAAGAGATTAGAGGTGGGATGAGAAAGCCCCTTGTTAACACAAATTATAAAACACATCCCCATAATTAAGTTAAGAATTTCAGTATTTATAAAAACAGAGATTCCCTTTCTACTGTTTCTCCTTGTGAAGTCGTCAAATCAAACCCAGCCAGAGAGGATGACTGTGTGTTTTCACTGTATGCAGGCGGGAAGAGACCTTTTAGCGGCAGCGTCTGGGTTACGAGTCTGTCCAGTTCCAGCGAGGTCAAAGGTCGGAGCGCCATCACAGCCATGTCTCGTTGAAGTATGTTTTAACAAGAGACCAAAGCTAAACCAGCATAGTGATCATATGTTGGTGTAATTTAGAAAACCCTAAATCATGGTAAATGTCAGAATGTGGCTTCATGCTTGACTGTAATGGCTAGTTTGTCACCGCTCTGCGTTTTACTCACCAATCTGGTTTTTGCAAAAAAAATACGTGTGTCATCGTTACTATTTTTTGCATTTTTGTTTTCATGCAGATCAAACAAACACGATGTACTATGCTAATTAGAGTTTTACAGGTACTGCGATGCCCACTTTGTTGCAATTTTCCTTGTTTCTTCTACTTCGGAGATGACGAAAAGTCGACCCGAGTGGCAACATTAGTCCACTATAGGGTCCAATCACAGAATGATATTTCTGGAAGTCAAAAATTTAAACAAAGCAGTGGTTGCAGAGGACATAAAACAATGAGACCTGAGCCAATACATCAGTGATGCAGCAGTGAATGCTACATTATTGATAAAGTAATATAATATCACCTCTGTGAAGAGGAATTTGTAAAACCAAACACACGGAACTCAGCAAAACACAACAAATGGGGAACTTTGTTCTTCGCCATTTGACTGAAATGTTCATCTTGTTCTGTTTTTGATTGTCTCTGTGGTTAATTGGTGATTCCATCACCCATGGTCTGCTGTGATCACCTCCAGCCAAATTTCCCCGACTGACTTTCAAAATGTTATTTTCAACTTCTTTCTAAATTAGGTTTTCATGTTCTGGTGTGTGGGTCTAAAAAGGCTCATTTACGCCTCGCTTTTTCAAAGACAAAGCAACTTCTGAATAACCACCCAACCTAACCGACTCCGCGTTGATCTCTCGTCTTGTGATTATCGACCCTCCCGCAACACCTGTGACACTGCAGCGACATGCATGCAGACACGGCCGCAGCTACACAGCTCTCAGCTGTGTGCCTAGATAAGAGACAGTCAGCGCATCGGCACTATTTGCTCACCTCTTTGTCAAACAAGGAGGTAAACCTTCCTCTGATAACACAATTACAAAGTGTACACGCTGCTACGCTGTCTTGCGCAACGGCGCGGGTTAAAGGTGAGTGGAGGTTGTTAACTGGGAGTAGACTGCACGCGCTGTGCAAGGAAGAAATGTGTGAAGCACAGGTTTGATCTGTGTCAATGCACCGTCTCTATATTGGAAAGTAACCTGCGATGAAGTAATGGAAGGTTTTTCTTTCTTTTTTTCTTCTTTTTCTCTCGACATATCAAAGAACAAAAACGACCCCCTCCATCCGCCACCTTCGCAGGTTCAGAAACCCACTTCCTGGTGCTTCGTCTCAAGGTGCCTCTATGCGCACACCACACAAACAGGAAACAGCCCTCTTTCATGTGCCTCAAACTGCAAGCCGAAAGTGTGAAGCACGAAAGGAAAGGTGCGCTCACGTCACCTGTTTGAACCCGAGAAGCCTTTTAAAACCTATTTCTCCCGCTCTGATCTTGTTAAAACTCAACATGCAGGACAGTTTTGAAGCGCCACTTCAGCTTTCTGCCATTGAACACAAACCTAATCATAGATGGACGTGCAGAAATGTTTGCAAAATTGGATCTCTTAAGCTATTCTTGTAAAAGGAAAAATATTAAAAAAAATATTCGTTCTGACTTCGAGTAATTGATGGGATGTGGTTTGGATAACTACAAACAGCACATTTACCTTTTGAAAGAAGAACCTTATACATAGATTACTCAGTGTCCTACATTCACTTCAATAGCTCTCACCAGCTAAACCTCATGTTAGGTAGGACCACTTTGTAAATATGACATTTTGCAAAAGACAGACTCAATTCTTGCTGACTGGCTTCCAGTCTTTTTCCTCAGTCATTTTTTCCAAATCAATAGTAGCAGGCTCTTTTCCCTCCTCTGGTACGCCCTCAAAGTGAAATCAGGTTTGCAGCAGGCTGGAAGTCGATTGTAGACGGGACGGCGGGAGGGAGCAAAAGGAACAAGACAAGAATCTACAAGGCCCAGGCTGTCGGCAGTAAAGCAACAAGGAGGCCTCCATGGGTCAGCTGTGACGGGTCAGCACCCCATTGTATGGAGGGAAGGGAGTTCCTGTCCCAGCTCTTTTTTTGCAATCTGAGAGAATATAAACACGGACAGACGGAAGTGTCCAGAGAGCGAGGAAAAGCAGAAGTGCTGCGGATGTTGAGTGGAGTGCACAAAGGGGGAAGCAGCAGTATGTTGTTACTGAAATCAAATATGTCTCTTGCTTGCATTAATGTTAAAACAGAGATTCTTATCTACATTTATTCTCCATGTACAAATATATAAAACCGACCACACAGAGCAACGTGCCACATACAAGATCAGCAGATTAGTCTAACTCGTCTCTGACTCGACTGTTTATCCAGTTTTTAAACAGGCACACACATCGATCAGCATGCATGTACCTAACCTCAGGCACGCTGATCGGGCCGTAACCTCAGCCAATCTCCTTTTTATTCTTGGAAACGTTTTCGGTTACAGCACCCCCTGATCAATACTTCAGCTGAAACCAGGTTTGCTGAGTCTTTGTGTAAACCAAACATGCTCGATCAGACTTTGATTATCCCGAGGTCAATACCCCGGGCTGCTGTCTGTGCAGCTCACCAATCAACTTCTACCACAGTGAAACTCCCATTAGGACAGCATGGCCAGCGCACATCCACTGTTGGATTTTGCCTCCAAAGATGACCCTTTTAAACACACCTTTTCATTTTATAGAGCAGGGTTTCTAAACTCTGCCATGACACTATGTAAACTTAGCGTCAGTTTTAAGTGTTTAAAATTTGTGTATACAGTGTTGTAAATCCAGCTTTAAAATGTTAAAATAATCTTGTGTAAGTACATGAATGAGCTTCTCTTTAGATAGATGAACCTGTATTTCCCAAAGCTGACATTTAAATGTTGGCAAAAACAAGTTAAAAGTTGTAAATGTACTTAATTATGTTGACTTTATGGTATGGAGTGTGATCTTTGACAGCAATATAAAAAAAAAAAAGCATCACTTATGCAACTTCATGGTTAAAATGCCTAAATCTGCCCAACTTCCCATTGCAACTCTTTGCACACAACTCAGTAACACAGTTAACTTTTCCAAAAAATATGGGGTTTATTGACTTAACTGCAATCAATACTTACAAAAGAGAGAGAGAGAGAGAGAGAGAAAGAAAAAAAAACAGGTTTTCATATCAACTCACAAAATTACTGTAGTGGGGGAAAAAAAAAAAAAAAACATGGCTGAAAAAAATACATTCAACAGTTTTTACTTTCTTTGTGTCAAAATCTGTCCACCTCTTCCAAACACTTGAAGGCAACACGGAGCGAGTGACTTTAAAAAAACAAAAACAAATTATCCTCCATTATCAAATATATAAAAGGCCCGAGAGCCCTTAGCTACCTGGAATGTATTCAACGAGGCACTTCCACTGGTCTGAAACGGGGGGGCCAAGCAAGTGCATCAAGCATCCAATCGAATTCAAAGAAAATAAACTTTTCCCTCAACCCATTTGGTCACAGCTATTGCTATTAAGAGGCTGGGGTGTGAGAATATTGTGAAGAAAAGACATTTTAACAGAACCAGTCCTCTAAAAAAAAAAAATTTTTTTTTTTTTAATATATATATATATATAACTTTAACAACCCTTTACAACTACCATCAACCCATGTAGAGTGAAGATGCTTCTCTTCAGAGATTAAAAAAACAAAACTAAATGAATGTAATAACAGTTAGCTACTGTTACTGTCAGATTATTGTACTGTGGAGAGGGAAACATCACGAATCAACAGATGTAGTTCAGATGGTATTGCAGTCCAATAAGAGGGAGTAAGAAAAAAAAAAAAGTACAATAAATAATCAAAACGCAAAACATCTTTTTTTGCATTTTTTTTTTGCTTTAAATTAAGTTTCATTTTTGACAAAGTGTAGTTGCAGAACAAAAGTCATTGAAGTACAATATATTAAACTGTGAAAAAAGGAAAACTGACAAAAACGTCTTCACAATCTTTAGATTAATATGGAAGATCATAATTTAACATAAAAGAAAATATATTCTATTGTTCATTATCCAGATAAATACAAAAACAAAATTAACAAAAAAATGCATATGATCACCAATAAATATGTTCTGATAAGTTAAATAAGCAGTGACACGCAAACCTTCTGTCTGGAAAGTTTCTCAAATAATAATAACCGTAATAACATTAATAAAAAATAATTATCAAATGAAGAAAGCAAAAAAGGGATGTAATGAGTACAGAGTGCTCCTCGGAGCAGGTTCTAAAGAAAGGGAGAAGTAAAGTAAAATAGCTTGGAAATCCGATCTTGTCAAGTCGTAGGATGAACAACTGCACCATGGGAATGATGGAAATCCCCAGATCGGCGAGGATCAAGGCGGTGGTGGGTGGGGGGGGAGGAGGGGGGGCAGGACCGAGTCTTACAGGTTTAATGATCAGTTAGATATCAAGACTTCCTTCCCAAAAAGAAGAGCCAGTGACCAGCAACAGGAGGAGAAAACTCAGGAGGAGAAGGCGGAGGGGACAAAACCAACTTCCAGTTCAAAGTCCTTCCTGCAGACTCACCCAGTTCACAATTACATAAGACGGGGCTTTGAGAAGAACCATGACAAAAAAAAAACAAACAGTAGTCCATTCACCCTAAACACATGCAGAAACCGCCCCAGGCACTTTTTTCTTTTTTAAAAACTATTCATATATTTTCAGGGTTTTTTTTTTTTTCTTTCTTCTCTCCTTTTGTCTTAACTCAGTCTGTAAAAACATCTGCGGTTGAGCTACAGTTACATTAGTGAGCACCCTCTAGCTAGTTTGGGGGGGGGGGGGGGGGAGTGGTATCATCGAGAGAGGAGGGAAGGAGGGCAGGTGAAGGGGGGACTAGTGCAATGCACTCCCCTTTCCAAGGCCACTTGTGCTGCTACACATTCAAGAACAAATTAAGAAAAAAAGGGAAAAAAAAAAAAAAACAACAAGTGGCACCTGGCAAAACAGTCAATTTCTTGTTCTTTTCATTGTTCAATTTCCTCTCCTTTTTGGCACTATGACACATGGCAGGGTGCGTTTTAAAACTTGGATGTGTGGATTACCCAGGATGAAATGAGAATTTGAGTCAAGAGTTCCCTTAATTGATTACGTCCTTACAATTCTACCAAGGAATTACCATCGTGTGTGTGTGTGTGGGGGGGGGGGGGGGGGGACTGGGAAGCTTAAGAAAGGGGGCAGAGGTAGCAGGGAGTGCCATGTTCTCTTTGTGTCATCAAACTTAAAGTCACTGGGGTGGGCGTGCGTGCAGTCTAGTCATCAGAGATGGAGAGGCGGCTGAAGATGGGGAGGCGGCGGGTGGTGTCCAGAGTCGGGGACTCGGAGCCACTCAAGCTGCCACCGGAGCTGCTCTGGTAGCCCTCTTGGTCTGACAGAGAGTCTGGGGGGCTGGATGGAGACTCGAACATGTGTGGGGACTCCAACATGGGTCTGAAATAGTAAGGTGTGCTTGTTGGAGAGGGAGGTGCAGGGGTGTTGGGCTCTGTGCCTACAGGACCAGCACTGAGGCTCGGCCCAAACAGGTTGGCCAGCTCCTGGCTGGAGTAGGTGAAAGGGTTACTGCTGGGCCAGTCGGGGACCTCGTCAGGGAAGAACATCGGTGGAGGGGTGACCGAGGTGGGGCTGTCTCTCAGCCCGCCTGAGCTGGAGAAGCCGGCAAAGCTGTAGCTGTGTTGCAGGCGGGGCCTCTCCATCTTGTTCGAAGAGTTTAGGGTGGACTGCTGGGGAGGTCCACGGCGCTCCTCAGCGTTGTGGATGAAGTGGCACCGAGGCCCATATGGGCAGAAGCCGATGGTGTGGAAGGTGCGGCACAACTCAGTTTTGTATTTGGGATGGCGGCTCAGGCTGCGCAGTTCATGGATCCCATGAGCAAACTGGCATTTGTCGCCATATTTGCAGGAGCCGTTCTCCTCGAAGGGCCTGCAAAGCTCCGTCTTGTAACGGCTGGAGTTCACTTGGCTGCCGCCGCTGGTGGGGCTGGCAGGGCCCAGGCACTTGTTGATGGGCCTCTCACCCGTCTCGGAGAAGGAGCGGTCTCGCAGGCGGTTCTCCTTGTTGTTGCTGGCATTGCCAACCCCTGAGATGAGTGAGGAGTGGTCCGCTGGCTTCAGGGTGTTCAGAAACTGGTTCTGGCTGAACTTTGTGCTGCTGACAGAGTGCCGCCGCTGGTACACACCTCCCACCGAGGGAGATCCCACCGCCTTCCTGTCCAGCAGGACTCCGGCGGGGCTGGAGATGGGCACGTTGGTGCCAGTGCAAGGGACAGATAAGGGATGGGGAGCACCCAGGTTGTTGTTGTTGTAGTTGAGCAGTTTGTGGTTCTGCAAGGCAAAGGAAACACAACGGAGCAGGTTAATAGAGCTAAAAATGAAAAAGGCATGGAAATCTTGATCCGTTCAGAAGAGCCGCTTGTACGAAAACGGCACAAAAATCCACACCTTCCCCTGCATGACTGTGTTCTTTTTGGCTCTGAAAACACGAGCGGATACAGGCCTATAGGACAGCAGCTGGTTTGGCAAGTTGCCCTTGTTAGGAGGAATGTGTGCCTGTTTAGTAAATGGAGCAGCAGCACATGAGAGGCCTGTGGGCTGCTAGTGGCTACAAAGAGGCAGCATCATTTGAAAGATAATGAAAGTGCCAAAGCATCCTGATGGATTACAAAGGAAACCTGACCCGCCTCACAATGCACTCCCGAACTAGCGGGAGATGGGAGTTTCATCGCCGGGTTACATGTGCGTAAAAAGTCACCAGACAGCAAGGCTGTTACAGTAGCGAGGACAGCGCGCGTCAAGAGATTCTCGATCACTGTTAAAAAGAGACACACACACACACATTTGTGCATTCCTAAACTAAAAACTATGGATACTGAGGTTAAACGCGGCTAATGATGTAAACAGTTTAACTGGGACAAAGAGTGCACCAAAGCCAGACAAATCTGGTGAATGATTAGCGAGCATGTGGCAGCTTTGTGAGCAGAGCATTAAAAGTGGCGCAAAAAAAAAAAAAAAAAACCCCAACCCCAGCTCTCATTAAAATAAAACAGCACATGAATAAACCCCGAAGCCAAACTCTTAACTATCGTTCGCCCAGTAAAAAAAGAGAGTGCAGTAACCGGGCAGAGCGAGGCCGTAAACGTTCAAAGTTAGCTGATGTGGCACATGTTGCGCACGAAGTTCACGAAATCCCGACAAGTGTTTGCGAGAACATTTTTGACGCGAACTCCAGAGTCGCGGCGCGCTGTGGAGACGCTCCAAGCGGCACACGGGAGAGGAAACGGTGGGAGAAACATAAACAGGACAGGCAGAAGGAATAAACAAGGCAGGAGGAGCAGGCAGCGTCCGGAGAGGGCCGCGGGGCGGGCATGCAGCGCCTCATTCCTCCACAGCGGCTGCTGCTGCTGCGGCTGCTGCTGCTAACGCGCGAACCAGAAAGCATGGTGGTGGGGGGGGAATAGAAAACAGTTTTCAAGCTACCTTGTTCATAACTTCGAAGTCGAAGAAAGGCGGCACCACGGCTGTGGTCATCTTTGCAGCGACTGGACTCAAGTCAAAAGTTGTAAAAAACAAAACAAAAAAAAAACAAATAAATAAATAAACCCCAAACTGTGCTTGTTCGAAAGTTGCGCAGGTCTGTTGAGCTCCTGTGTATTTTGGACCCTGCAGACTCCCCCTCTCTGCCCTGCTCCAGCCCCGACATTTGCTTTATAATCCTTTTGCAGGAGGAGCCTCGAGCCGCTGGGCGTTAACTTTCAGTAACTTTTTCCTCCCCGCCACCCCCACCGCCACCCCCCCTTCCTCTTTTGCGGAGACAAACTTGCATTGGTTTGTCATTTGTTTGAGATTACTGCAGGACGCTTTGTGAATGCCTAACAGTTGTAAGGCTTTTATTTAAGAGCAACACTGTAAAAAAAAAAAAATTAAAAACATTTATAAAAAGAAAAAAACTTTTTTTTTCCCTCTAAGTTTATAAGAAGAGAGCAAACTTTAACATCACGTTTACTTATAGGTATTTATCTTGAACAATCCAAATAAATGCGTATTAAATGTGATCATGTTGAATTCCTGCAGCAGAAAGTTCCACTTCAGTGTCTTTCATCTGGTGGTGTGATAGTTCAGCAGTCTGGAGTTGTTTACTGGGAGGCGCTGCGTTATCCTCAGGGTTTCAGCTACCATCCACTACTCTGTAATTAATTTACTCTTAATTGCTGGACTGTAACGTCACTTGTGGGACTTTCCGGTGAATTCAAGCGCTGAAAGCTTTTAACTCTTTCCCCACCACAGATATTTCACCGCAAACCCTGTTCTGTGTGTGCGTGCGTGTGTGTGTTGTTCTCCTTTTACCACACTTCACTGGTTATTCTTTACAGGCAAGAACCTGAGAGGTGAACATGTGTGTGTCATTTCAACAGGTAGGAGACAACCTGATATGGCGGTGATCTCACCAGATCCAACCACAGTCACTCACAATGATGCTCGCAGCCTGATATGAAAGGACGAGATCTGCAGAGAGTGAAACCTATACAAATCCATTGTGGCCCATCTTCTTCCTTCCTCCCGCCCTCGAAATCCATGACAGAGCAGCCATGGGCCATGTGGAGCGTTAATGTCAGGGTTAGGGTTGCAATAGAAAAGGAGGGGAGGGAAAAGAAAAAAGAAAGGCAGGGGTTTGGAGGGGAGGCGGGAGGGAGGGAGAAGAAAAGAAGTTGTTAACAACAACAAAAAAAAAAGGCAGGAGTTGGAGGAGGGGGATGATGGCATGAGGGGGAGATTTATGGGGGACGTTTATTACTACACAGCGTTGCCCCAGGGAGGTGAGGGAAGAGGGGTGGGGAACGAGAGGCAAAACATTCCCTTTCCCCTTCCTCTTTTCTGCCTATACAGGAGCCACACAGGGGGGGGTGGCGGGCTTTGTCTCTCTGCTTGCAGCCATGAAGGAGACAGGGGAGGTTGTTTGTGCAGTGAAATGTTGAATTTAGTTAAAATGGAAAAAGCCGGACCACAGCGCAGCCTCAGTTTCTTTTGCCGGCCTTTAGAAACTGAAATGTTGGCTTCCCTGCACATTAAGAACACCAGGTATAAGCTCAATGCAGACACTTCTTCTGGACACTGTCAGTGAGCAGCGAGGGTGTGTGTGTGTTTTAACATAAAAAGAGTTTTACGAGCCAGGACTGTGTAGAGCAATCTCCCCCTGGAGTGTTTTCACAGACGACTTGCTGGAAATCACGTCTGCAGTTCAAAGGCCCTGTCACTGATTGATTAAGTGGATCAGATCGATTGTCTCCCTTTGAGGGATAAATACAGCACGGAAGTATAAGAGGTGGAATCGCAGCACACACGCACAAAAAAAAAAACCCAACAAAAAAAAAACTTGTAGTGGCTGTGAATTGACCTAAAGGCCTTGTAATATGTCACACATTAAAGAGCCCTCAGAGCAAGAGTTTAAGTGAGTACAGCAAATGCTCATGTGCTTGTGATGTTTTAGTTGTAAGATTTGAACTTTACAAGGTCAGTAAAGCACACAGCTCCAATGAGAAATTACCGAGTCTAATGGAAAATATCTTCTCGGCTGGACCTTGGCCTCGAGAAGCCTCATATGCTGTCATTGTTTACTTTAATACCCTCCGATGGATCGTGCCTACTTGATATTGTACAACTCAGTTGTCCTTCGAGGTTCAGGGGGAGGAGACACCTGTTTCCTGCCAGAATAAAAATATATATATTATAAAAAAAAAAAAAAAACACTGGCCTGCTCCCAAGGGATGAAGTCAGATGTGTTCCTGCTTTAACGACGCAGACAGTAAACCTCCCTGACGACGACTAGTGCAGCTTTTGACACAGTGGAGCCTGCACACGCCCCTTGACATTTTGATTTGTTTTGTTAGGAGAAAAATGCATTTGTCGCCTTCCATGACAAAACTCTTTAGTTTTACACTGACCTAAATACTTCTTTAGTTCTTTTCGGCATGCTCCACTTGCAGTTTGAAATGCCTTAAAACTGGTTTCAGTGGCATTTTGCGAATTTAACGGGGCTATTTGTAAGAGTGAAGCAGATTATTTTCAGTAATATTAACTATTCTTGTGTGAAAATGATATCATATGTAAAAAAGATATTTGATTGCCCTTCTTTTTCGTTTTGTGCTTGAATAAGGTACGTGACCGAAACTTTGGAAAGTTTGTTATGGTGTGCATTTCACTGATGAATCAATGAAATCTTATCTAAATTAATAAAATAAAATAAAATACACCACAAACAAACAATCAAACCTTGCCACATCTTTCTTTTTGACTAACCGATGTATGTTGGGAGGAACTGTAACTTTCACCTTTACAACTAAAGTGAAAAAAGCTACATGAGCGACTCTCCAGATTGGAGATGGCTCTCATGAGAGTTGATTTCTTTAAGGTGGGTGCCCTAAGAGGTCAAGGCTGTCCTCCTTTCTTCATGCTGAGCTGCAGTCGGTCACTCCTCATCCTCTGTGCCGTGGTTTGATTTCTACCTCCTGTGCTATCGCCTCTGATGACCCCCACTCACTCCCTCTCCCCCTCTGAAGGGAGGATGGGGATATAGCTTGAGGTCACTGATAAAGTTTAAGTGGGATGACAGGATGGTAAATTTTTATCTAGCAGAACAGGAGATGAAAGAAGTCTTTGAGAAAGACAACAAATTGGATGTGGTGGCTGTTAAGGAGCGACCGCTTTGCTTGCAGTTCCTTCTTGTGGCCAACAGAGGGCAGAGGACTTGCTCGAGTTGCTACAGTTCTTATGTAAACCACCTCACTGCTTTAACAGCCTCTTGCAGTGCCTTCATGCTTGTCTGAAATATAACTTTAGATCAGCAGAACAGTTACGCCTTGAGTGAGAATTTCTAAGATTAGACATACAGGTCAGCACAGTCGAGCACAAATGCTCTGCTGTGTGGCTTTGAGGTGGATTAGCCCCACTGTTGTGTAATCATCCTTTCCACTGACACACTAACTTACTGGCCGTATATATGAAGCAAGGGCACTTATCAGCTGCAAAACACTCAATTGTTCACACAAGCAGTGTGGTAATCTCAAACTGTGCTGCACCACATCCCACTTGGGGTGACCACAAGCTCATTAAACAAGGCCTAAAAGGAGAAATAAGGAATATTTTCTTACTGTACTAATGGTACATACTGTGTATACCGGGGGTTGATTGGTTTGTTGATTTTTCATCAGCTGCTTAGAGATTTCCACTTTGTGGCACATTTTCCTCTGAGGTTAATTTTCCAGCCGAAACGGTGTTTGTTTTGGGAAATTCAACATTCCTCCGCACACATTTTCAATCCTTTCATAATGAAGGAGGAAAATCAATGACAGTTCCAGCAAACAATGGAATATTCCATTCAGAAATGCAAGTGGCACAATTAACCAAATACATTATTACTACAAACAACAATGAACTGTCTGTTGCTGTGCATAATGTATATTCAGAATTTTATCATATTGTGAACAAGATGGAGATACTTTTATTATAATTTGAGTAAAAATACACATTTAATTTTATTTTCACTATTAGGTGGCATCAATACACAAAATATGCTGTTGCCAGTAAAATAATGGTAAAAAAATCCTTAAACAACTACTAACAACTTTTAATATCAACATAAGTCAAGTATGTCTTGTTATTAAATAATTTTATCCTTTAATTATCATCAAAGTATAGACACTCTTTTCTAGCCACACGAATGGATGGATGGATCAACTTTTCACTGCTGTAAGCATAAATCATTGCAGGAAACGGCCAACAATGTCTCAGCTCCTATTAAAAGCCATAGATTGCTTAATAGTCCTATAACTTCCTGTATTTTAGTAGCATGTGAGCACATATTTCAAAACACAGACAGGACAGCTTATCACACTGCTTTGTTGAGCAACCAGCAGTTGAGGACTGTGAAGTTCGAGCTAAACAAAGTTTGATTTGTTGAACATGCTGCCATGCGTCAGCCCGCATTGCCTGTGACACTGCGTGGGTTTGTTCTCTCTGTATGTTTTTCATCCCTACATCCCAATTTGTGTGATCCAGCCTTTGCCTGTATACATTCTGACAGCCAGGCGACCATGATTGCCTCCGCTCATGTCCCACGGTATGAAAAACTCATGTAAGAGGACTGTGGTCATCCTGCAGGGTGAAACTAGCCTCAGAGGGAAAGAGTTCAGGCAGCGAGAGAGAGCGAGGGAGGAGGAAAATAAGAACGAACAGCGATTAATTGTCCATAAGAGTAGCCACAGCATTGTTAGTGGTGAACCGCCAACTGCTCTTGCTGATGTTGTTCCCATGCATCGCTCCAACGTACCCATCCACTGGCTTCCACTGCCCTCCGTCTCACACTGGGTGGGATGTGGCATCAGTGCGAGCCTTTGGCTCATTTGCTGAGCTCTGACACGTCACAACATTGCAATCATGACCAGAGTTCAAAACACACACCATCTTGGAAATGAAGGTCTGCGGCTCTCTTGTTGCCAACTTCCAGCCAAATAGAAGAAGAAAAATTATGTTTTTTGTCGGGTTAAATGAGAGGCCGCGAAAATAACATCAAAACAAGAGAGAGGGGTCGGCGATGAAAGAGGATTTACTGTCTCAATCGCCGCTGACGCGCCAGCCTCCAGAGAAGGTTTGGATTTAGAATGAAAGGCCAGCTTCCTCCTCTGACTTCCTGACCCATGTTTCCTGAGGAAGACGCTCTGTCTGTCCACAGGGCTCATGGGAAGGGAAAGTTTAGTTTTCCATTTGCACATTAGAGGTTGCAAAGGATGGAGCTCGGGTCAAAGCCATCAAGCTATCAAAATGAGACAATGGTGCACAACGCTGTGCGCATGTCATCTGCCATCTCTGCACTGTGAGACACTCAGTGAAGTGACGGTTAGGAAGGCAGGGAGAGGTCCGGTTCCCCCTCAGGCTCAACCAGCCTCCGCTGGGGACCGGACAGACCTGACCCCAGTCCAGGTGTCATGACCATGCGGCGGACGCTGAAACAAGATCTTCTTCAGCTCCTCACTCAGCGCAGGGGACAAAAATCAATGGGCTTTGTATTGAGTTGGAACAGTGGAAAGCATTCTCTCACCAAAAAAATCCCGCTCCTGTCCCATCTGTCTTGATTCTCTGGCTCTCCCAGACTTCACAACCGGCCCTGTGTGGTCACTCCTGGACTAGAATTACACAGTCCATGTGTCCGGCTCTGGACGCTACACAAAGCCAACCGACTATGTGACCCTGCCCACATTTCTCACACTTCTAGCAAGGCAGATTTATTGAATTGCATGTCTCCTCTCAGCAGTTATTGATATTCCTCCCAATGCTGTTGTGACATGGCTGCATTTTGTGTTCAACAACAGCAAGACTGTCATAAATGAGCGACTGGAAATCAGCTTTTGCTTGATGTGTGATATGAGGAAAGGGTGGTGTCCATTAAATGAGATACGTATGAGCAGTTGTTTGTGAGGCGTCCTCAGTCGACCCGAAGCATATGGCTATATCAGACTCCTTGTCGCTGACGTGAGATGTTTGATTATGAGAAATGTGTGTTTATTCATACTGCAACCTTTTTTGGTGCATGCCTTGTCAATGGAATGCTATGTGCAGACTGAATGTGCTGCAAGAGGCGGTGAGGACAAACCTGCAAATCAAAATGCATGCTCAACTTAAAGGGGAAACATGCTGCAAAGGAATAAAACAGGAAATCTGAGCTCAAAATGCAGTTAAGATAGACAACTGATAAATGTTTGCATTGTTTGAATATTGCTCTTGCAAGGCATCAACGTTTTAGCTTTACCAGTCAGATAAAGTGAGAAAACACAATTCATAACTTAGAGTGAATTATAGCCCGGATTATGTAAATCTAACAGAGTTAGAGCTGCATGCCTCTATGGCATGTGTTTCCTTTTTAGTTTATGTCTATATTAGCTAGTCTTTCTGGTGTTTTTCACACTTATTATTATGCAACATAGAATTGTATTTTTCCTGGAATTCCTTACATTAAGTTACCATCATTACATATCATGGACTGGTTGTTTCTGTGAAGCGGCGTGTTGTCTCTGTTGTTGTTAGTTTTCTGTCTGCTTGAGTCGCATGGCATCTTATTTCTATCTGTTGCCAGTGATATTAAGTGGCTCCCAGGCCGTGTTTGACTATTCAACAATGTATATTTTCACTGTGGATGCTCAGTTTTGTTCCCACCCCTGCGGAACGCGCTCCCTCTGGGATCGAGCAGCTCATCACTCAGTCACTGTGTTGAGCATTGGGTGAAGATCTTGCCTCGGTTTGCTTGTTTTGTAGCTATTTGTGTGTATTTTCCTTAGCAGCAGTCTGCTGAGCTCTCAGGACCTGACCTCAGCAAACCAATAGGTGGGTGTCGCGGTGAACCCTATGCTGCTAAATAGTTTGCTATCTCCGCAGGTGTCCGAGCTGCAGCAGATCAGTCATCTGTTAAACTGCACCTCTGACTGTCCTCCGGAGATGAAACGTTCTTGTAACGTCTGCTCTTTTCTTCCCCGTGACCTGCTGTGACTCCCACAGAGTCACATGGGCTTGTGAACTATATCCGCTCCTACTTTAATGGAAAATGATGAGGAAATGAGCGAAACTCAGGGAATGGTGGATAAAGATCAAGAGGCCTATGGCAGAGAGATTTCCTGAGTGGAACACAGACAAAGGCCCAAATGGAGCTTTGTGTTCTCAGAGGGGCTGAAATACATCCTCGTTTTACTCCTCTGATTGTAATTTTTGCAAAAGCCTTCCCAATCACTCAAAGAAAACAAAGTCTGGGGGATTTGGTGTGATTGCCCACAGTACAAACACTGCTCTCCTAAAATAGAGTTTGATGTTGGAGATGAGTCGAAGCGGCTTCTTTTTCCTCCTTTTTTTTGTGCAAAGAAAACAACTCCGGGTCTTTGAGGCTTGTCCAGTCCAACTGCCCCCAACTGTTACCCTCCCCGCCCCTCTTTCTCCTCTCTGTCTTTCAGACTGTCTTCTTCCCTGGCAGTGAAAGAAAGTGCAGCTGTGTGGAGTCCTCTAGGCTGAATGAGAAGAATCAGCCCATTTGGTTGACTTTCCTGGCCAAGGCTATAATTTTCTGCTGCCAGGGCCTAACATGCAGCTCAGAGCAGTTCCTGGACTCCTGCCTCTCTGCATCCAAGAGGACAATGGGGTTTGTCCTGCCTCCATTTACATCGCAGGGCTGCACTTGCCTGTGTGCCAACACATGGAGGCCTCAGCACGTTCAGGCCTGAGCCCACTGGGGGATGAGCTGATGTCAAAATCCACAGTCTCAACTTATCATTTTGTCAAGTACTGTCGTAAAGTTCGTTCCATCCACTTTTCTTGTCCCACAAAGCTACATGTTTGAAAAATGATGGTAAATAAATCTCGCTTTCTTAATGCTGCAGCTGCATTACTATAAATTTTACACGTCCTTCCAAGGTAATGATAATTTCTAGAGGAATTTTTCAAACGCGGGAAACATAATTGGGAACAAGTGGAATTGCCTCACCCCTTTGGCACGGACGCTGTTTTGATTCACATACTCTGGGTTCTGAAGTCTGTATATGAGAATGAATTACTTGACGGGACAGATGTTTGTTATAATTTGACCAGCAACATGTGTGTCAGCAAATTTGCCTGTTAGTCATTCGGGCACTTCACCAAGCAAAAAAAAAAAGAAAGAAAGAAACGGCCATGAATTATGCATCCAGTTTGGTTTTAGCTCTTGTGAGTGGTTTAATGTCATTAACATCTCCCTCTGAAACATACACAGGACTGCTTGTGTATGCTTCCAGTAAGCACTATTAGTGTCACATCAGGCCCACGTGACTCTGTCAGCCCAGGGGAGTACTCACATTATTGCTGTGTTGTGTGACAGCTGAATATGGAAACACTTTTTGCTGCTTGTTAAATACTTTCTGGTTTTGCCTTTTTTTTTTTCTTTCTTGCCCTGTACTCTTATAGGTTCTGCAAAGTCTAGTAAAATTCAATGGCTTTCCCAGAAATGAAAGTTTATTGTCCCCCTCAGCCCACCCGACTCATAAATAATGGCACATTCACCAAAAAGCCCAAGCTGACAGCCCCCACCTTCATGCCATTACCAGCACCACTATACGCCAAAGCTGCTGCCAAAGTACACCCAAACAATCCCCCTTTCTCCTCATTGAAACTTTCCAACTGTCTATTAACACTGTTTACTCCACTGAAGCCCTCCAACTAAACACTTAGTGAAAGGGAGAGAGCAGTCCAGATGCTGTAAAGTGGGAACTGCTCATGTACCAGCTTCGCAGTTTACCTTCAATCTTCATTTTCAGCCTTTGTATCACAGTAAAAACTTATAAGTGGTTCACCGGGCGCAGAAATCCACGAGAGGACTTCCTTTTTGGTGTTTGACTCAAAACTGTGTCATGTCGGCTATAGCATGAGCAGACCTGATCCAAGGTTAATCAGGTTATTCTTGCTCTGTTTTCATTGGCAGGTTTATGTCCACACGTATGTTCAGTTTCTATGTCAGACCCTCATTCAGGCCATCTGATAATGGCAACATGATCCCCCCGCCAAAAAAAAATCAAAAATCAAAAATCTAAAATAATATGGTGAGGAGTCTGAAATGAGTTCCACATGAGCGCCATCCCTGCAGGGAGAAACCTGTTAATATCTTTAATATGGTGACCTCAATCATTTTTCCTTATTTCAATAAAAACCTCAGCCTTGGCCTGCACAGCAGGAATTCAGGCACCTCGGGAGTTCACCTTCGCTTGCTTTAATCATCCATATTGGCCAAAGTCATAATCAGTCAAGCCTTAATGTAGTCTGAAAAGTGGACTGAGTGAATGGAGAGACAACATACAGCAGAGGAGGGCAGATAGGTGTACAGCTATGGAGACATGCGGCTGATGTGTAGGTGGGACTTTGATAAGAGTACAGTACTGGAGCTTCCACTGTGGGTTCATTTCCCCCTGCATGACTCACTCGTGTGTGTGTGTGCACTTCAAATACCACAGAAAACTGTCATTATCTCCATATTGCGAAGTTCTCGCCCACAAAATCTCCGACCATGCAGTGTTATCAATCCTGACGTACAGTCAGTGTACTTTTGCTGCATGCATTAACCATTTCTAACTTCAAACTAGAACAACGCCTCCTGTTTAGATTTTCTAAGACTTTGTCCTATTCTCAGTTTGTCCTTCAATCGATTTGAACCAAATGGTGTTTGTTGTTTTTATCTGACAGTCATCAAACACAGGAAATGACCCTGTCCTATTTGACAAGCCTCTGAATCAACAGCCCCAATCACATTGCTGCCATGTGACTTTAAAACAACCCTCCTGATATCATAACGGTTTTCAAAATAAATAGCGCTTCAACACTATTTGAGGTCGAGGACTTGCGATACAATAAAGCTTAACCCCCTTTTTCCTCGGGCCAGAGGCAGAGAAGTATTGGTTGTGCATGTGCAGCGCTCAGAATTCAGCCTTGATTTATTCCCACTGAGGTAATATCAAGGTTGGCGCCCTTTTCTTTGCTTCAACAAAACGTCTTGAGCCGGATAAGAGGGCCTGAAAATCCCAGTTCAGCGGCGTGATGGATGAAAGTATTCCATCTTGTTTATGCAACCTGACACGAGGCATCTGCTGGCCCTCTGCGGTGCTCAGATCATGCTGTAACAGCCCTCTCCACTCCCTGTTAGTCGGCGAAACAGAGATTATCGAGGTATTTCAGATGCAAGCGATACGGCAGGATGGTGCAGGAAAATTACTGCCAGCTCAAGGACGTTGGTGCTTTTCAAAACTTTATCTGCACTTAGTGGCTTTTTGACTTAGCTTTGAACAATACCAAGCTTAAATTTAATAGGCTACTTTGCTATCTTTAATCTAATCTGTCTAAAATTAGCCGTGCATTGAATTGTTTCAAGGCAGAGTTGCACAACAAAACAGAGATATTCAGGTACTTAAGGGCTTTAGAGTTGTGGTTCTCATACTGTGTTGGCCCTTAAATACTTTGTGTGTCCTCCAACTGAAAATATATTTTGATGAAATCGAAGCCCATTAAAAAAAAAGAAAAAGAAAAAAAAAAAGCCCATGTCTCATTTAATAAACATTTATATTTAATGCTACATCTTCTAAAATTCATGACTGATATAATGTTAAATCTTGTAATACCAGTCTTTTTTACCTTGTGTCAGGACTTTCAAGATGTTTTAAGGTACTTCAAACTATTCAATTGGCCTTTTGCACCCTTCTATCATGTATATTACCTTTTCCAAGTGAAAGTTGCACAGGGTTTCCAGTCCATTGTGGCGGCAAACAGAGAGCAACAGACATCCAAACACACCCACATTCACACTTCCTGACAATGTAAAGTCACCAATTAACCTCTAACAGATGTTTCTGGACTCTCCTAAGAAACTTAAATAAACCCTCAAGCACACACAGGGAGAAATTTTCTAAATGCGCTCCCCATATAATGGTCATTTCATAGCAAATAAACCTCAGTAGACACTGAAATGGATCATTAATTTTTTTTTCAGATTCCACAGGGACGATGGGATCTGAAATCATGCCACATTTTGGCGAATTAACGCACCTTGACACGTGCAGTGATAAAGTTATTCAGTCGTGTTTTTAATCGCCATCTCCTGCTGGCTCCAGATCCACTGTAAATATTATTAATCAGCTGAAAAGTTCAGGTCCATTTTCCAATCACAAAGATCAGTAAATCTCTTGATCATTTTTTCTTGATGAACAACGTTGACGTCCTTTCCAACTATTTTAAGTTTCAAGGCGTCGAGATTCTGCTATGAGTTCTGGGCAGCTCTCCTGTTTTCCAGTTACATCAAGCAGCAGAGAGCAAAGTGGAACGCCTGGCCGGCTCCTACAGGTGTGAATAAATGTGCTACAATTGTGGCTTTTTTACAGCCTGGGTCCTTGGCCTGAGCCAAATCAGGCAGAGAACCTCAACCAGTGTTCACGGTGGAAGCAACAGAACAACAGTTTTGCTCCTTTTCAGATTGAATAAATAAGTAGTTATGGAAAAACCTGCCAAAACAATGTGCTTTCGGACATGCTGTAATCATTATGTAGTCATGTAATGCACCATAAACGTCATAGCATGAGGCAGTGATGGAGTGTCTTTGCTCTTGTGCGGGCTGGTTGTGTTGTGAAAATCCTGCTCCATATGGGAAGAAGCTGCGTCCCAATATCTCTTCCATCTGTCTTTGTCATATGACTAACTTAAACTTAATCCCCCATTCAGTTCTTTCTGTTTTGCCATCCACCTCCTCAATTTAAAAGCACCCATTTACACAGGAGTACAAATCCCTTTAAAAGTGAACCAGCTGCTGGCACAAACTCAGCGAGAATACAGCATTTAACCGGCAAAAACAACAAGAAAGAAACAAAGACAGCTGAAGAAAGACAGGGAGAAGCAAAAGCGATGCAGAGGGAGGGAGGCAGAGACAGACCCAGCACCGGGAGGGAGAAAGTGCAGAGTCATGCTGTAGGAATGCTGGGGGGGGGGGGGGGGATTGCTGGCGTGACTGCCCCATTTTTCACAGCCATAATCAGAGCCAGCTGTCAGTGAGAGGGCCCAGAAGATGAAGGAGGCAGAGGGAGGCGGTGAGTGTGGAGGGTGGAGGATGGGGGAGGGGGGGAGCAAAGGAGTGGGAGTAATGGGTTTTCAGAAGAAGTAGCGAGGAGAAGTTAGTATTGAGTTCTCACTGAAGTTCATTTGGTTCCTCTCAGTGTATCAGCAGGTTTAAGAGGTCTGTGAGGGAGAGGGACCGGACAGGGGCGTTTGTGTGTGAAGTTGCATTCTTGCACGCTTGATAACATTTGAATGGGGGACTTGATCTGTGGCATTGAGTTGGCCTGGCTGCAGTCTGAGTCAGGTTAAAGGAGGATGGAGGAGGGCCAGGGTGGAGCTTCCTGTCTTCCTGCTGCTCCAGGGACAGTTGCAGTAAAGAATGACAAAGCAGAAGCTGTTCAACACATCAGTGTTTTTATTGAGTGTGTATAGTCCCTTGCATACATACGTTACTGGTAAATTACACTGACATGTCAATCTAACTAGATTATTTGAAATATGAGCTTTTATTGCTATTACATTGGTCAGAAAGAGTGCAATACGTTAAAAAAACTGACAAACATAACAATTTTTTTTTTTTATAACACAGAGCCAACCTGGGAAACCTGGGAAGCAAAGACTGAAACCCACAAGCCTGAAAACATGCTTTGCATCAGATCTGTGTTAATGCTGCAGCCACCAGTCCTGCCAGTGCAGTTACAGCCCCCCTCCAGTCTTAATGTAAACTCCCAGTGTGTTTATGTTTAGTCTACTGTCCTTTGGTACATCTTCCTTCCACCATATGTGAGGTTTTATTAAGCTTTGTCCTGCAACAAGTGAGTTCATTACTCCCTGTATTATAATATGTCAGCACCAATTACAGGTCAAATCCACGAACTGGTTGCACTCTAACTTGATGGATCACGAAAATAGATGTCATTAAATTAAAAACCTGACGACAACAGCAATGACGAATTTAACTATTAAAAACTCCCGCGGCTCGAAAACAACAGTAAATCTGAGGAGAATTATTACACAAGTTGGTTTATTTTCTGAAGTAGGTGCGGATATGAAGGTTCATATGCTCCGGCGGAGTATTTTTATAACCTATCTCTTAGCTTTCACTCCCTTATGCAGTGTACAATGACATGTCACATACTTTATACGACCCTCGGTGTAGTTTGATGGAAAAAGGCTCCGGTGGGAACCACTTGGCTTGTTGTTTTTGGGTGATTCATGGCCGTTAAAGAGGTGACCTCCTCGAAGTTGGATAATCGAGTGTGTTCATGTCAACCCCATGTTGCCTCCGACACGCAGAGAGCACCCTCGAGACTTCCAAGAAATAGTGTCACTGCCTAATGAACTTTGCAGCCGTCACACTGATCTCTTTCTCTCCATAAGTGGGTTAGAATAAATTACCTCTTTGGTCACATTGGCCTCTACTTCAGCTCCGAGCTGCAGTTTTCAATGTGGAGGCCTTCTCACCTGTTCTTTTTTTTTTTGAAGAAGAAGAATATATCTTTGCATGACGACAATGGCGATGAAAATAGGAGGGGCATAGTGTGAACAAAACTCCCCTTTGTGCCCACTTCCTCCGCTCGCATTTTGTTGAAATGCAGGTTTCGTCTAAGAATAAGAGGCTCAGATGTAAACAAGGCACTTGAGCACTTTCAAAAGTTTGAAAGCGCCCACAAACTCAACGGTCTCTGTGAAATGATGCTCTGTAAAAAGTCCCCGATAACAAGGTGGGCAACAGTTTATTTCAGGTAAATTATAGAGGTCATTTTGTGCAGGTGAGTCTTTCCTCTTCACCATGAAACAACAAACTCTAAAGACCTGCCTCATAAAGTCTTAGGCACACACTTCAAGATGTTAGAAAATGTGGAGATCAGGTTGAAAAATATAAGTCAGGTAACAAAGAACTCCTGAACTTCATTAAGGAGAACCATTAGTGGCCATCAATTAAAGATGACCCAATCTGTGTGTGGTATCAGAGACTGGCTGGTAAAGTAACTGCTGTTTTCAGTCCATCGTTCCATCTTCTGTTCCTGCTTTATGCTAGTAAGCTGAGGATATTGCCAAATGTCATTGAGTGAGATCATCAGAGTCATCAATTAACCAAACGTAAAGGATCTGAAGAAAGACTCATGCATGTGCATTAAGCACATGGAAACTCTTCACAGAAGGGCCCCTATCTGTAATGGAAGCAGTGGCTGGTTAGTGAGCTACAGCATGTGCACCGCCGGGCAGCTCTGCTCTGCTGAGTTGAATCAACAACTGAGCTTTTTGCTGTTTGGAAGTACTCTTAAGAAAACACGGTTAAATACTATATTCCCTTTGTGCTGGGAAAATGTTCACACTGGACCCCTGAGCACTTTGTCAATATTTAGAAACTCATGTCACACAAATGGTGCAATTTTGTGCGTAATCTTTGCACACATTCATTGCTCTCGGCCGACCGGTTTCTGTGTTGTTTATCAGTCTGGAGCTTCTCTGAGTTGCAGCCAAGTCCAAAGTGGACCGGGTTCAAACTCTGGACTTTTGACTCTGACAATGCGTCGCCTCTGTCTTCATGTGGTCCCAAAGGTCCACTATCTGGAACCGCTGTGGCACGCTGACCCTCACCAGGCCCGATTTTGGGAAAGTGCCATGTCGGCTTTGAGTCATGAATTCATTACCCACAGAACAAAAGGTGAGACCGTGTCTGGTTTGAACGGCCTCACGGGGTGATGGGTCACGTTGAATTGAAGGTTGTTTTGTTGACCACAGACTGACAAAATGGGCCTTTTCAGTAATGGATGTGAAGCTGCAGTTTCAGATGCTTCACAGTGTTTCATTTTCTGTTTCACCTTTTGCCAGAAAGACACACTCAGGCTGCATGCAACGTCTTGTCGAAACTCTTTTTCTTTTTCTCTTCTGTTAAGAAGTCCAGACAGTGTCCTGCTTTATCAACTGATTTTAGGCCGGAGATAATTCCCCCTCAGTGTCTTTCTTGGGTACTTCCCAGGGTACCTTCGTCTTTTTGGCAGTCAGTGGTCGTGTTTACTGATCTGCTAAACACTGGCGACACCACAGGCTGTGACTCACGCCGTGAACCCGGCAGTTGCTGGTTCCACACCAATTTTACAAACAATGTTGCTCAATGTGTCCTCTCAGGCCACTTGGGGCTGTGTTAGGCTTTTTCAGATCTGATATGAGAGATTAGATATCTTGTAATCTCCCTGCGGAATCGCTCCGTTTGTCAGAGTGAAAAACATCATCAGTTTATATTGTGTTGCTCAATTCTTTCTGATGAGACACTCAGCTGTTATAGGAATACTGAATGAGCTGATTATATTCCAGCAATAGATAATCAATTAGAGCAAACAAGACATTGAGTCGTCCCATCAAAGCCAGTGGCCAAAGATTTACACCGGCTACCAAAAAACCTCTCACCACACTCTGGGGAAAAAACATTTAGACCAGGCCTGATGATTAGATAAAAACACACATCAGACATATTTTCGATTTGAACCGATTCACAACAGCCGAGCTCCAGTTTGGTCTTTTTTTTTTTCTTTCCCTTTCCTGTGAGCACAACACATGCACCACTTGCTCTGAGCCTCGTGCTACCTCGGTACAATCTGCTTGCAGGAACTTATGTCACTTCCCCTCATATCTTGTTGAGGTGGAAAAAGGAAGCCCCCTTACTTTCCCCAGACCTACTTTTCACAGCGGCACAAAGAGTGTGGTAATGCTATTTCAGAGCTGAAAGAACCTGATTTTTCATCTGAGCAGATGCAAAAAAATAAAAAAAAAAGCTTCATTTTGAGGTTTGTAACAGTCACATATTGTGTGTGGATCAGGCTGTGCAACACATGTGTGCAGATGATATCAAACAGGAAGCTGGGGGTTGATATGTGTGTCTCTTTGCAGGCAACCGTCCCACCCTCAAGGCTTTTCTGTGCCTCATACTGTATGAGTAAAAGTTCTGGTGCCGACTGTATGGAACATGCGGAGGAGGCGAGGAGCGCTCGGCGTTTAACCCGTTCGTGCCCACACAAGAATTACTCAGTAGCATTTGAGGGGAAGACCAACAACAACAACAACCTCCCCCGTTCGGAAATCCTCCTCTTCTTTTTGGCCTGTTCTCACTTCCATCGCCATGATGTCCTTGTATGCTCATTTAAAGTGTCTTGTTATTTAGGTCAGGGAGTTTCTTGTTCTGTGAAATGTCACAGCAGTGGCAGCTGTGACTGTCCCTTGTGTTTACAAAAGGACCTGGAAGACAACGTGTTATCCAGTGACCGATTCACAACAAGGGAGACAGAGGTTTTTACAGCACCAAAGGCGGTAATATAAACTTGCCTAATGGATGTATAATCAACATATTATGACCAAAAAGTAACCACGTCTTGTAAAAAAGTGCAATGATAGGAAATAACTGTACCTTAATCAAATTTACAAGCTTGTTTTTCCTTGAAAGATTTAATTTCATTACAAAATATCTTATTACTTTTTTTATTATGAAATTAATTTGTGACTGTAGCTTTAAAGTAATCTATTATTATTATTATTATTATTATTATTATTATTATTATTATTATTATTATTAATATTATTATTGTTGTTGTTGTTGTTGTTGTTATTATTAATATACAACATTGCTTGGAACCACCGAAAACTTTTTTGAAATGCTCTCACTCCGTCTCCATAGAAACAGGGGAAAATACAACTTTTTGAAGGTGCTCAGATGCCAATATATACTTAATATTTACTTCTGTTTCAGTCAAACTCTAATGTCAGTGCTTCTACTTGCTCCATTACATTTCCTTGTTCCATTTCGACTTTGGCTTCATTGGATAAGTCATAAACCCCCCCCAAAAAAGGTCACCCATCTTAAAATAATCATTCCTCTCAGTTTTATGCTTTCCCCTGTTTTTGTTCACCTTCATCAGTGATGTTTTTGGCCTGAAAAATCACCTCGCAGAGTGGATGTTAGCGATGAGCTGGAGAACATGTTGGTAAAAATTCAAGACTTAATGAGCCAGATATTTTTCTTGGTAGGAGACTGAGACCAAAACAGAGCTGAGGGCGAGTGAGAGCTGGGTTAACTAATTCTGAAGAATAAATCTAAAGTAGTGTGGCGGGTTTTCACAATATTGACTCAACTGAGATAAGATCAGTGAAAATGATTCAGTGTTTGTTGGCTTATTGATGAAGGCCGCTTATGTATCGACCGTATAAGTTGCGCGGAACAATTATATACGAGAGTCGGTACATTAACATGTGCGGTTTAATTATACTGTTGTCTCTTGGCCGGGAGTGCAATCGATGTATTGGAATCGTGTTGATGACAAACAAACTTTCAGCATGTCAGTATTGGACTATATTTCTAGTTGACAAATAATGGGACAGATCACAGTAATAGTTAGTTGCCAGCTAGAAAAAGTGTCTATATCCATCTAAAAAAGGATAAAATCCTGTTAACATTCAGACGGCGTCTTCTGTTTGAGCTTGTTTACCTTCTGACATCAGGATAAAGTTGCACTGCAATTTTGCTGTTTGCTTACGTAACGTTTTTTTCCCTGAATATGTCACTGCTACACAATATCTTCCAGACAGCAACTTTATCTGTTTCTTGCCACCCTGTTTCTGTAGAAATCTTTATCAAAATGTTGCACACATTACTTTTCCGAAACAAAACTCAAAGTAAATAACCATTTCCAGTAGACTATGTGAAAATTGCCTGAGTCGAGCTAAGATGTTTACATTTAGACTTATCCTATCGCTCAGACTTTTAGGCATCGTGTAGACGCCGTGAATGCCACCAGGTGAACTCATTCAGAGCTGAGAATCTTTTCAAAAACAAACTCTGGGTTTCTTTTGCAGCTTTATCATTTCCTTTACATTTGTCACTTCAGCTTCATGTTTGTCTAGGGAGGTGATTACGCGAAGGCCGGGGGCATGGCCAAGCTAAGTGGGGTTTAAATAGTGCTGCATCACTTCCTCTGGGAACCTGTTAATGGTACAAACAAGCCCCCAAAACAACCGCCAAATAGAAAAAACAAGCCAAGCTGCTAAAGTTCACCTGTCCTGAGTGTTGAGTCGAAAACTGTGTGAGTGTCAGGAAACGTTTGCATGCTTTTTTTAATCAAACCATAAGGTCGAAGTTGCTATATTTATTTATATTCATTCAACAAGGAAGGCACAGTCACATATCATCAAGGGGAGTCGAGTATAGTTGTGTAACAGGATCAGAAAATATAGTGTGTCTTCCTGAAATGCGAATGCTATGAAAATAATGTCCCCAAATTATAGCAAAAAGCGAAGATAATTTCCTGTAGTGGTGCTTAAACTCTGCTATTTCTGCTTGGCCCTGTTTATTTTTGGGGGGGCGGGGGCAAGGAGGCCGGGGACTGTGGACACATAATCCTCCCAGAAAAGTGATTTATTTATGAATTCCAGCACAGAAACCTCCCCTCCTGAGAGCCGGCCAGCCTGCCAGAAGTCATTGGCTGATGTTTACAGGACTGGATTGGTTAATTCCCATGGTGCAGTGTGCCTGCAGTGCTATCTTATTTATACAAGACCCGATATGGGAGAACAGAGGGGTTTATTTTGGGATATTCCCCATAGATGGATCCGATTTCTTCAACTGGAGTGGTTTCCTCCATACGTGCTGCACTTCAGGTTGTAGCGGCGGGCCGCACGCCTGTGGACACTCACTCAAGTTTAAAAGGGTTGAATTAGCTCACTAAAGGAAACAATGTCACGATATCTGGAGTCAAACTGAAGACAATTGACTGAGTTTGGGGA
This sequence comes from Lipophrys pholis, assembly GCF_963383615.2. NCBI lineage: Eukaryota > Metazoa > Chordata > Actinopteri > Blenniiformes > Blenniidae > Lipophrys > Lipophrys pholis. The sequence goes on from NC_137633.1 coordinate 13,644,391, forward strand.
CTACACAGGAAGCTAAATAATAGTCTCATAAAGAGAGCATTGTTGCTCTTGTCTGCCTGGTCCGTTTTTAAAATCTAGCAACAAAGAATACCAGTTATTTTAAATATTATTAACGTTTTATCATCTTAATATAGTAAAAACATGATGGAATTTTACTGATGATAAATAATTTCTTCCCCTTTATTGAGCTGAAAACATCATTTTGATGGTGTGATAGTGGTGAGAAAAGTGCCAGGTCTTCTAAACTCAACAATAAGTAAATCACAGTCAGGGTATTTGACTATAAGCAAAAACACAGAGCTCATTTTTTCCCTTTTCAAGAGCATCACCTACAGGCTTTTGAAACCTGAGTGTTGAATACGTTTCTCATGCGCATTCGCCGAGTAACGCTTGGCTGGGGTGACGCCGAATTCGAAGCAGGACTCTCGCAGTCTGTAAATGTTTTAAATGTGGAGCACAAACACATGAAGATGTGCGGTCATAACAGAGTGTATTCGTGATGTTGGAGCAACATCTGCCTTTTATAAGGCCTCACGTCACGCACGCCGATGCACCACACAACCGATGAAGGAAAATAAAAACACCTTGCACCTTCCTGTTTTCCCCCCTAATTCCTTCTGCCTTCATCTTGCACTCCCTCGCTTTCCCAGCCCCCTGCTGTTTCCCTCTCACATCCGTCAGTGGTTTAACGATTATATAAAAGAATGAGGGTATTATGTGAAGGAGTGTAGGATCCCTGACAGATCTGATACCCTGGCCCAGATGTTTGCCCCGCCAATGAGGTGCGTTATAGTCAACTTCATCCTTTCACAAAGCTTCCCCTTCATCATGGGGGCTGCTGCTGCTGCTGCTGCAGTAGGTCTCCATGACCAAGTTAGGCAAAGCCCATGAGGAAACTCCACAGTGTCATCATCGTCTGCTGCACTGAGCGTGGCACTTCGTACACTTCTAATCCCGAGGATATTCTCAGTAATTATGACATGACAGTAACTCCTCTCCTCCTGCCGCTCTGATACCTCTTCACCTTTTGTCTTGTCAAATCTTTTTCCAAGAATAGATCAAAGCAAAAAGAAGCACATTACCTCTGAGCTTCTTACGTAATTGCCTTTTGGGGTAGCTGCTGACATCATGAAGGTGCTCACCTTGACACGTCTAAGGTTACGAACCAACTGAATGCACAACGGTGCATCAAAAATATGACAAAACCCCTTATGTACTTCCTTCTGATGGTACTGCTGTCGGGTATTTTCCACTCGCAGTGACAAGAATATCTACTTTCAGGTGCACATGTGACTGCAGGCATGCACATACAGTGCAGCATGACATAAAGGCATGATTTATGGCTTGGGGTTGTACTGTAGTCATGTGCGAACCAAAATATTCGGACGGAGGATCACTTTGTTCCCCCCCCTCACAAAAACATCCGTAATGGACAACAGACTTTCTAATCAGCTCCAAGAGAGGAAGCCAGTTGGAATTAAAACATGACTAGACTCCCACCAAGCTGTGACCACTATCCCAAGGGCATGACTGCAGGAAACCCAAACACTGTGATCATATTCTTTGAATCGTTTGTTAGTTGTGTGTGCTCTTGCTGTGGGATTAGCGTGTCTTGAGAACCCACAAATTAAATATCTTTCTAAACCAGAGCAGGGACGGATGAGACAACACAAAGTTTATTGTTTTGCCTTTTAGCTTTGGTCACAGATGCAGTTAAGATTTGTATTAAAAAAATAAATAAACAAATAAAGAGGGAATTTGTCTCTGCAAGTGATGTAACCTTTGATTGTGAGCCAGCCTTAATAACAAGAATTAGAGCAAATCTTGTCTTTTTTCCCACAACTGCTAATGGAGGACATTTCTATGGACACATGTCTACGTTGTGAAACTAAGATATAACTATAAAGTAGCCGAAGGGAGTATGTATTTTTGTAGGTCCAATCCAAATAACTCAAAGGGATTCTTCTGTTTTTGTTTTCGACATAATTCTATCATTTCCTCTCAGTTTTCTTTCAACTAATAAATCTCAGATTTGCAAAGCTCAATTTAGAATAGACTGCAAACATGTGATTATTGACCCCAAATCTTTTAAATGAAAGCGCTCCTATTCACTTTGATAACAGAATTTCTCTGTAAGCTTTCTTAGCCATCACATTTTGAAAGACATTGCCTAAAAATACACATGCAAGGGGTCAAGAAGTAAAAAAATAAAATAAAAGCTGATTTATGAATGAAATTTAGATCTCAGTCTTGTTAGTCTTCTGTCTGAAATATCTTTTGTAGGACGCTGAACCCCACCTGGTCTCATTCACCTTTCTGTCAATGGTGGTGAGCACCATCTATCGCAGTCCTTATCTGGCGCTGCTGTTTTGTTTATGAAAACTAGTTTGTTTAAAGTCACTCACTTCCACATGAACAGACTAGAACTGCAAAAGTGCAGTTTCATTTCTTGATGTTACGTCTCATTTCTGTATCTTGTGGTTCAGACAACAGATTATCTTACAGCCCTAATCCTGCCGTTTTGATTTCCATCTCCGCTTCTCCATATGACCTGGTGTCTTTTGGGCAAGACACTGATCCTGCCATTCTCCTAATGATGTGTGAGCACCATGCATAGCATACCATAGCATACCATAGGATACCATGCGGAGCAGATTGTCTTTCCAACTTCCTGCTTGTTCAAGGCAGTGAACGCCAACTGGTCTTACCCAACCTTCTCCCATAATTGTTGAGCACAAGCACAATCCATAGTGGTAATTGTCTATGAGTGTGTGAATCACAGTGAGACCGCTGAAGTGGCAAAAACTCAAAATATTTGTTGAGCCCATAACTACTGTTATGATGAAATATCCATATGAATTCAAATCAGCAAAATAGTAACAGCAACCTGTATACAATGTGTTTGTGTTGATCTTTGTAAAAGTCTCTTCAATCAAATAATTTCCTCTGAGCTCAGTGTTTCATGGTGCTCAAAAGCCTAAACAATTTGATAGAAATTCTGCGTCGTACGTCTGTTGTTGTGTGCTTCAACAAACTATTTTCTTGGAGATGGGAAACCGTGCCCTTCTTCTGTTTCTGAGCTATGAAAATAGAAACCAGCTGTCCACACGGCTTGGCGGCAGGTAAACCGATAAAAATAGACTTTCAGCATGTGCACGCAGAGAGAAAGGGGGAGATCAAGAAGAAAATGAAATGCTTCAAGCTTGAATTTGGAGCACAGTATATCACAAGTTATACCAGGGCTGACTTATGTGTCAGCACTTTAAAGCCAAAGGGAGGTGCTTCAAATAGTAAGGAAAAAAAAAAAACAACAACAGGATTTTTTCATTTCTTTTCAGGTTTTGTTTAGATCAAGTCTTCTGTCCTTTTCTGAACTGTTCTGCTTGTTGAGAAACTGGTGATTCACTCATTAAGAGTTAAAGTGTTAGTCATGCTGTTCGAGTGAATACTGAAGGAAAAGGCCTGATGTCATGGCTGCAGTTTTTTCTGTTTTGTTTTGTTTATGTGGTAATTACAGAGTTGACTGGATAAAGCTGCTTGCTGTTGAGTGTGTGCAGTTTGGTCTGAAGGGGTACAGATGGAGGATGTTTGTGTCATGTTTTGTGTTAAACCTCTGTGCCGTCATTCTGTATATAGCTTTCAAAAATGGCAGGTGGTCTCTCTCTCTCTCTCTCTCTCTCTCTCTCTTTATTTTTTTTCGGATCTTTGTATGAGTATGAGATCAAACGGAAGTGGATCAACTTTAAAAAGATAAACGCACGAAAACACCCACATGCTTACAGATCAAAAGTGTTTAGAAAGTTTCAAAAGCTGCTTCTCCGCTTTGCAAAAATGGAAGATCGTCAACGCGAGCTTGATTCACTCAGGCATTACGCCAAAGTGTGAAGTGGTGCATGACTCAAATCTGCACAGTGTCTTCATCCTCCACGTCTACTAAAAGCTGTTTTTGTGAAGAACTCATTTCATGAAAAACTTTAGTTGTTTTGTTTCTTTTCTTTCCTTGTGACAGAAGCACATAAAGTCAACTATTCATGAATGACCTGATCCCACATGGATACAGTCCCGTTTACTTTTCTTTAGGATACAAAGGAGATGACTTAAAACCTTCAAACACCCTTCTTTCTGTCTCTCGTTTAACACACACTCACTTCACATTAGAATGTATGATGCAGATATACTGCATGACACATGTTTCTTCTCCTCCCTGGGTTCTGGTTTTACTTTGGTTGCAAAAAAATCAAGACAAGCAGGCCCTGATCCTCTTCATGAAGCCCCCCCACCCCCCCACCCCTTTTTTTTTCTTCGCTTCCTAACCCCAAACTCATGTCAATGGTTTCCAGCTGGCCACGGCGTGGCGGTTCTTCTGGGAGAGGAGGAGCCCTCAGCTGGCTCCAGGCTCTGGCTCACACAACGTCCAAGAACCCCCACCCACCACCACCATCTCAATCCCCTTTTCCCGTGGCCCATCCCCACCCCTTCTTTATTTGTTTAATTTGTGGAAAAATCCTTTAAACATTTGTGTATGATTTGTAGGAGGCGGGTGACGAGGAGTGTGTGTGCAAAAGGTGTTTCTACTTTAACGTGTTGCTTATGTCTGCCACCTTTCGTGTAAGGGTGAGTTTATTGAGGCGCGGCTGTCTATACGTGACACGTCGGTGGCAAAAACCGGGTGATCTGCTGAGAGGGTTAACTTGTAGCAGGACAGGGGTCGCCCTCGAGAAGATTCATTTGATGTCTTTTATGTTATCTTGATGAGTGCAGCACTTTGGTCTGCTGGTGAGGATCTTCTAAATATAGCTGAGAGCAGTTCAGTGGCAGGGCACTGCTTGCGTCACCCCGGGTAAATATTTCTCTTTTAGACAACGCACATGTACCCGAAACCTCACTTTTTCCTGAACATTCAGCAGAAAAATCGAAGAGTGCTGGCTTTGGTTTTGCCTGCAGGTGGCCTGGATTTGGGAATTAGTTATTTAAAGGGCAGTGCAGATAAACGAGAAGCACATGATGATTGCATGAAAGGAATAAAAGGCAAAGCAAAAACAAATGTTTTTAAAGGCAGAACACACTTGGATGCCCATGTAAATGTGAGCCTATATTCACACACACACACACACACACACACACACACACACACACACACACACACACACACACACACACACACACACACACACACACACACACACACACACACACACACACACACACACGCACAGCGTGAGTCTGTGTGTCTGCTTGTTTTTGTAGGATGCTCTGTTTACTCACCAGGAGTGACGGTGATGACAGTCTGTTGTCATCAAGGTCACAGGTCAAACAGGGAGGGGGAGTGAGTCTGCAGGCTGCTGATAGAAGGACTCGGTGCTTCGTCACTCCTCATGTCTGGACGGGAGACCGAGAGTGTTTGGCTTGGCTTCAGGAGGGAGTGTGGGTGTGTGTGTGTGTGTGTGTGTGTGTGTGTGTGTGCACGCACGCAGGTGTTTATTTGTAAAAAGCCTGACACACTGCAACTAATTATGCATGTGTGCATACAAACCTACACTGATCTGCACCATAAGCATGTGCGTCATGACACAGAAACCTACTGAAAACAGCAGTTCATTAAATTTTTTTTATCTTTTAACCTTCTGCATTCCCTGTTTAACTCTTTATTGGTCACTTTGTGCTTTTTTTCCCCCCCACATTTTTTCCAGATGAACCACAATAAGTTAATGACCATCATGGAACACATGATTTAACGGTTTAACACTGAGATAATTGTAACTTTTAGATTTGCTTGTTGTGTTTGTGAACCTTTGTTTTTACTTACAGTTAGAGTTTGTCCAAAGGATTGACGCTTTGAAATCTAGACATATATACAGCACAACAGATTTGCATCCACCACACACAAGCATGTTGTACCGGTCAATCCATATGTTTGGTTTAAAATATCTCCACCCAGGAATAGACTCTGTGGGTCTATTGAGTAGAATTCAAATTGAAAGACAATACAAGGATTTTAAACAAGATTGTTTCCAAATTTTCAGTGTATTTTATAACTGTACCATCTGAAATATATGTGTTTACTGCCCATACTTGACATATAGTTATGTTTATTCTCTAAACTTGATACAGTCACAATGTTAAAATGACAAAATTGCTCCCAAATTGGCAAACGTGCCAGAAAGCTTCATTCTGCACGTACAAAATGTTTCAGAATAATTGTTCATAAAAGGATTTGACTGGATTTTTTTTTTTCAAACCTTTTTTCACAACTGTTTCCCTTTGACTCATTTCTGTTTACAAAGTCCTGCATCGACACTGTGGTGCGAGGCTGTTAAACTGCTGCTTAGTCAGTTGTCCGGAGGCGCCGGTATTTTGTCCACACTAAACCTGTAATACTACAAGATAAACATCATTAACGAGTCACACTCAACTGAACCAAGATAGCGTGTTTCACAACGACAAGCAAAAAGGAAGAAGACATGGTTTTCTTTGTTTCGAAGGTTTTCCTTCTCCCAGTGGACTCTGCAGCTCCGCAGAAATCTTTTGGTGAGGCTGGGATTGTGGTGACGAGTTGACTGTCGCTGCACAGAAAAACCTACCACCATGCTTTGAAAACAAAAATAACATAAATTAACCATGCAAAGAAATGGTGACAATCATGTAATTGATTTTGTCTGAGCTGAAAAACAAACTTTTGTTCTGATAAATCAGATGTTGTTAGTGAGCCAAACGACTGAGCAAGTTGTATAGATTTCATAGAAAACGCTGACTATTTAAAAAGAGATTTCCTAGAGTACCCACACAGGCACAGGAGGAGGATGCAAACTGCACACAGAAAAGCCTTAAGGTCGCCTGGATCTCGTTCCTACAGGAGCAATTTGGGCAGCTTGTCTGGCTTCCAAAGAAGTAATCTGATAGTGAATCGGCTGTTTTTACACCAATTAAAATGCAGCCTTACTCTGAACCTTATAACAGTTCCAGTGAAGGTATTGAGATATCTTTTACTAACCCAAAACAGCTGATGAGAGTCAACAAAGATCTGCTTCAGTTTTTCATTTGTAATAAGTTGGGACTTCACAAATCACAAATGTTGCGGGGGTGGTGCAAAGAAATTTGGTTTCAATTTTGCTGGAGTTTCACATGAATGTCACTCCGCACTCCCTGAACATTCACACGATATTCAATTCATGAAATAAAACAAATCTGGCCCATGATGTTCTTGTAGCAGATGTTCGCTTGTTGTGCAACAGTCTCATCAGGGATGCAAGACCATTAAGTTCTCCTGACCATATATATATATATGGAGTTTTCCCTCATTCCAGCAATCGTTTCGCAAAGAGACATCAAGCTAAATAAAGTTCATCAAGGAGGTGTAGAAGCTGCAACATGAGAATGATGATGCTGAAAGCTCACTTCTCAAACTTTTCCATTTGCAGAATTTAAAATGAAAATAGTTTGAAACATCTACAATGACCATGAGACTATTGTGCAGAAAACAATCTTTTGGAAATAGTTCAAATCCAACATATTCTCATCACCCTGCAAATGTTTCGAGATAATTTAGAAACTCTTTGGCAAAATTGTTTCTCACAGCTCAGTTGGGGACACATGGAAAACTCTGCCCCAAACAAAAAAATGTAGTTGTGTTACACATCAAGTTAAACATGAGAACATAAGCTATGAGAATATATGGGTATTTTTTACACGCGCCAAACACAACTCCAACACCAAATGAATTATCAAATACCAAAATCCATGGAGCATTTTGTCACTTTGTCATTCCACTTAAAAGTCTTCATAGATTATGAGAATATAGCAGAAAATATTTTGAGCAGAAATAGTTCCCCTATATTTCCCCTGATAAAATGGTCCTAATGCAAATGTAAACTTTGAATGCATAAAACTCAAACTTCCACGCAGCTTTAAACCCTCTGAATTCTTTGAACTCCAGCTGAGAACTGTTTCTGTGCACAGATTGTCTGTATGTGACAGGAGTCGTGTCTCGGACATCAGACAGGTGTCCAACCGGTTGCACGGGCCGGCTAACCCCGAGCCCTAGGCCCGGCACTGGTGCTGTAACGCTGGAGGTCAGAGGTTAATGGAGCAGAGTGGCGCCAGGCCAGTCATCCCCCAGGATCCTGGGTGGATTTGGTAAACAGCGAAGCTGTCACTGCAGATTAATACTGAGAGGAGGTAGAACAGGGCTGAGTACACAGGGGGCTAATAGCGCCCAACTCAGCCATGAAAGTGCTTGTCTTCCCCATTCTCCTCTCTCCCTCATCCCCACAGATAAGCCCCACGGGCTTAGGAAGGGAGGGGAAGAAAGGGGAGACATGGAGGACAAGAACAGGGAAGAAAAAGGTAGAAAATAGAGTTAACTGAAATAAAGGGGGAATTAGTGAGAAGCAATCATATAAAGTGCTCTTGAGCACTTGAAATACTAAGACGTGAGCACAAAAAAAACAAAACGTCTTGAAAAGGTACAGGACATTATAAAGTGCTGAGAAATTCCCGACTCATGCGTATTGTGTGGACGTAGAGCTGTGCCCCGAGGTCATTCACTGGTTACAGCTGTGGGAGCACAGTCCCAACCGTCACCTCCCCTCTGTGGGGGATCTTTGGGGACTTTTTTTTTTTTCTTTCAGAATTTTTTTTATGAAGCGTACGCAAGCCGTGACACTATGGTTTATCAGTCTTTTGATACATGGGGGCGGCCCCTTGCACTTTATATCCCGCTCGTGTGAAGACAGGATATCGTATGATATTTCACTGCTTACCTCCAGACTGTGGCTACATCTTCACCGCAACTTTTGCAACAGAAAAAAAACCCATAAATAGGAGCTTTCTTAGAAGACTGTGCCCTAATTACAAGATGTACTAATACAGTTAAGGAGTGATATCAGACTTTTTTTTTTTTTTTTATAATTATTTCCTTCACAATATACAGTTTTAAATATTAAGTGAGTACATTTTTTATTGGACATGTGCATGTGCTGAATCCACAGAGTGACATCTGGATTCAGTGGATGTATTTTTTGTGCTTTATGTTCCATGGTTGTTTTTTTCTGCTTGTTCATTCTCACTATAAAACCATTGGAAAATCTCTTCGTGGCAACCCCCCCCCCCCCCCCCCCCCCCCAAAAGAAATCTGTATTTATATTTCAGATTTTTCTTTATTTAGTGTCCAGGAAATGTGCTTGTGCTTTAGCTTTAGTTAAGCTGGGCGTACCTTATAAACATCATTCAGTGTTCAACATCTTTATTTTCTTGGCGAACACCAAGAAGAGATGATGGTTTTGATTAGACGCTAAAACACTTTTTGTCTCTGCTGTCACTGCTGGCTCTTGTAAGATATCACCAAGATGTGACATTTCTCGAAAATAAAGCTGTACTAAGTTAATGGCTTTATGGTAAGAATGAATCAAATGATTGTTTAGAGTGAAAATACTCTCTCACAGTGACAAAGCCTCAACTTATCAATCATTTACATTCTTGCTTAAAAATATATCCAAAGGGAACATTTTGTGTTTATAAAAATAGTTTCTTGGTTCATAAAAGGGTCATGTTTCACATCTGCGTGAAGTTGTGACCCTGACTTGTGGGTGTTCACCTCTAACTGCCTAAATATGTTGATGAACTTTACTGTGCTCTCACTGTATACAGTCCCACTCACTCCCCTCCAGCTCTGCTGTCAGTTGGCCCTGAGCGGACCACGACGGGTGTCAGGCAATGATGGTGGGGGGTAGTTTGTTTGAGCGTACTCTCTGCAGTGCTCCATTGTACAGTTCCCATAATGGGATCACGCCTTTGATCTTAGAGGGGTGCACCTCTCTTCCTCCTCTTCGTCCTCCGCCTCCTCCTCATCTCTCTTGCTTTTTTTTTTTTTTTTTTTTTTTTAAAGCTTTGACCCTCCGCGTATCGCCAAGAGGGCCGTGAGGAGAGAAAGGAAATGAAACACTGATTGAAATGAATGAAAATGTAATGAATTGAGGAGAGGGCTTGAGGACGGAATACAAAGTGAGGAGGGGAAACAAAAATCAGTTGTTATTCCTGTTGTCCTTCCTTATTAAAAGGCCCGCGGGATGTACTGAGATGGCCCTTTGACAGATTGTTTGTGGTACATTGTTTGGCCCCCTCATTTCTCCTCCGACACAGAGCAGGTGCTGCCACAGTGAGATCTGAACCGGGGGTATGGAGGCTCTGTGATGGGAGGGTTTCGCTTTAAAATCCAGGGGGTAAGAGTGCAGCGGGAGGGAGGGGCAAGCAGGACAGTAAGAAACCTATAGAATCCCTGATCAAATCTGTCAGGTCAATATTTTCTATACATTGTGACTGCCCTGTTATATCTGTTGCACCAATTCAACCATGCTGGCTCCAGCCACCGCAGTGCCCCATCTTGTCCTCTATGCTTAGCTTCGGAAAACAGAGGGCTTTGCCCCCACACACACCCTCTCCACCCCTTTACCCTTCTTCCCAATAGCTCAATGCTCCAGTGAGCGTCTATAGATCCCTGGATCTGCACAGCGTTGTATTGTCTGCCTCCCCTGGCCTTCTGCCAAGAACCGAGCCAGCTTTGGAAAAGTTGTACTTCACCAGGGTCTAATCTTTTCTTTGCTCCGCTTCTCTCCTTGCTCCCCTGCCTCCTCCATTCTTTCTTTTCTTCTCCCCGCTCGGCTATTTTCTTTATGCCAGCGAGCCTGCGACTATTTACCGATGCGCTGGCATTGAGAGTTATTGTGTTCAGAACTGGATGGAGTGCAAAAGACAGAGTGGAGGGGTGGTGCTGAGGCTGCTGAATAAACAGGGGCATGCATATTGTAAAGTACAGAAAGAGCCACTAGTTTATAGTCAGGTTGACTTGCTCAGTGTACTGAAAAAAACAATTGTTCTAAATCCAGGACAACAATGGTTTAAAAAAAAAAAAAGACTAACTATTCTAAAATATTTTTAATCACTTCACATTGGTTTTCCTCTTTAAAGTGGCTCCTTATTGTTTCTAAGTGAAACAACAAATGTGGTGAAACTCAGATTTGCATAGCTTCACTTTCACAATGACACAATAAAACCACTTGCACGTCCAGTAAACCATGATTCAACGCTCTATCCAGAAAAACTGCTTACCCTTATACTCTTTCCATTCACAAAGGTTTCTCTAGTATTGGTTATCTGGTCCTTGGTGGTAAGACCGCCCCCTCATTTTGAAAATACCATATTATGTTTGGAATATTCAACACGAAGGTTTCTGCTAAATTTCCTTCACTGTGATGAAATGTCCCGTGTCTTTCTGGACCAAATACAAACCACCCGGTTGGTGGTTTTTATTTGGTCCGCTATTGCAGTTGCTATTTTAATGGCATTACTATCGTGAAAAGAAAATTATTTGCAATGAGATCTAAGATCTGACTGATCTGTTGACATTGTGCTGTCAGTGGCTACATAAAATTCTGGAAATTTTCCCCTGACATTCTTCAACTTAATGTCAGTACCTCAATTCATAGACCCATCACAGGGTTAATACACAGGCAGACATTGGAGTGTCACCAAACCTTTTCATTTTGGAGAACAGCTGATACTCCATGCAGGCGTAGTGAAAACATAGCTCACGATCGAAGTTAGGAGCATAAACTTTCCTTCTGTGAGGTGACAACACTAACCACTTCCCCACCATCCCACCCCAGTCAGACTTTCCCACTAGTTGATTCATTTATTTATTCATTCTTTTAGATTCCAGCACGAGGAACCACACTTGAAGACGAGCGAATTAAATAACAAATTGGATGTCTCATTACTGTATGGTGACAATAAACTTGTGTGACTCACATCTTGTTCATTTTCAGCCATCATTACTCTTTTTCCTTTGGTGACTGTGTTTACTTCTCAACAGCATTAAACTGAAGTAGATTTCTTTTGATCATTTTCTAGAATATATGGAAAAGTTCCACTATGCAGCCTCCAATTGCCACCCTTCCTGCTTTGCACTGACTCCCAGGTATTTATTGAATTTGTATATTTTGTGCCTTAATCAATCAATGACATATCGAGTGACAAATCCAGAAGCTGATTGGTGATGCATGTAGGAAATACTTTTGTCATCACAAATGCAATCAAACACATTATAGTACAATGAATGGAGAATATTGTGACTAAAACGGCACCAACTTGTGTGTAATTTTTTAACTTATGTACTGATTTTGGTGATCTTGCCGTTCTAATATAGTCCTTCTGCTCACTGTTACTCATTTGCTACTTCAGTAACTCATTACATTGCTCTAAATCTTTTCCTCTCTCACTGGGACATGATAAGACCTGTGTTTCCTGAGGAAAGCTCGCTGGAGTAGGCTGCCCTATTCCTGCACTCCTCCACCCAGGCTGACCTCCCCCTTCTCCCCCGACTGACTCACAGTCACTTATTCCTGCAGCACGCACACCCTGGGGGGCGGGGAGTATCCCATCCCGACAGTACTCCACATCCCAGACGTAAACATGGGTGACAAATGGGCTGCAATATTAGGTATCAGGTGTCGGCATCAGATGATTTATAAGGTAAAAACACAATAGGAGGCGAGCACAAAAAAGCCCTTATCCACCATCAGCAATGAGAGGGCTTCTTCTCCACAGAAGCAAAACACACTTTTTTTTCTGCTGCCACTGATCAATGATTTCCCCCTTTAATCCTACCAGCTTTCTCATCCATGTGGCACAGATTAGGTGCTCCGAACCAACTGAATCAGGTCTGTGGCTCACGGGGAGGACATGTCTTTGTGTGCCGACTGAAGACAGAGGAGACAGGCAGAAGACGACCTGTTGTTTATTTGAAATGAAGGAAGTCATCCCCCTCATGGAAAGGGAAGCTGGAGGTCAAATAAAGCTTGGCCAGAAATGACCTGGGCTGGGCAAGCGTCTGCAGCTGGTCAACAGACAATAGACTAATCAGGAAACCGCAATCTCTTTTGATTGAATATGCACTAAGAATATTCCTTTGTAGACTTGAAAACACCTAATTGTGTTGGTTCATGTTTAGTATTCATGTTGCTCCACAAAAACTGGAGCAACAGATTTCATTCATGGAAAAAGTTTCCTGCTTACTCCTTGTTTAAGAACTGTGAGCAGCCACAATGAACGCTGTTATCTACTTTCGTCGGGGTCATCATCAAGCCTTCTGGCATTTCTTTTAACACAAGGCCTTTCGTAGTGAAGATCGGCCTATCGAGCTACTGAGACTACACAGAGACCATGACTTCAATCTGTGGTGATGCCTTAAATGAAACATACTCATATTATTGAAGTCTTTTAAGTCTCCCAGTCAGGAGATTTTTGTTGATGTCTTGTTGAGCAGAACCAGAAATCTTACACGCGGGAATCCCGTTGTCCATCTCTGAGGCATCAAGGTGACGACAGGCGAAAGAGGAGACACGTGTGTGTGTGTGTGTGTGTGTGTGTGTGTGTGTGTGTGTGTGTGTGTGTGTGTGTGTGTGTGTGTGTGTGTGTGTGTGTGTGTGTGTGTGTGTGTGTGTGTGTGTGCGCGCGCGCCATGAGATCCAAATGCAGTTCCTGACATGCGAAAACCCTGCATGCAGTGCCCCTTTGCTCCCCCTTCCTCCCCCTCCCTCACTCACTCATGGGACACAATTGACCACCTTCTCCTCCTACGCAGCACACCCATGGCCGCCCTGAGAGGACCTGTAACTAGAGATGCAGTCAGCAGGGGCGAACCTCCACCCACTCATCCCCACTCCCTGTCCTTTGTCTGCTCACAATGTGGAGTGTTACAGTGAGCCCTGACACCTCACAGATTCCTCAGCTTGCTCCTGAGGGAATTACTAGTGTGTGTGTGTGTGTGTGTGTGTGTGTGTGTGTGTGTGTGTGTGTGTGTGTGTGTGTGTGTGTGTGTGTGTGTGTGTGTGTGTGTGTGTGTGTGTGTGTGTGTGTGTGTGTGTGTGTGTGTGTGTGTGTGTGTGTGTGTGTGCGTGGATGTGGATGTGTTTTACCCACAATGTGGGAACCTGAATCTGTTAACACACTCTCAATATTGAAATCTGTCTTAAACATAGAGTTTATAAAAGAGGTCTTATAAAGACAATTATTTCATTTTTAGGGAAAGACATGTTTTGAGGTCAGACTGCGGTTTGTTTGAGGTTACGATAAGGCAAGTAGTAGTTTGGGCTGAGTTAAGAGTAAATCTCCAGGGAACGAAGGCAATTCAATGCGAAGGCCTCATGCAACATACACCAAGTGTGGTCACCAAATAGAAATCATCAAATATTTTGATCACGGGAGGTTTTCAGGTGTATCTTTGGGTTAAAGTTGGGTTAGGCAAGTAAGACATGTTCTCGGGTAAAGCGATGCGAGAAAACAGAATATCTGCGTGTTTGTGTGTGCATTTTTGTTTATCTCAAAATTTTGAACTAAACACACACAAAAACCTATACTTTCAGACTTATCCTAAGGCTGCATGAAGTTGTCTTTGCATTCAATGAGTTTTTTCTCTCCAACTGAGAGAATAACATTGACTCGTCACCTCACTCCTCTGGAGTTTGTTCAGCTCCTTTTTTTGTTTGTTACTAGAAACTCACTAGTATGCATAGTAAAGCTGAACACCCACAGATCTTTATGTTAAGTGATAGTCAGTCCATCCATCTTCGAATTTACCACTTTAGGGTCACAGAGGGGTTGAGCAGATCTCAGTTTACTCTGGGTGAAGATAGGCCCCGGACGGGTCACCAGACCATCACAGCGGGTAAGGTGTGGTTAAAAAAAAGAATTGGACATTACAGGTTGTGGTTGTGGCTGAGGTTGAAGAGTGGATCCTCTTCCAATCTGAAGGTTGCTGGTTCAATCCCCCAGCTCACCGGGTCTGCATGTCTTTGGGCAAGACTAAGCCCCAAGTCACTTCCAATGGAGGTCTAGCACCTTCTGTGGCTCCTTAGCCATGGGTGAATGTGACCAACTCTGTCATTATGACTGGCGATATATCCAAAATGTGCCATTTCAATCCACTGAGGGGAGGATGCTGGATTATAAAAACAAATGACAGAAAAGCAAATTCAGTTTCAAATTGAATGTCTTCAGAAAGAAGAGTCCACACAGCACATCCTCCGAGCCATTCTTTCATTCGAAATTTTCTTTCAGTTAAGCCTCCACAGACTGCGGTTAATAGAGCTTATCCATGTCATGTCAATAAGAACCCCAATGGCTGTTGAGAAAAGTTTTCTTTTCCATCGTTTGACAGAGCCAAACTACTTTGAAGTAGATTATAAATGATACTATCAGCCTTAATTTTGTTTGCTGATTGAATTTGTTTATCTAATGTTATAAATTACCAACAGTCCTCAGCCTTATCTTCACACTTCAGTGGCAGCCACAGACCCACACTTTTCCTTTGCTGTCTAAACATGGCTCCTCACCAATATACCTCAGTGGGCGGAGGATTCCCAGCGGGTTGCCAAAGCGGGGCTGCGATTGGCTGATTGAGAGAGCTCAGTTGAGTGACAGTCTGTCAGAGGAGATCCATCGGAGGACAATGTGTCCACTGAGAGGCTCAGAGGTCAGCTTGCTAACAACGGCTCCACTGGCGAAGTTTGTTTTCTCGGGAGGAGCCACCCTTTCATGTGTGCCACTCATTATCAGAGCTTGTGCCCCCCACTGCCCCAAACAAGGCCGTCTGTGTGTATCATGGTGTGCATGTGTATTTTACCCAAAACCTCTTTATATCTTGCGGTGACCCCGTTTTGCCAGAACTGGAGCGCATGCAATCAGGAATCCGACGCAGGTTGAGCAGAGCCGATGGAGGCTTGTCTGTGTTTTGTTTGGCATCAAAGACGAGCAGGGGGAATTGGTTATATCTGGACAACCACCACCGTTTTCTTCAGTTATACTCTTGCTTTTCCCAGGCCTGTAATAACCACAGCCGGCATCTTTTCAGCTATTTCCAGCTGTCTGATCTCCAAGCGTTTACATAATCAGTGTTGCAAAAGAACGTACATCTTGAAAAACAGGGTGCAGATATGGAATAGTTCCTGGAATTTGGCTGTCATTGGGGAAGGATTGGGCCAGATTTTTAGGAGTTGCCTGAGAGCAGCGAAGTTTGTAGAAACAGTGAATGCACTGTGGAAAGATGGATGAGTGAAGATCATTTGCTTGAAGATAGCAGAGTGTTATTTTGAGTCGGATAGACACAAGCCTTTTGTTATATAGTGGAGAGACAGACTGAGCCTGCTCGAGTTCGTGAGGTGGCGTGTACATCTAATTTCTAAACACTGTATGTGTGGATGTGGCTGTGCCTCTGCGTCTGCGTGGGTTCTGTCGCATGTCTGTTTTGCTATGTGCACTGATCAGACGTGGCCTTTTCTCCAGAGAAGAAAGCAGCTCACTGTCCTTGTGCTGTCCCGGGTTTGAGTCTTGCCTGGTCTGGTCTGAAACTGGGCTCGCATGGCTGGAGCTCTGTGTCTCTGCACGTTGAAATCGGGCCTTGTTCCAAGCTGTTTGTTCAGCTGGCCCACCAGCGGGGACACCAGGGACTCAACTCCCCGACCCCCCCTTAGGCCCAGTCGGACACCTCCACTGCTGCACCCACCCAGGTCACAAACCTCCTGACCTCCGAGCCCAGGGGGTTATTTGCTCCAAGGCCATCGTTTAAGAAGGCTGTTTTGTTCGGCCCCTTATTGGGTCCACAGTCTCGGCTCAGGCTCTTGTCATCAGTGCCATTGATCTGCTCTAAATGAGCTGATTAGGGGGCCTGCAGTTTGTCCTGTTGAGTGGGCTGGCCTAAGCCACGCTGAGCATGGCAAGATGATGAGGGGTTATAAGGATGAGGGACAGGGGTCAGAGTGCACACAGCGAAAACACAGTTGGGCATTGAAGCTCAAATATGCAACATGAAATTAGAAGTTGTTTGAAGGGGATTGGATCAAGCCCGTTTGCTTGTGTTTGTTGTGTCAGTTCTGACCCCCGCGGCTTCGGTGATGCTGCAGCACTCAGATCAGTTTTGTCTTTGACAGCACTCTCTTTTCTACTTACTAATAGACACTATAGACTCCTTTCACTTCATTTTTTGCTTAACCAAGCTTCCTCTAACTCAATGTGAGGGCCCTTATCATGTTATTGCCATTATTGTTTGGTGGGAGTTTCATGATCATCTGGCCTTAAATCTGGGATTGTGGGTGGATGCTTTTTTTTTTTTTTTTTTTCGCTTTAATGATTCCACAACTAAAGATTATGTATTTTATGGAAGTGACTATATTATTCAATCAGTTCATTATTCAATAATTATAAAAAAAATGAAACTTTCTTATATACAAGCAGACGCAAATCATATGTACACTCATTTAATTATAAGTACTGATGTGTAACAAAATGTAATGTGACAAAAAAAAAGAAATATTTGAATCAATTAAAGAAGAAAACACTCAGATAAAGTAAAAAACAAAAACAAAAGAACAACTATTAGGTAATGACTTTTTGCTGTTTACTCATCATTTCATGTCAAAAGTCTTGAAATCTTAAAACAGCAACAAAAGCAACCAAAAATGAAAGAAATGACCTCATTTTGTCCTTTATTTGGATAATCTACTCAATGAAATGCTGTCGGAGTGTTTCCTGTCCTAAGGCACATGATCCTTGCAGCCTTCATCGGGCTTGTTTCCACATTCACTCTCACAGTCCGGCCTTGATGCTAATGCTAGGATGAGTTAACCTATCACTGATCTCTCTACTTAAGTCTCATCGTTGTGTTTTGTCCTTTACTGTTTCTAAACAAGTGAAGACATTTAGAATCAGCACTTTTTCTTTTTTTTTTAAAAATTGATTAATGTTTTTTTAGTTGCGAGGACAGATTGTCATCCAACAAATCAATGGGTCGCACGAAGTAACAACAACATGGTTGAAAATCTTTTACGGTAGAAGACAGGGCTGCAGACCCTGAAAGCAACTAGCCCAGACACTTCTAACAAACTTAAAAACCAACACTGCAAACTTTACGCACGGCGCTTTGCCCTGCATATCCCCGAGCATGCACGTTCATGCATTAGTGGTACAGCAGTTTCCCTCTATTTATCAGCGAAGAGGCCTTGTGATTACAGTTTTAGTGTAATCTAATACTCCCACTACTCCCTGTATAAACCGAGAATCCTCCTTCTTCTCGGTCAGAGACTAAGGAAGAGGCCCTGCTGAATGAGCTGCACATTACCACGAGACATCCTTAACACTTGTCAAGTAGAGACATCAAAAATATCAGAGGTTTGGGATTTGTCTAAGAACCAGAGATAAGGAGACGGGGCAGCTAATGACAGACAGACGGGTTACCTACAATTACTCATACAATTTGTCTTGGAAGCATAAACAAAGGAGCAGTGGTTTGGAATAATGAGGAGTATTATATATCAGTATAACGTGGACACATTGTGCACATGCATGGTATGAGGCTCTCTTCATATATTCGATCTGAATAAGCCCAGAAGCCACAATGTGGCCTTTGTTTTCCTGCGTGTTTACTGCAAGCTGATATTTTCCACAGTTTTGAGCTGCTTTATAGTGTGAAAACATTTCTTCCACTGCCAAAGTAAAACTGCTAAACGCGTTGGAAGTATGTCATGTAATTACGCAGCGCGAATGAAGCCGTCTCCTCCTAACAAGAGTTCTCTCTTTTCAAGCCGCTCGCAGACCCCTGTGCTATGCTGTGTCAAAGGTCAAAGTTTACAGGGTTAGGGTGGACACTGCGTTTTCATATCCGTCTTCGTTCATTAGAGGTCTGGAAGTACTCAGTAACCAGACCTCCTCCTCCTCCTTCTCCTCCTCCTGCTATCTCTTTTAAAAACTATCTGTCCATTTCTGATAAACAGCGACATCAGAGGAGAGGTTTTAGAAATGTCAACACAGAGCTGCTTGACGTGATCCACCAGTGGGATGCTCTCTCCAGTAAACAACCCCGGCTCACTCAGAGACGCTCTCTGCTTTCTGTGTGGTGACAAAAAGATTAAATTCATGAAGTGAGTCATTTGCTATCTGTTTTTTTTTTTTTTTTTGGCTGGAAACACATTTGGATGAAGCAATAACTTCACTGGGGATAGATGGTGCTGCAACAGAGCCTTACTACTTTTGTTTATGTATAGAAATTAATGTGGCGCAGCACTCCTTCAGCTCCTCCTGCAGTTACTGTCTTAGAAGAGATCGAGTTAAACATCACTTTCATAAGTGAAACACGCTGAAGGTCTTCTCTTCTTTCTGAACTTGAGTCCCTTGAATGCAATTCGTCTTCCATACAGCCAATCAATGTAACTGGATAAATCTCACGTATGGGCAGGGAGAACATGCAAATCCAATCAGGGCTCAATCCTGAGATGTTCATACGAGGCAAGGTGAACTTTCACTACAAACAAATTAGTAATATGTGCTTGTTAAAAACAGAAAATACTGTTCTTGGTATTACTTTGACAGAAGGCTGAAAACACTTTGATGATATTCAGACTGAATGATTGAATATGGAACCAACAAAAAGATATCATATTACTATTGTGCACAAACATGAACAATATAACTACTCTGAATGGACTTCTATGGCTCAGTTGGTAAAGCAAAGATTGTGTTTTTATTGCAACGATGCTTCAATCCCCGATATGCTGACGTGCCTTTCACTAACACGCTAAACTCTCAGTTGGATTTTTAAAGTTTTCAATCTTTCGAATCCATAGCATATATATGCAAATCTGTGTATACCTTTGGGTTATTTTCTTGTGCCATGTCGGTGAAATAACATGATCTGTTCAACTAAAGCTGAAGTCTATTTATTGAATTGAATCCTGTTTTACCTCCACCGTATGTCATTTTGAAATATCAAATTTTCTAGAAAATATTCTTAACTTAATCAAAAAGGTTTTTCTGTTTATTGAAAAACAAAAGAAAAAAGAACTACATAACTTTAAGAGTATGACAAAATTGTGTGTTAGTGTATTCAATCTTATTTGCTTATTATGAGAAGTTTCAATCTGTCTATCTATTTTTACATTTGAAAGCTTAAAAAAAAACTCTGCCTGTCACAAGTGTAACAGCAGCTATTGACATAAGATCAAATCCAGTTCCTGTTTCTGAAGCATCAAAGCAGCCCTCCCGGCCCACGACATGCAAACTTTATTATCGTGTCGTTTTGTGAGTAACTTGCTGAAACATGATCATTCCTGTCATGTGGTTCCCACTGTAGAGCGCCTGCTGGGCTTTAATCCCACTTTCTGGAAACTGGCTCATACTGATGCATTAGATTTGTCCCAAGCTCAATGGGAATAGACACCAGATGAAACCCAAGCAGACACAACACACGTGAGGGGACGGTCCCTCTTCCTCCCCCGAGGTGGTGATCTGAACAATGACATCACTGTAGTTTTGTCTGGGATGAGTTTTGGACACAGAGGCGAGATGGGAAGGAGACCGACAGAGCAGCAGATGAAGATGGAGAGAAAAGATGCACCGACAGAAGATTCCTGAGAGAAAAGGACGAGGAGCGAGAAAGCCTGGAGCTGCGGCTTGGCTGAACTCACTGTGAACCTCGGCAGATTTATTTTCTCCAGAGTCCGTTGCTCACTCAAAGGGGGCCAGATTTACATGCCTCTCCCTGGACCGACGTGCAGGCCGGCCGGAGGGGGAGCAGAGGAAGGGATAAGTGGGCTACGGGGACAGGATGGAGGTTTTCACAGGTTACAGGGGTGACATGGAGAAGAAGAGGGGGTTTTATTGTCCTCTCCTTAACAATCTGCCCTGGTGGAGTGTTCCTCTTTACCAACTTACCACCCTAATTACAAACACTCTCTGGTTTAACTGGGGTGTTTCATTAAGAAAGCAGCTCATTGTTATTGACAGCACAGATGTAAGCCGGTAGAGCACCGCTCTCACAGCTCCCTGCCTCCTCCATCATTCTCCTCCGACGGTCTGGTTTATACACATCATAGTTCATAGATCATTCATACACACACACAAGTGCTAATGCGCTTTGAAATGTTCACAAACACAGGTGCTTCTAGAATAGTCCCACCAAAACCGGCATTATATTGGAAGAAAAACCCACAATTTATTCCCTGAGCGGCTATTTGGTTTCCCATTCAGTTTGATATTCGACCAAGCATAGATAATGTGACATCATAATAACAGCAGGGCTTAAACTTTGGAGCTGCATGTCACACTTTTTATTGGCTCTGTAACGCTAACTTTTATTAGCTTATATCCCAGCCGAGAAACTTTCATTTGAGTTCTCGTAATATTCCCATGGTTTTTACCACCCACCACATTTCTAAAGCGACATCATCAAAATCAGGGCAGATGGATAGATTCTGCTGAAGAGCTGAGATGCATGGTTTTTTTTGCACTGTGTTTCTGTGGCGTTTTAAATTTCAACATGGACTCAAATCGGATCACAAAGTTGGAATTTTGGAAAGAGTTTCAAAACACGTGTTACTGAGCTGTTGATGTGAAACACACCATGATAAGGCCGATGATCAACTGTGTGGTTGATGGTTGAGAAACCTTTGATTAATGCTGCTAGTTAAAGTAAAAGAATGTATTTTCAAATTGTGTATGCTCAAAAAAAAATCCATATATCACATGGAATTACTCCATATCTGGTAGTATAGTGGATGTGTAGTTTATACTATAAGACGTAAAAATATGTGCGTCATTTTACTCGCCATACAAGTCAATATCGATGACAAATTTCGAGCTGAAATCTTGATCGTGGAAGCTAAAATATTGGGTAAAAAGACAAAGTAAATACTACAATAGTTATTTGAGCTTGAATAAAGAACCTCTAAGTGCAGAATCATTCTTGAACAGTTAAAAAAAAAATCACCATTAAAGTATTTATTACAGGAGGTGACTAACATTTCCAACTCCATAAACTTAGGCTACATTCACACTGCAGGAAAAAGTGGAATTAATCTCACATATTTCCCCATATGAGACCCATATTTTAATTTCTTTTGACTGTCTGCACAGCACAAATTAAATTCTTTCATAACAGATGCCAGCCACTTTCATGTGTGGTCCTAAATCAGAAACATATCTGATGTTATTCAATGCAACCTCAGCTCCACAATTGTGTAATAAGACCTGCACTTTCAATGATGTACGTTTCTGTCACGGTTACTGGAATTGCAACCAAAGGCATAGTTTTTCATATAACAGGCTGTTACAATTAGATGTTGCTCTCCAGACCTGCTTATTTACTAAAGTTTATTTGCAATGAATAACCTTACTAAAGGCCGTCCATGCAGACTGGTAAAAAAAAATGGTCTCTCTAAGGCAGGGGTGTCAAACATCTGGCTCAAGGGCCAAAACTGGCCCAGCAGATTGTGTAAACAGCAGAGATTACAAAGAAGCATTAACGTTACTCTTATTCTGTGGACCCAGTAGTGAGCATCAAAGCCCATAGTGCCAGGGTGAGTTTGTGAAAACATGTGTGCTAAAGACTGCAGAAACCCTGCAAAAGAAATAAAGAAGAGGGGCTTTAACAAACATTAGTGAGATGAGCGATACGGTGGTAAAAGAGGAATTCAGAGCTTTATGCATATTTGGAGGGATAAAAATAGCACTGAGTTAAGTCATTTGAGCTGTTTTTATATTCTTTAAAGTCTTACTGTGTACCATAAGTTAATCTCTGCCAATTCTTCATCACATTGTGCTGTATGTAGTATTATGAAATACATCTGACACCAGTGAGCTCGGGAGTACATAAAGGGGTGAGGCCAAAAAATGCAAAAAGACCACTGAACAGTTTTGAAATTGACATTTGCATAGCTTTTAATGGCCGTTACAGAAAATGTAACAGTAATAGCAAGAAAGGTCACTGAAGGCAAATCGCAACATTTCAATAAACTAATTAAACTGCATGATCTGTAAAGTTGAACAGGAATTCATATGAATCAAAGAACTGCACGATTTATTTTTTTAAACACAATTCTCATGTGATGCATTAAATGCTGCAGATTCGATCACTGATCCTTTGAATCCTCCTTAAAGACAAACACGGGAGTTTACAACAGCTGTTGTATTTTTCATCCACAAGTTGACTTGGTTGTAATTTAAAAAGGATTTCCGCTTTCGCTCCAGTTGTAATTCATGCACTGTAATTGTAGAGGATAATACCGTACGCAAGCTCTCACTGGAGCCCACGAAGGAAGGGAGGAATTAGCAAGCTGTCCTGCACCTTCGACTCAACTCTGAGTGAACCGCCTGTGGAACCAGGGGTCAGCGACTCCGGGCTTCATATCATTTCTCCCCTCCCACCACTCTGCTGTTTGAGCCAGAGGTGGGGGTGGGGGTGGAGGATTGGACGGGAGGTGCTCAGGCCTTGATCCCAGAGCTCGCTCCGTCTGACAGGTAACGCTCCACACGCCTGTCGGAGGGTCCGGCTGTGACCCCGGGAGTGAGGAGGTGTGAGGGTGAAAGGCCAGACAAGAGGCCGGTGTAAAGGCATCAGAGCAAAAACCCTGCTCACTCACTGTTCTTCAGTTCAGCAGTTTAAAGGAGGAAATACACATAAAAATCCATGCCTCTGTTTCAGCTTTGTTTCTTCCTCTTTGGTCTTTGCTTTTATCAAAAAAAATAAAAAATCTGATCACATTGTTGGTGCAAAATGTGCAGTTTTACTTCCCTAAATGAAGAGTACATCAGCCCGCAGCTTTAATACACTGAGTCAGCTCAATAAGTGATGATTTAGATGTGAATGTGGTTGGAATAGAAATCCAAAGAAGCTGCAGACGAAGTGTTTTTGACCGTCGAGCAGACTGAAGCCTGGTGACTGCACAAGTGCATAACGCAACGGTAACATCTTCGGCTCTGAAGTTGTTAGTTTGTTCAAGCATTTCAACACATCACATCATCCATAAGTGTGATTTTGCACAAGTTTTGCCTGATTATTTATTCTGAGGAGCCCGAACAAGGTTCGCGGTGGGAATCGAACCAGCAAACGCCCACTTACAAGGTCTCTGCCGTCACTTTAATGAATCTAGTCGCGGAGGCAAATTATTGTTAACTGAATGCACTTCTTCTCTTACCCGTCTGAAGACTACGCTAGAAAATTAAAAAAATGTAACCTTGTTTTTGTATAATATTGCTAGACTTTTTATAATTGGGTGGAAAAAAACACATAATTATATGCTTTTTGCATTTGAGCCAAACGTTTACCAGAATCATAAGGATGTCATGAAATGTATCTTAAAAATGTCTTTCGTGGGAAAGAAATCCTCATGAAAGCTCAGTCATTCCTTTTTCAATATTCACTGCTGTAAACAGTAAAAGGCATCAGTTTTTATGTTTATCCTATTGAATGTGTTGCCTGTTTTCGGATGTCTCACTATTTCTATAGATCCTCAGCGTCTAGCACTTCAATTAAGTTATAAATCACTTTATTTAGCTTGTCGTCGTTAGTTTAAGGTTACAGGAACTTACTACATATTTCACTTGATAAAAGGTCAACTTCTGCCTGAAAATTACAACCCAAAACAGCCCGATGCATCAGTGTGGCCTCTAATTATTGCCTCGACTATCAAATAAGTCAGACTAAAACAAAACACGATATAACGCTGTAGAAATCCCAGTAAGAATGCAGTCGCGTGAGCATTTTGTGTGGACACGTGATGGCAAGTTGTTCATGGACTTGTGCAGCTTTAGTCTTACACAAAAAAACAGATGCAGAAACAGCTGATCCTTTTCCTTTACTGGGAGAGGAAAAAGGAAAATTTGGGTTTGAATCATGACATTTGTCTGAAATAATAACCACATACCATAAGGACAGAGTGGTGTTGCCAGCTGTTGGACTTTCAGACTTGATTGAGTCTTTACAGATGGAAATCGATGTTTCAAGTGACTTTTCCCTAGTAAAGTTGTCCCGCACCACATTATTACATTCCCGTCAGACACCAAAGCCACCGAGCCCACGCTGTTATTGCATCGCAGGAGCGGAGACACACCAAAACACATGCACATGCACTCTGTGAGGGCAGTGTCGTGTCCCTTGTTGCCGGGGCTGTTATCAGAGCTGCACGCACCATCTCTCACACTCCAACACACTCTCTGAGGCAGGAGTAGGAGGAGCAGATCAAAGAAGTGTGGTTAAAAAAGAACTCCCAGGGACACCCACCTCCACATAAACAGGGGATCTCCTTACCAAAAACAAAGAGGCCTGAGCAGCCAGCCCACATCCAGCGGAACAGGGAGGGGTGAAAGGGGCTTCAAAAAAAAAAAAAAAACATGCAACAAGGGCGGAAAGGTAGAAATCATTCATTACTGTAATTACAATCCGAGCCAACTTACTCTTTCATTCAGCGGGAGGACGGGAGAAAAGAGAAGAGGGAGAGGGAGAGGAGGGATTGAACTGGACCACAGAGGTGTTGAACATACGCCGGGAAATCAACGAGTCCCGCTTCTTTCTTCAGATGACGAGAACAAACGCACATGTAAATGCGGTGGGAGAGGAGAACACACACAAGGCCCAGTGCCGGCCTCGGACTGATGCGGTTTTCTCTCAGTAAACCAAATGAGCTATGAAAAGCCTGAAGTGTCTTCATCATTGTATTTATTTTCCCTCCCTTCCCTGAGTCATGCAGTCTCGCTCTCTCTCTCTCGCTCTCTCTCTCTCTCTCTCTCTCTCTCTCTCTCTCTCTCCACCTCCCTTTTCTCTGTGGACCTCCAAAAGTGAAATAGTGTTTAACTTCCAGGTAAACACTTCATACTTAGTTGTTTTTGCTCTGAGAGTTGACAGGATGCTTCATGTTTAATGAGATTAAAACCACTCTCATATATGTCTTTGGCCTGCCAGGTTTGTGTTCAATATTTAGGTTTTTTGGCTCATAAAGTCATTGTTTCTTATTATCTTTACACTCTTAACTCTGCACAGAAGATGACTCTCATAAATGTATAAACTGCCGGTTAACAGTGGTAAACATGAAACGCTTTTATGATATATTAGTTTCTACTTCATTTCAGATCAAATTCACTTAGTTGTTTTGCTATTTTTCAACTAACTTCGCTTTTACCTCAACACACAAGCAGGCAGGTTATTGACTGTGTGGATAACTTGTTTTGCACATCCTGGACTTACTTGTTAGCAGTTTGCAGCAGTATCAACAATGCAGCTAAAAGGTTATGAGGTTAGATTAGTTTTCCACCCCAGTTTACAAGTTTTTTTTTTTCTTTTCTTTTCTTTAGCACCTCTTTATCCAACTTTGTCTGCCATTCACACAAGTTAAATTTACAAACAAGCTGATTAAGTCAGCAGAGGCAGCTCAGACAACAATGAAACCTTAAGAAAAGACACAACAATAATATATGTGATCATTTTCATCCTGAAACAGAAACATTCATCTGTACCTAACCTGTTTCACAGATGGACTAAGGCTCATTCTTGTGATCTGTTTACATCTGGCCTTTTTAAATCCAGCTCAGTTTGTTTTCATGCTAAATGTCTGATTGGTCATTTGAGTCAAATATTAGTTATGATATTCCGAAAAACGGGATATTTCACAATGACTGCCACTTTTTCCTACTTTTGAATTTAATCTGACAGATTATTTTTCTTTCTTTCTGCCTCTTCGAGTGAACTTTGTGTTATAAGTTCCTTTTGCGATGGCTTCCAGTCTCTTGTCTTTTTACGGCCTCTCCTCAATGTGTTTACCTTGCTCTCATCTCCGTGTCCCACAGGACTTCTTAAACACCGGCCTGGAAGGGGACGGTGGGGGGACGGTTATTACAGTATAGAGGAAGGGAAAACAGTGGCCTGATGTGATCTCAGGACAACTGCAGCAGCAACACCAACAATGCCAGGAAAGTTCACCTGTTGATCCACATTGTGCTGCGGTTTCAGCTGAAGCTGTTTCCAGTCATTCAGGAGACCTACAGGTGCCTGATTCATGCCAGGAAATGAGGCATCTTGTTACATTAACTGAGATATATGACACTGTAAATACACAGGAAAGTAAATGACCTGTCACAAGGTGTGTATATAAGTACATGTATATACTTGTATGAATGTTTTAGTTTTGCGTATGGGTACTTTTTTTTTTTTTAACAGTGTATGGTCACATCTCGGTTGTAGATATTCATTTCTAGAGAGAAGCGTTTCAGAGAGCCTCACGTGCAGAGTGAGTGCAGACCACAAGTGTCACCTGGCGGCCATAAGCAGTACTGCATCCTGCATTACTGCTGGATGGGCAGTAACACAGCTAATAAAAGCCCAACTCTTTAAATGACAGTGTTTCATCACACTAAGCAGTATTTCGTTGGAAGTTCTAGTTCTTCATGGTGTCTTCCGGGTTCACTGAGATGATTTTACACTTTGTAATTCATTTCTGAGAATACCATCGAATAATGCTTTTGTTCCAGTGACACGGATCAAATTATGGCAGCATGTGTATAAAACGCTTTCGGTGATATAAGCAAAGATTCATTATAGTTGCATAACTTTATTTCTCTCAGTATGTCTAAGTATAGAATTACATAAATCTGCAGTGGACCAACAAATCAATTTATATCAAAGACGATCTGAATAAGCAACAAAAATCTATAAAACATAGTATTTAATTCATGATTTTCCTAACCTTTTATTGCGGAGAGCAATACTGACTGTTCCCAACAGATCAGATGACTTCTTAAATTTATTGAAACATTAAAAAAACCAGCACTCTGTCGCCGCCATTGAATAAGTGTAATTGTTGTCTGTCGACACAACTGCTCCTGTTTTTTGTTGTTTTTAAACATGTTTTGTAACTGACATCATCTAAAGCAGGGAGGCATATACTTGGAAGTTTTATCAAATAAATCCCATGCTTTTAAGGTTCACCAATGGAATGATACCTCAAATTATCTGGATTTCATTTGACTTATCCCAACTGAAGAATTCTGTATACATTCAAATTTTACAAACATTTGATCCTAAATGGACAATAATGAAAAATATACCTGTTGTAACATCTTTTATAAACTTGTAAAAAGTAATGGCATGACGTATTTATATGAGAAAAGCACAAATATGCAGATGTGAGAGAAGTCATGTGTTGTTAGATGATTGTTATGCTGCAGGTGATAATCTGCTCTTATTTTGTTACAAAACAAATCCAGGATGAAGTAATGTGCTTTCTGTGGCCCGGCTGGGTACTAAACATAAGGTTTTTGTTCTTGAAATCAACATTACGTCACTTTAACTTAGGTAGTCCGGTTTATTGACAGGCTTTGCTCTGCATGCCTATTCCCTTTTTCCTTCTCCTATTTTTTCCCCAGTGTTTTCAGAAAGAGTTTACACCGTGGTCACAACATCTGTGTCCATCCCTGTGTTTGCCTTCGCTGACCTGACTCAACTCCTCTGCCTTCATAGATGTCGAGCCTCCACGCCTTTCTAAACAGAGTCCAGCTCTCAATGGCTGACTGTGTTTACTCCTGCAAAGTTACGCCTCTGATCTCGTCTCCTTCCACCCACAAAACTGCTGCTGCTGCCACGGCCCATTTGGTTATATACATAGACACACATGTGCACAGCCTCGATATATAAAAGAGTGTTCTCTGACAGTGTGCTCTGTGTAAATATATATACACACTCACACACACACACACACACACACACACACACACACACACACACACACACACACACACACACACACACACACACACACACACACACACACACGCACGCACACACACTTGTTCGTGTGCACGAGCATCCAAGCACACATGCAGAACTATACACCAGCCTCCTGCCCTCTATTTTTTTTTCTGCTGACAGTACATCTGCAGCCCAGATGTGCACTGTACTCTGAGGTGCTGCTGAACGCAGGATGTTTTGCATTCCCTCTGTGGAACATGTGAGGCGTTCCTGTGGGCCGTCCGTCTGGCTGCATTAGTCTGTGTGTCATGGGGATCTGTTTGCCTCGGCCCCTTGTTGGCTGGCTCCAGGGGTTTGGGCACGTCCGTCAGCATGCTAATTCGGGGCAGATGTGGGATGCTGAATCAGGTGGTGAGAGGAAACTCCGGCCTCAGCGGGAGGGAGACACTGGCTGCCCTGTGTGGTGGCCCTGCCCTGCATAACAAAATCTTCCCTGCTTCACCTCCTCTGCGTTTGTCACATGTGGTGTGGAGGATGATTTTCTAACCGGCACCGAAGGGTATTTCTTCCATATGGGGGGGCATTGGTGTGCAAATTTCTCAGGCGTAGTGAGCTCACAGTTACCCAAACCTGAAATCTGATCTTGTTATAATTACAATGAGAAGTGAATGAATCTCACACTTGCAATGCTAAAAAGACATGTTTCGATGAAGTGGTGACTTAAAGCAGGGATCTGCAAACAGACAGCTTTAGTAGTATAGCACAATTCAGCAACAAGTGCACTTTAAAGTGCCTTACTTTAACAAACATATACAGCTGGCAAGAGCAGCGACAAAAGGAGAATAAAAACTGCAATTTATATCAAATAAAATAAAACTAAAAATAGACAAAGGCTTAACATCAAAGCAATAAAAAGCAGTTTCAAAAACTCTCTCCTTGATGGCCAACTACTTCTTTCACAAAACTATGTGTAAATGAATATCATTATCTGATCTTTGAAGTGACAATTGCGAGTCTTACATAAATGAGTGGTTCAGTGGTTTCACACCCACAGGCATTAAATCCTACAATATGACCAAACAACAAAAGGTAATGGTCAAAATGTCAAACAAAAATGTCAACTGGTAGTTTGCTGAACAGAGCTCTTAACTCCCAAATGCTCATGTAGCATCAGGATGGGCCTCTGGAATAAAACCTGTGCCAAATCAAACACGAAGCAGAGGAAACACCATCATCATTTACTTACATTTTACCACTTTAGTACTCTCAATCCACTTTACATAATCGGTCACATCCACACATTTGCCCTGCGACCGCCAGCTGTCATGCAAAGTGCTATAAAGGGACAAACCAATGTGTTGCTGGGGAACTGGCTTTATCTTCTGCAGACATTTGCGTTTGTCTGCTAGATTTGACCCAATAATACATTCAGTCCTCATCAAAGTCATCCAAAAACTTCCAAGTTTTACTTTGCATCTAACACATTGTGAAGAGATAATCAGTGTTTTTCACTTTCACGTGTTCATAATGTTATGGCTGATCAGTGTGTGTTCAGGTAGCTATTGTCACTGTTGACAAAGTTGAAACACAGTAGTGTGAAATTATTTTTCCATAACCAGTTATTTTAAACTAAACTGTAGTGCCTGATTGTCTGACACGCGGGGAATCATCAAATCCACCAAACAAGCATCAAAGTGGTAATTTCTTTCACGGCCACAGCCCTCACATTCAGCTCTGCTGCTCATCCCTCAAATGCATGTTATGAACAACCATTAAAAAGGAACAGGATTTCCAATGGAATAATATTCATTGCCAGAAAGCATTGTTACAGTAAACAAACGATTAAACACATATTTGTTTTTTTGGGGGGGAGGGGGGTTGTACATAGTTTATGACAAGCCAGAAAGGCTTTCTTTGAAATCAGCCGTTTTAAGTTTTTCAACAGATATATTTTCTTCTATAAAAGAGATTCCAATTCTTTATAATTGCAATTGTCATTGATGTGTTGCATTTCCTTTCTTTGTACAGTCAGTGAGGAGATAATATTTTCCACTGTGATTCTCCAATGAACATGAAGCTGCAACAAAGCAAACAATGGCTGATTTGTATTTCTTTTTGAATTTCAGTCAGGCAGAGTTTACTGAAGCTTCAGGGCCAGGTTCAACACAATAATGTGATGTTGTGAATGATGACTAGCCGGAGGGGTTGTATCTTTAAATACCCGTGAACACTGAGGACACACGGCATCCCACCCGGTTCTGTTCCTGGCATTAGTCTCGGCAGTTGTGGGAAATGTGCGACTAATGAAGTGCGGGTACTGTAAAGGCACACTTCGGATGGCACAAATCCCAGAAGGGGAAGTCAGAAGGAACATGAAGGGGATGCATGTTAGTATGACAGTTTACTGTGTTCCACCATGACGAAGTGCTGGATCATGTATTTGGGTTGAGTGGTCAGTAACAATAGGCCTGCTGTCAGGGGGAAAACTAATCTTATCCGAGTTTGTCATAGATGTAATACGTTGCAGTCTGACAGCCCCAGTGTAATCTTTTCCCTGAATGGCTAATCATTAAAGGAACTCCACAGATTTTACACATTTGAATCCATTTTCTGGTCACAGCGGAGACCAGTCTGCATGGGGGGAAAAAAAACAAACAAAAAAAACGGTTGCATTTTTTTTCCCATGATCTTTTGCTTTCATCCCATGACTGTGCACTTTAGTCGACAACTCAGCTCAACTCCTTGCCGTTGGCCAGCGTCTCCACAGCTGGCACCGAACAGATTCCGGCCGGACCCAAGCAATTGTGGCCATCGCACCACCTGCTATAGGGTCATGGTCCCCGGGTTAGATGGCTCGGGATCTGTAATGTGTGCGTGTGTGTGTGTGTGTGTGTGTGTGTGTGTGTGTGTGTGTGTGTGTGTGTGTGTGTGTGTGTGTGTGTGTGTGTTGTTTCCCGTGGGTGCGTGTCTGCATATAGTGAAGTACAGGATGCTTTAATACACACATGTAACTGACACAGCATGAGGCTCCATTGTGTCCTAATCAGTATACCAGGAACTGAATAACCAGTGTGCCCTCTATCCTTCGCTTCAGTTGACTGAGTACGGCGAGATATGGACGGCGAGAGACGAGGAGCTGGAATTCCCCTTTGATCAGACTGTCCGTTGTTCAATGGGATGTGGCGTTGCTGGGGGTTGTGGAGCGGCAGCAAGCTTCTGGGCCTGGGTGCACGGAGAGAGTGCTCAATTGTCTTGTCCCTTTCTTTTTCGGGATGCTCACCCCCACCAAGAAGCCGATACTGAGGTCGTGACCTTTTTTTATCCCTCCCTCTCACCCCCCATATTTTCTTTTTGACTAGCTAAACTGTTGAAGCACCCCCTTCTCAGTATCCACTCTAATTGTCTTACACAACGACGTCTTTCTTGCCACCTCGCATCACCGAGGATGTGGCGATTGAGGCGCTGGCTGTCCTTGGGGGGGGGGGGGGTTCTGCTCGCAGGAGTAGATTAAAGACAAAAAACTGACAAGAGCTGGACAAAGGAGAAATTGACTGTGTCATTGTGAGTGTGTTTCAGCCGTGGCAGCATCTGTTGCTGGGAGTGTGGCGATAGTTTTGTTAATGGAACCGCAAGTTTCTTCTGGGAATTATAGGAGGGGGTGCAGGCAGCAGAAGGGGCGCTGCTTGTTTCAAGAGTCTGGTGTTATTTACTCCATTGTTATATCCCTGCACAGCCAAGCCGCCAAACCATCAAAGACCTCGGAGCAGACCATTTGGTCATTAACAAGACTGTTGTGTTCAACAGATGTAGAACATATTTTCTCTGCGCTGGAAGCCTCTGCAGTTTGAATTCAGCTGGAGAATACATGTCCCAAACACTCGATATCCATGTGACAATTGTGAAACGGTGTTAAAAGCTTTCAGATGGAACGAATCCTTGGCGAACAATACTGCCATTGATCAGTCAGAGGAAAAGAAATAACATCAAAAAGGCAAAATAACATCACTGGGATTTCAAGGAGTGAAGATATGTGTCACACTTCAAGGCAAAAAAATAAGTCTGCGATTGTATTTGCTGATTTGGAGTGAATCGTTTTAGGAAGCAGGCAAATGATCTTAGGATTCATCCATTAATCAATGTTCTGTAATACTTCATCCAACTTAGATTTTCTTTAAATCAGCCCAACTGTTCTGGTTTTTTTTATTTTTTATTTTTATTTTCCCTTGTCCTGTTCGGCAGCTTGGGCCAACAATATGATGTGATTGAGAGCCTTCGGAGTCTGAACAGTTTTTGGTCTTGCAACAGGGAGAGACCTGGAGTCTCCTCCTGTTGCCTCCTCCATCAGAAGTTGGCATGGCTGCCGTACACGACCGGGGGGGAACGCACAAAGAGAGAAGAGAAGAGAGAGAAGAGAAGTTGAGGGGGGAGGGGGGAGGGGGGATGGGGATAACATACAATGTCCTTGTTGTGCTACATATTTTATTTGCAGTTATCACACTGATCCAAATACTTTCCAACTGTTTTTGGATTAAACCAGCCTGAGCAGCCCTATCTAGACAGTAAAATGATTTCTTAGATTAACCAGCCTGAGCAGCTCTATCTAGACAGTAAAATGATTTCTTAGATTAACCAGCCTGAGCAGCTCTATCTAGACAGTAACGTGAAGCAGGAACATGAATTAACAAAGAGGCAACAACAAAAGAGGAACATGATTTTTAAAGTTTGAGCAAATGATGACAGAGAACAAGCAACTTCAGAAGCACCTTTCGTGAGGAGTGGAAGTGTGTGTGTGTGTGTGTGGCTTGTCCACTGGGTGTGACCGGAACTGTTGTGGGGGGACCCGTAGCAACACCCCGGGGTCCGAGGCCATCGGGCCCGGACACCGCCACCCCGGCAGACGCCAGCCCCCTTCAGCCAGATTCAAGACGAGCCTGCTTCAATTAAAAATCACAAAGAAAACATTTATTTCAATTTTTTTGTGAAAATAACTGCAATTCCAAATGTGTCCACCAGGTGTTACTCTTAGTGTAGTGGTTAGTGCTCTCGCCTCACAGTTAGTAAATCTCTGGTTTAACTCCAATGGGATTAATCGATTTTCTGTGTGGGGTTTAGAAGTTCTTATAGATATGATTACAGATTGTCTTTTTATAAATAATGGCCTTCTGCCGTCCTGCAGCTTCCTTTGTGTCCTCCTTAGTGATGCAGGTAACGCGTTAATTTGTAACGCTTTACTCTGTTAAGACCAATTTTTCAGTAACGAGCAATCTAACACGTTACTGTTTCCAAACCAGTAATCAGATTAAAGTTACTTTTGCAAGTCACTGTGCGTTACTATTGTAGCGTCCAACAGGACGAGTATCTTGTCTGCAAAGCCGCTTTGTTATTAAACAGAACCCAGCCGTTCCTCCATTCTCCTCCAAACTGTCTGCACACTCACCTGACCGCCACATTTCTCCACTCTCAGCCAATCACAGGCTCTAACAGTTTGTTCAAACCTTAACATTGAAATCAGCACACCCCCCCCCCTTTGTCTGTCAATCAACCAATGAAAGTACATTTAACTTCATTTTCATGAAAACAAAAGATTTTGTTTATCTCTTCCTATCACTGACGTGCGGCTATATTGCAATCCCAACTGGGAGTCCTTGAAGTTATCTGAGATCGAATTCGGAATTCACACCTTTAGAGGTTGTCTTTCATAGCTTTTGCATGCTTGTCATGCTTCTTTGCCATGGGCCACAAAGATCGGAGCTGTTTTTGGTGTTTCAGATTAGAAGTAAGGATGGTATCCCAAGGTTTTATTCAAGTTTTGTTTTCAAGATTCACAAATGCTACTTTTAATGTTGTTTTCAAAGCATGTTGATTTTTTATAGTTTTTAAAAAAAATCTATTTTATTCTTTTTCACAAGCTTTTAATAACCTGCACACATGGTTGTTGCACACTTCTTCCTTTGGAGACAAAGTTATGTTGTTCTTGTCTGTGACATGTGATTCAATATTTTTACAGTATCCACACTAAAATGGGAATTCTGAGCATCCAAGGCAACTTGAGCAAAGCATCAGCTTGGGAAAGCAACTGGGAGTTCCGAGACTACAAGATGACTGAAACACAGTCATAATGAGATGCAGGAAAGAGAGAGGTTAGAGAGGCTGGCGAGGGCAAACAACCCTGTATGGTTTTTGGTCACTAACCCAAACCCCAATTTTTATCATCACCTTTTCATAAACACTCAGCATAAAGTCAATATGATTCCACCAATTTATCATCCCAACAATTTAGTCCCAGACTAAAGCGCAGACTCAAATAAATACTCACTGTATTATTATTATTATTATTATTATTATTATTATTATTATTAGTAGTAGTAGTAGTAGTAGTAGTAGTAGTAGTAGTAGTATTAGTATTATTATTATTACATACTGCTAATAAATTGTTAGTAGTATATAATATGTTAATAGTAATATATACGTAGATACAATAGATGCATCTACGTATAAGTTATTAGTAATAATAGTAATTCTGTACATTCCAAAAGGGTCTCGCCCAGTTCTGCTCGGGTTCGGACCCTAATTATATTGTCAGCCAAAGGTCTAAACCCCGTTGGTAGGATATTTATGGATAATTTGGCGCCTTCGTGTGGACACTAAAGAAAGAGACAATATAGTTTCTGTCCAGCAGAGGTCAGCACAGTGTTAAAATGATCGGAAATCACAAATCAGTGCACTTGTAGCCGGTCTCTCACAGTACCCAGCTCATTTTCTTGCCCCATTCGACCCACTTTATTGTGTCTGTACATCTTTCAGTTCTTCTTTATTTACACAGTCTTCCCTTATAGCTCTTTCACAATCAATTTGCAATCGCACGCTCAGGCAAACCAAACACTGGTCTGTTTCTGGAGTTGTGGGCGGAAGAAAAGCTGTTTTTTCCTCCTCTTCTGCACACTGCTGTCTGGTTTGAGTCTGCTAAAACCATCACCCCCCCCCCCCCCCCCCCCCCCCCCCCCCCACCCTCCAATCTCCACCCTGTTTTTTCTCCCTTTATGAAAACAGCAATTCCCTCTTCTCTCCTCTGTATTTGTCTCCCCCTTTTTGTCACTCTCTTCTCCTCGCTCACATTTCTTCTTCTTCCTTCTCTCTCCTCTCCACGTTTCCTCACCTCCTCATGGACCTTTTTCCTTCCTCTCTGTGACCCGAAAGCTGTCAGAGTCATTGACTGCAGGGCCATGACATCAGCTCCACACTCATGAAAGAGGCTGACATCTGATCTGTCCACAGAAACGGAGCTTCATGGAAGGGGGGGAAGGAAAATGTTGCTTGTGTTGTAGTTTTGGCTTTTTTCACCAGCATTAATTTATATTTCTCAAAACGTCTGTGTTCCTTTTGCTTAAATAGAAGAAACTCAGAATATTGACATTATCTGTTTAAAGGCCGGACAAGCTGCTCGCGCCAGAGGTCACAATTTTGTATTTTCTTCTGTTTTTTTCATTTGATAGATTCTATTGTATTTTACAGTGCTGTTAAATTGTGGTCAGCATGAGAAGAGCATCTTGAGCAGATACATTCTGATCACATTCTAAAGTCATCTGGATCTTTTCCCGAGATGTAAAAAGCAACTTGTTTCAAAATCAATCAGCACTGACCATTGTTTCACTCACACTGACACTGTGGCTACAGATTGTGGCTCGCGCATACAACTTAACGAGAAAAACTTCAATAAATGCTTGATGGATAACCATAAAATTTGGTGCCGACAGCTGTGTTTTACCAACAATTTACTGTGAAAACTTTGGTAACCCTCATCTGGTCAAACTTTTAAAAAATGTTGGTTAGTTTGGCAGCAAGCAGAAGTCTAACTACCGGCATTACAATTACCCTCAGTCTTCGATGGACATCATTTGAGTAAACTCTTTTAATTTGCCTGGAGTCCACACAGTGATTGATTCGGCACAAGTTGTCTTGATGCAACCTGTGTGTGGGACTGAGCAACCTGGCGTCGGGATTCAAACCAGCAAATTTCTTTATGCTTCTCGGACAATTATTTATAATGAAATAGATATTACAAAAACTAAATGTACCTGTGCCAAATATATAAGCGAAAAAAGTTCAAACAATAACCCCTCCCCCCCACTCCCAACTGGTTTAGTCCGTTTTCCTGTCTGTGGATCAGTGGAAGTGTGTCACAATACATCCGTCTGATCTGTGGTGAGTTGCTCATTTACAGTCATTCACTTCAACTATTTTATAATCTGAGACTTTTCTAGAGAATTAAACACATAAACAAGTCCAGTTTGTTCATTTCTCCATAAAAATCAGTGATAGAATTTCCCAAGAACTTTCCAAAATATCTCAACACATTCACATTTTCTCACGCCAGTCAGAGGGCCTCACAAACATGTTGCTTGATTTCTGTTTCGAAAACAACTTTTTGAGTGAGAAGAGCCTCGCCGTGGGCACAGATGTCTCTGAGCCGTCTTAATTCCTCAGTTTTATGCTCATGTATTACAAAGGGTGAGAAATGAGCCTCCAGCATGTCAGTTGGGAGTCCTCAAGCTTCTGCACTTCTTTAACGAGACATTTTTCTTCATATCTAAAGAGAAAGATCGGCCATTAAATTGAAATATTTGCACATAGCTGTTCCTCACATCCAGTGTGTTCGTGACACCAGGTGCCCACAGATTTGTTTGTAAGGAAGTTACCAAGTTCCTTGGTTTCTTTCTGAGTTGCTCTTTGTGTCATTGACTCACAACTTTAATGTATGTGTGTTTTTTTCAATCATTTCCATTAAAGTTGTGTTAATTTTCCAATTGGAGACGCTCTTTTCTTTATGTGGCTTTTGGGAGAACCAAAACAAGTTGGATTCCGAGTGAAAGTCGTCTTTTAAATTTTTATGATTTCTTAAAATTTCGTGTTTCCAAGCGTCGCGAAAAAAGATTTTAGAGCAGATTGATTCATGATTCCCAGAATTGTTTTTGACAGAATTGAAAACTTCATTCTTGAACTAAAACACTCTATTTCATTTGTTGCACACATACTGTAATATTTCAAGTTTTCATCACTGACTTATTCAATCAAACAGAGCATTTTTCTGTTTTACTGCACGTTTGTGTTGAAAATGTCAACACATTTAAAAAAAAAAAATACAAAAAACTGTACAAACTATTTGATCAAACAGTCATCAAATATTTATCTATTGGTGACCCTTCGGGCCTTTATTGTCCATAAAGGTTTCCCTCTCCCTACTTTGCATAAATGTTACTCAAACAGATGAAAATGTCAACATTGGCACGTTAGGCATTGACTTGTTTGCTTTTTTCAACCTATACTGTCTGGTATGCATTCACGTATAAGATAGTACAGTGGCTTTCCTCCATAGCAAAATATAGATGAGCATGTGACGAGTTGCTACATACGGGATGCGACACCAAAATATATTGTTATGACTGTCAATTTGATACACCATACTGCGACAGTTCTTTTTTTAAATCTCAGAAGCACCATTACTTTTGAGTGGAGGCCCATATATGCGTGTGTGCGTGCAGTGGGAGTGAACTTAGAGGCCTGTTGTGGCTTTCTTTGTCTGGTTTCTTGTCCCTTGAAGTCCCATGTGGACCTGCAGTAGGTCCCCCCTTAACAACAAAGCCTGTTTGGTATGTGTTTACATAAAGCTGTCCTCGGTGGCTCTTCTCCTCCTCTGCGGAGGCCAAACTGGAGATAACAAACACCTTTCAGTGCTGAGTGACCTGGACGATTTATGGCTTCATAAACATCTGGTTTGGGGGATATGCTTAACGGTTTCCCTTCAGGAGGTCACTTTGTGCTGTTGTCTGTTCTGTCAACACGTCAAACAGCTGCTGACGATGTCCAGCCGGCTGCATCTGGGAATGTGTGGCAAAAACAAGCGTCTTTAAAAGAGCTCTTTCGTGCTAGATTTGTGTGCTAATGCGATGCTTTCTTGCCAAGTCCAAACACTGCCAGTGTTAACATGTGTGTGGTATATTTAATGCCTCTTGAGAAAACAAGGCCGCGTTGGTGCTAATCTCGTTGTGAGGCATTCACACTCTCCTGTCGGGGGGGGGGGGGGGGGGGGGGGGGGGGGGTTGAATTCACTCAGGTCCACACTGCAGATTGACAGGAGGAAGCAGAGCCGGAGAAAAACATGTGTCACTTCTCCACGAAGAATACAGGATTAATACCTGTTATTTTCTATACTATCGACCGAAGTTGATCACTCCAAATAAAGTACAGACTTGTTGATATCTTATCTCAGCAGAGGAAGTTGAATTGTGTATTGGTGTCTGTCTCTCTGTGTTAGCCCTGTAGTAGCCTGGCAGCCTCCCCAAGGTGTAGTCTGCTATTGCCCAGTTTTATCTGTGATCAGCTCCGACCCGTGAGACCTCGAGTTGGGAGGTATCGGATAAGTTACCACAGAGCAGCAACGTCTTCACAGCAACTTTGCTTTTAGATCTTTATATGCCGCCTCTTCCATTGTGAAGCAGAAACACTGGATTGCTCCTTCTAACGGGTAACATGAGCTGGGTTTAGAACATTGAGTGACATGTTAGTTTCACCCTCCTTATGACGTGTTGTTGGAATCAAAATCCTGCTCAGTACAAGACGAACCATGGGTTCAGTCATTTGCTGTGTGTACGGTACTTGGCTGAAGAGCCAATGGTGTGAGGCTAAACCCTGGACTCTGACTGGATGAGGTTGGAGCACGACCGGATAATGGGTCTCCTTTTCCTCATCACACAAATCATGTTTGTTTAGAATTGGTGTTAAATCACAGTGCGAGAATAGAGCTCAACATGATTTTCTTTCCCCCACTGAATCTTCCAACCCCGTTCCCTTTGGCTTTGTGAGATAATGTGTAGAAGCATATATAGAATGATAGATTGATGCGATGCGATTCTGCTATCAGTGTTATGAGGTCCATGCTCATCCATGTAGCTCCAGGTTCTCCCTGTCAAAGCCATCATGTTTTCTCCTGCCTGCTGTGTCCAGCTGTATATGTTGTTCCCATAATTGATATATCTGTTGTGCATGAAGGTCATCAACTGGTGCATGAGGAGATTGTCTCTTCTGTGTACTATTGTCCCATCAGTTTAGGATGAAGGCACACACCGGCAGAAATACATGAATGAAAAAGATGGAAGTGCACAGATGAAGAGATATACGATATATCATTAAAATGTTTTTATTCTTGCTTCTGTGCAGCTATTTGGGCTCAGTTGACATCGAAGCCTTCCTACCGCAAACAAAGCGCTTATCAGACTTGGCTGCTGTCATTACTTTGTAGCCACTGACATCAGGCCTGACTCAGAGCGAGGACTCGGCCAAAATCTCTCCTAGAGGAGCAAAGCCTTCAGGCTGGAGAGACGCAGTTTACAATGCTGGGTTGTCTCCATTTCATGCTCTCATACTCTCCATTGTCCACATCCGCATGGGTTTGAAAAGATCCAGTGACATTGCCTCAGCTTATGCTTGTGAGACACCCCGTTTTTTTTGTTCTGCTTTCACCCTGTTTCCCTGTGTTCTCTCCAAAATCCCAAACACGTTATCTGGCAGCGCACTCTAAATCTATCTCATACTCCATCATTCATCGCCTCCTTTGCGTCGTTCTCACTCCATTTGCTGTTGTCTTGGTGTAAACACAGAGAGTATTGTGCCTGGACTGATCTTGTCTGTCCTTGGTGTTGACTGTTTTGTCTGTGGGAATCACCATGATGGATTGAAATCCCACCGGTACTCGGGGTGTGTTTGTGCATGCGCGCCAATGCTTTGTGTTGACATTATGCAGATACACAATGTTTGGTTTTTTTTGTTTTTTTTTAGCTTGAATGCAAGATCTGTTTCCCCTAATATACAACAATAAAATGTCACAAGAAATCATAAAATGTGCAAATGATTTTATACAAATATCAAAAACGTTTAATGCTGTGTGCATTACATAATGGCGAGCTTAGAGGCTCCTCAGCCATTTGGTAAAAGCTCAGAGAAGCAAGAAATACAACCGTTAAATAAAAGAGTATTTTAATATTTCCTCACCTAAGATAAATGAAGTCATCTTTCATAGAAAGAAACTTTGATTTGATGTATACAAGATCTTCTAAACTCATCTTTTCTTAGTTCTTTATTTTCACAAGTGCAGGTTTGGCTTAAATAATAAAATTAGATATGAAAGGTTCTTAGAAAGGTTTAACTTAATTTTGAAGGTTAAATGGGTTTTTGCAACTTGCATTTCACCGATAGAAGATTAAAAACTCTCTCAGCCCAACAAACTCAGAAGTTCCTTAGCTTTAAAGGAGCTGGTATGTGAATCTGTTTCTACAGTCAACTGGCTGTTGCGACTTATTTCGAAGAGTCATATGAGAATATTTATGTGTCTTATCTTTTTGTGGTTATTATCCAACTTTGCTACAAATAACAGCGGCTCGATATCTTTCCAGGATCGCCTAATGCTAGACGGGAACAGCAAATTGCTGTAACATTTAAATCCCTCCTAAATCTAGAATCATCAAGGAAGACATTGAAGACTCCAGTGATTTCTAAAGGGAAGTAAAATACCTTTTTGCATAATACAGTAGGACTATAGAGCTCGAAAGATATCAGGTAAGGCAGAAAGAAATCTTTTCAGTTGTGAATTTGTAACCGCAGGATATGAACGTGGCTGAATTTGCAGCTTCAGTCAGGGTGGAAAACTATTTTCAACAATTGCGGTGCAGGCGGTTTGTGGACTCGCTGAGATTTCCACTCCAGCTGACTGTAAACACTCTGGATGGATCACCTTTGGTAAGTCTCTGCAGAGCAAGACCACGAGATCCTGCGCTGTAATTTAGGTCTTTACGGGGGATTCGTCCTCTATGCCGGCGAGCGTAAACAGATGTGCTAACATACATGCTGATTGTGCGGAAAATGTATACGCGCTTATGTCCTCCACAGACAACGGCAACAAGGCGTACGCGTAGTAACACACAGGCGTGCAGCCCCACGTGCAGCTTCACGAAATGAGTGTTATCGTGAAGCAGCTAAACAGTCATCACTTCCTGGACCTGTGATTTAAGGATCACTGTCTGACCACGCTCACACTGTCTGCCTCCACAGCCACTGTCACCGGGCTCCCTGCACTATCGCTCACTCACCAGGCCTATTTTCCAAAGACGTCTGAGCGCTGGTGATGTTGACAGTGTGCACGATGCCAGCCCAGACCCCTGATTTAATGCCTATTACACATGCCCAGCATGAAGTCACGGCATACATATGAAAACTAGACTTACATTTACCAAGAAGCCAGAAATCCTGCAAGAGATGAGCGATAATATTTCTCCGGGCGTGTAGGGAATATATAATAATCAAAGCATGCGACACATCAGTCAGAAATGCGATACACCTTATAACTTGATTTTGCTTCCCTCAAGAAGCCAAGAAAACAGATACAATAATTTCATTACATATACTGTATATCCATAACATATGATTAGCAATCAAAAGCAAATTGAAAGTACATTTCCACACATTTTTCTTGAGCGGCTGCGGCTCAAGTGGCAGATCAGCTTGTCCCCGAAATTGCATTGTTGACAATTGATTCCCCACTCCTGGGGCATGTGCCAAAGTGTCCTTGGGCAAGACAGTGAACTCCCAAGTCGTTCCCAATTGAGGTTGAGCAATTTGTAAGGCTGCTCTGTTTTCAATGGTGCTTGTTTCTGTGGTGCTTGAAGTGTTTTAAAATCACTACAGTGGTCAAAACACATTATTTCAGTCAGTTCGTTGGCTGTTGGTTAGATTCCTTTTTAAGCCGTTAAAACCAGAAACATCGGCTTTAGAAAAAACTGAATACATATTTAATCATTCTACAGCAGTTTGCATCTGGATAACACCTCTCTGACTTTAAAATGCAGTTCAAACTAGTTCACAAGGGACTAAATAACATACAAGCTATATACAACCACACATCTGCATATAGGTGTGGTATAGGTATTTAGTTTTCATGTTCTTCCTGTGCGAGTGTTGCTTTTCCTACTATGATTTCCTCCCACTGTCTCACTGAAAGAGTATAAGATGAATTAATGTCTCTAAATTTAGAAGATGAATCATGAAAAGTTATAAAAAGTTTAAGTGACAAAATATAATCAGACATTGTTTTACAAACTTTCACAAAAGAGACATGAACTGTGTCAGACTGAAACTTCACAACTTCTATGGAGTTATGGGAAGACATCACATGATCCACATTTTGATTTGTAAAAGTGCTGTTTTAATTACATTTCTTTGCATTCATGTAGAGCTGGCTGACTTGACTACCTAGCAATTGCACAAGCGTGTGATATTGGCA
This sequence comes from Lipophrys pholis, assembly GCF_963383615.2. Lineage (NCBI taxonomy): Eukaryota > Metazoa > Chordata > Actinopteri > Blenniiformes > Blenniidae > Lipophrys > Lipophrys pholis. The sequence continues at coordinate 13,687,275 of NC_137633.1, forward strand.
GTAGTGAACTGAAGCAAGCTCTTTTTTTTCCCTTTTCTATGAAATTTTCTGCTGTTTGTTCAACGATTGCAAAATATATCCTCCAACAGAGCCGCCTGCTCAATGTGAAAAATGTCAGAAGGTGCCAATTAGTTTCAACTTTGCCATCTTTTTTTCTACACTGTTTCTTTAAAATTTCATGCAAATACTTGATTAAAACTTTTGGAACATCCGCCAGAGTGAGAGAGGGCATGTGACTGTTATTTTCATTTTTAAATGTCATATTGTTTGTCCCTTCTATTTTTTCACTTTACTTTGAAGTGTGTCCATTCAAACCAGCTGTAAACATTTTTAGATTTTTCCTAATCCTGGCACTGGGGCTCCTTGTTTTGAGGTTGTTTTGTACATATTCATAAGGCTGATCCAGCTGTTGTCAGCGCCACAATAAAACAAAACCAAAAAAAAAAAGAAAAAAAAGTGACTTTTAATGAGTGGCAGTGCACAAAAACTGAAGGAAGTTTCTTCTTTTTTCTTCTCAGAGTTGAGGCCAAAAGGGAGATGACCCTTACCTGTCACACTGGCCTTTGTCACTCTGCCGGTCATCAAGCAGACCACACACGGAGTGAGAGGAAGCCCACCAAATCCAAGAGGAAGCAGGAGAAAGAGGCAGAGGGGAGAGAAGTTAACGGTCTTGTTATCTCAGAGGGGGGAAAAAATGAAATGGTGAGTAGTTTTTTCCGCCATAAAAACTCATAATGTATGTTCACCACCTCCTCCCAGTGTCAAGCGTGTTATCCTTTGCATCTCCACGGCGCTGTCCTCTCGCTCGCAACGTTGCCGTTAAAGTGAGTTTGGTTTATTTTCTTTTTATATGGAGTTTCCATCATGCTCCACTCCCTCTGTGGTTCCAGCACGGCTGGCCAAATGGCAATAAAATGCTCAAAGGACATCAGAAGAGGGAAAAGGAGACCTATTTGTTGGCCTAACAAAATCTGCAGTAGTTAAAAAGCCAGGCAGGTTACGAGAAACAAAAGAGGAGGGCTCCTTAAGGCCAGGACAAGTGGAGAGGTTTCTACTTACCGTCAGTATTGATATAAAAGAGGGCCCGTTGATGGTTTGATTACGCTCCTTATAATTATACCAAATAAAGGGTAATAAAGAACACTCAATAAAAAGCTGTCAGGGATGCTCACTTGAGGAACGGGTTCCCAGTAGTGTCGTGGAGATTAAAGAAGCGAGCTTGTGTTTGGGGATCCGCAGTTTCAAATCCTACAGCTGACAAGTTACCACTGAGCAAGACCCTTGACCCCTGGCTGCTGCACAGTAGCTGCCCACTGCTCCTTCGAGGTTAAGTGGGCGACTGGGGCTTGGTTGGTAGAGCAGTTGCCCTCTCAATTGGAAGGTTGCTGGTTCGATGTCCATCTCCACGTGTCCACATGCCAAAGTGTCCTTGAGCCACTGAACCCCAAATCGCTCTCAGCAGATGGACTGAGTACCAGTGCCTTGCATGGTCGCTGCCTCCATTGTTGTGTGAATGAGTGAATGTGATTGACAGTGTGAAGTGCTTTGGGGACTGATTACGTGTTGGAAAAGCGCTATAGGAGTGAAATCAATTTAAATGCAAGGAGTCAATGTTGCTGTACACACGTCACAAATAAAGGATTCTTCTACATATGTGCCATTAATGTTAAACAAAAACTGTTGAAATGCATTAGACTGATTCAAATCACACACAATTTATTACTTTATCATGGAGCAAATTTGAAAAATAAACACTATTAAAAGAAAACCTTAAATGTGACTTCTTCTGAGACACATTGGCACATTATTAAAATGGCTTGGAATATTTTCGAGTGTACTGATTCTGCTATGCATTCAGAAACTGGGAGACCGTCTTGGATACATTGAGCTCTTCTTCTATCCTCACTTTTCAGACGTTAATGTATTACCACTTCACATCTGTGCGGTCTCTCTCTCTGTGCCTTCCTGCAGGATCTCTGACAGTAGAACTGGATGTTTGTGATCTGAGGCGCCCTTGACCCCTTTAAGTTAACAGTGAGTGGACTAGTTTGCTGTCTCATGTACACTTGTGTCTTTCTCTTTGTCCTATACTTTTTCTTTGTTATGATCCTTCAACCTCAAGCAGAGCGGTAGAAAGCGGCCACCTCCGAGTCTGGATCTGTAGGAGGTTTTTTCCACGGGGAGTTTTTCCTCTCCACTTTCACCTCTGCTCACTCTTGTGGGATTGTTGGGGTTTTTTTCTGTAAAAGTGTCATGGAGGGCTATGTTGTAATTGGCGCCATATTAATAAAACCGAATTGAAACACATAGCCCAGAGTTTTGAGCTTAAAATTACTCAAGTTGCATCACAAATAAAACCGTTTTTTTACAATTCAAAAGATTAACGATTAAATCTGCAGTGTGTTCCCTATAAATGTGACGTGAATGAAAACTGAAAGCAGATTTTCCATCTTTTTTATTGTGGTCTATGCAACCTTGAAAACTAAACTGTCTTGACAAATCTGTGTCACCGTGCCCTTTTTTTTTTTTCTTCTATTTTTCCAGTTCTGTTAGTCACATTTCCTTTAATCCTTGAACTGATTAGCATTATGTGTTCTTTTGGTTTGGTTTATCGGCTGAGATAGACTCATTAAAACACAGCGTGATTACTGTAATTTTAAAAAAAAAATGAGGGAAAACCTAACTAACCTATCAAACCAGAAAATGGCCACATTTTAAATACTTGCTGGATCTGTCATTTTGTGGGATTTTTTTTTTCATGGGAAAACAGTGACTGTCACCAGATGTCTATTTATAGCGCAAGTAAAACCAAAAAACTTAAGAACTATAAAGATTTCCATTTGATGGAGTGGTAACCTGTTCATGGTTTGATTTTCCACAGATGGGATGAGCGTCAATCAATGGTGACTACCATTTGCATCAATATTTCTTTGTGTTTGTTTTTATCCACTGTCAGCACTTCCTCCTGGCTCTGACTCTGCTTTATGACGGGTCACTTGGATCACCCAGCTCTACTCACTGACCCATTCACAGTCTGAGTCTTCCCATCGCTCAGGCGGTGAAAAAGCTGTGAGGGCTCACAATATTCAGAAGCCGGCCCCGAGCGTCCTCTCCACCATCCTGCCTGTCCCTGGCTGCACTGGCAGCTGTGCTCCAGCTTTTGGCATGTAAACCATGTGGGCCTGACACCAGTTGTTTTGACTGAGGGCACTCAGGCACTGACTGATTGTGCAACACAAGGCCGAGCCTCTGGCCTGGCCAGATATAATTGCCAAAATCCCCGCTGAGACTCATACTGACGTGGGTCGACACGCATCTCTTCCAGATTGCAGTTTGGAAACAGTTTTCCCCAGAAATGGGGAGTTCATTATTTCAGTAAATGTTGATTCAAGTATTTCTCAGAATTGTTCAGAGTTCTTGAGACATCCATCAACTACTTACTTTAGCACCCTGCATTGCAGTAAACAGCCAATCAGAGCTGTATCATTGATAAGAAACCAACAAATCTGTATGAACCACTTTAATGTACTAAAAACTAATCACTAATCACTCCCAGCAGTTTATAAAAGAGCTGCTAAAGTGTCGAATTCTTAAAGCGGATAGTTTAACCTACAAAAGAATAATAATAATAATAAATGTCATTGATATTCTTTATTCTTTTAGGTGAACACAAACTGCTGTGTTAAGTTTCTTAAAGCTCTGATTTTGGTCTGCACCGTGTCTTGAACTAAAAATGTGTCTCTCTTGCTTCCAAAAGTATTGATTTCTTCACCAAATCCCTTACAGATGCCTCCTGGAAACTGGGGCTGCTGTGGCTCACTTGATGGGGACGTCACATCCAAAGGTTGTTGGTTCATTTCCCATCTCCTCCTGTTCATGTGTCAAACACCAAAGTGCACCCAGTGTGCACAAACACCTTCTTGACGATTGTGAGGTCTAACAGAGGCGGCCAATTGAATGAAAAACGTGAACGTATGCCTGTAATACTAATCAACATGCTTTTCCTTTTTTTTAACCATAAAATAAAAGCAGTAATCACTCATTTTAATGTATTCCTGGTTGAAATGTGCTCAGTCATTCTACCTGTGAAACCAATATTGTATATATTTTTGGGTAAAGTGGACAGACAGAACTTTCACTGAATTAATTTGCTATAATAATACCAGGAACCTTATTACATTATAGCTAATATTAGATAATTTTAGGCAGTTGCCACAGTAAATCATTGCTGCTTGAAGACGTCTGATTGCACTGACAAAGTTTAGTTGTTTTATAACAGTGACAATAAAGTTTTCTGATTTCTGCGACTTGAATAGTTGGGATTCAAACCCGATTTCGCCAGAGTCAAGGTGAAGACTCAACCTCTTGCACCAGACTGTAGTTCCATGTCACGCAGCGTCTCACTTACCCTGTCCCTTACCCTGTATTTGAGTGCATTCTCTGTCTCTGTCTCATGTCTTCGTATTGGCGCTCCGTACTCCGGCTCTGAGGTGGGAGCTGCAGGGCGTGTCACACCACTGCATGCTTCTTACATTAACAAGCAAACTTAAAATTAAATATCCCAAAGTTCCACTTCAGACCAAATTATGATTAGATCTTTGTTTGTTTTGTTATTATACTCAGAGGCTTTAAACTCTTGCACGTCTGATGAACAGCTCAGTACGCGAGCCTGTGTGAATGAGGAAGCTCAAATAATGTGAATTATTTACTGGGGTGCAACAACTGAAAGGCTCAGACAGACAACATAAAATATTACAGATGGAGATGTCAGTGAAAGGAGACCAATCTTCCCACCAGGGCCACGAGCCTGCCTTTCTGATTAGCTCCCATTTGTTTCCAAATGACACTGCTGATTAAAGCAGCTCCTCACCGAACTACATTGGAGAGAATCCTTGAGAGGAAGAAAAGTCCAAAACTCTGAAAGGGGAATATGAGACTTTGAACACACTTACATTTTGCTGGTGTGGTCTCAAAACTCTCCTAAATTATCCCTTCACAATACTTTTACTACCCAGATAATGATTCATTACAGTTGCAAAGCTCCACACGTCGGTTTAACAACGTTTGATTCCAGTAAAGTCTGGCCTGCGAGCCTGGCCAATAAACAAACTGTAATTAAGCTACTTAAATGCTAAAAGTTGGACTTTGTGTTCATACATGGTGGTCTTAGGATGCTTCATTGCTAATCAGAGAAGTTTTAAAGTTTTGGTCAAGCACTCAGATCCAGCCCTCACAGGTCCTCACATGATCCTCTGAAGTTTGATCAATCTAATCTATCCATCCCTTCATTCATTCATCGTCTATATCGCTTTATCCTTCTTCGGGGTTGCGTACGACAGAAGGTCGTCGTCTTTGCAAATATTGACACCTATGGACGATTTAAAGTCACCAATGAGCTTCAAATACATACTTTTGGGCTACAAGAAACTAGAGTACCCATTAAAAACCCACGTACACACTGGGGGAACATGCAAACATACAAAAAAGGCTCCCGAGCCCAACACCTCGACTCTACCGAGAAAGATGAAACTTCTATCCTGCTTCCTCACCCCCAATCAGCTGCATGTCCTCCTTGACTGCATACATGAATCTAATGAGGCACTGTAAATCCTCAATGTTAAACCTTTCAGGGCCCAAACACTGTGGTTTTTTGAGTTTTTGATTTTACTCAAAGAAGTAGATATGGAGGCTTTTCAATAGCTTTGTTCAAGCATTGTGGCCTAGTGTGAACATCTTGAAACAGCCATGATGACTGATTTAAAAAACCATGACTACAATTAGATTCCATTCCAAAAACAAGTGTCTCAACATTGTCTCATGGCTTGATCACCAATTGTTCACAATATTTATGGTTTTGAATGATTTTTTCCAAAGACTTTATGGATTTCCTGACATTTCCAAAGGTATTATAATACTCCAATCTTATAAGTTCAACTATTCAGTGTTCAAACATGATGAATTACGTGTGTTCTTTCTCATGGATTAAAACTTAATGTGTTTATGGTTCCTCAATGATGAATCTCAAAACCTTTATGGATCTCATTGAATTTATACCACAATAACCAGAATTATTAATAGGTTTTTTTTTGTGTGTTCCACAATGGCCTCTAAAGATCATATTGTTTCAGTCACAGAAGGCTTGTGCTTTAATTTACCTTTAGGTGCTTTATGAATACTTAACAACTGTTTAATGGAATGTAATTTCATACAGATATTCTTAGTGTATCTCGGTGGAAAGTGGGTCAGAAATGTCTCTTTTAGTCATTTTAGTTGCAGACCTCTGGTATATTGGCTCTGGAAGTTCTCCTGCTTTGTTTTGGTGAATAAAGCTGTATATTTCCAGCAGCTCTCCGTCAGAAACCGTCTCTCCTCTGTGTTTACATCCAGCCAGAGGCAGCCCTAATGCAATATCCTGAGCAGCTCCTGCGCACAAGGGGGGCCTGACTCCTGGAGAAATCTGATCCCACACTCGGTCCTTTAAAGGAAAATGGGATGAGTCTGTTGAATGGAGTTTCACTGAAGTCTGCGCTCCATAGAAAGCGAAGGACGGGCCTGGCGCGCGACATGACAACACCGAGGGGACGCGAGTGAAGGGAGACAGCGGAAAGTCGACCAAGTGAGGGAGAAGTTATGAGGAAAAACGCGACGGATCACCAGGGAAAGTGTCCGTGACCGGAGAAAGCCGAGTGGAAAGTGGGGCTGATAGACAACAGAGTCACAAGGTAAAGTAGCTGTGAGGTGGATCCGCGATAGAGCTGAGATCCGCCGGTTTATCTCTTCACTCACACCTCGTTTCCCCTCAGGCGCTCGCTGCGTTTTTACGCACATGCCTGAGGAGTCGGATAGGTTTCACTCACGTTTGGGGACAAAGGACGCCGGTGCAGCTGTGTATTTTCAGAGATGCCTGGTTGAACTTTTTTTTCTTTTCTTTTTTTTGCTGACTGATGGTTTACGGCTGCTGCTATTCTGCTCAACTGCGCGCACACCTGTTCCTTGTGGCATTTTTTTAATGCCAAAATCTCAACCTCTGTCAACTCTTTGGGGCTTTCCTCAAAACACTTATTAACTCTTCAACAATCTTGCTTGTTAAGGGGGAAAAAAAAAAGCATAACCATCAGTTGCGTTTGCATGACTTTTGGAGCAAAGTGAGCGCCCCCCCCCCCCCCACCCTTTGGCCATCTTTTTGCGCATATGGTGAACTCGTAATGGTTTGCTCTGTTTTAGATCAATATGACTTCTGCAGCAGGAGCCATAGCTGTGATTTAACTCACTCTCAGGCTGATATATGGCCATGCAATATATATTCTATCCCACACTGTATGGTTAAGCATGTCTCCCACTATAACTCGTGTATTTTTCACAGAAATAATCTCGGGCTGCACAATATTAGTTAAACATCATGCTATAACTGGCAATAATTGCGTTTTGTACAGCCAAATAATGCTCTTTCTCCACCATCCACGTTGACATGCAGGGCATGGTTGCACAGTGCATGGGAATATAATCTATTGCAATCTTTTGTGATGTTGCAAATGATGTTGTCATGATATATTTGCAATTTTATCATTCAACTCTCAATTAAAGCTCTTTCCATGCCCAGCAGTGGTGCTATGAAGACTGAAAAGTGTGCATACAGAACAGGAGAGTTGCAGAGGTAGATGTTTACACCTCAGTGCAGAGGAATGTCAGGGCCTGTATTTAAAGCTGAGACTGATAATGAGTGTGGTCAGTTTGCAGAGGGCTGTCATTAACCTGTGCTGAGAGAGAGCTGCAGGTTCGCAGGCTGGCAGAGGTTAGAGGAGGAGAGGATGTGGAGGAAAGAAAGGAGGAGGTGAGGGTGGGAAAAAGTCTATAGGAGGATGGAAAGTGCAAGGTGTAGGTGGGGATGAGACAAATAAACTGATAAAGAGGCGGCGATAACGATGAGGCATGTTCATGATTACGAAAGTAGACTGAAGACTTTCATAGGCCTCTGCAACATTTAAAGTGTCATGTTTGAGTAATTGCTGAGCTAAAATTGCCCTTTGAATTTGAATTATTGCAAGGCTGCTGTAAAAAGCAGGTCAAAGTCTGTTAATTCCATTTCAAACAGGGTCTGCAACCTTTCTAAGGTGGAGTGACAGATTGAAATTCTCATGTAAGCATGTCATATAACCACCAGCAAGAAAACACAAAAACATCAACAAACACACCTGGAATTTTTGTCCATACATAAAATCTTCATCCAAGCACATTTTAGATATAGGTGCCCTGTTATTCACAGACAGATCTTATATTGTTTGCATGGATCCTATTTCTAACTGCTCATGTTATAAACATTTGCAGAGAGAAAACCAAAAAAAAATATTGACGCAGCTATCTGAACATTTTTAGATGACAACCAAGTGTAGACTGACAGTAGAATATATATTTTTCTGTCAGTCACAATGGTTTTAGGGTGAAGTGAATACTTTTTTGATTTTAAATGAAGAAAGAACTGAAAAGTTGGCTCCATGTAGTCTGATTTTCAATTATAGAACTCTGCCAGCTGTGCCAATGATCGTGGCGTTAGAGCGGTCCCCTTTAGCGCTCAGAGACGGCTTCTCTGTTTTTTTTTCCATGATCAGGGTCACAGGTTAAGAAATGTGAACCTTCGCTGAAGATTTTCCTTGTGTATTTGTAGGAGTATGTCCCAGCTGTAGCCGTAAAGTGGGACCAAAATAGCGAGGCACTAATTTAAACAAAAGTGTGAGGCCTCCTTCACCGGATGGGAGATGACAGAGGCCCCCCCCCCCCTTTGTTAAACATATGGGGCCGTAGGGGAGGGGGATAAGGCAATATTTAACACAGCCACACTTGACTCCTCTTGCTCTCTGAAAATTTATCTCCGTCACCTTTTGTACACGCGCAGGCCTGCCGAGCCGACACGAATCTGCGGCGACTGACCCAGATTTACACGCGTGCTCCTGTGCAGTCTTTTTCATTCAGCGGCGTGGTGGAAGATCCCCGAGAGTGGGGAGGCCACGTTTGGCCTCAGCAGAGACAACAACAGTGGGGATTGGAAATGTCTGGTGGGGATGATATCACTGAACCACCTAATCACTTACATCACCACAGCTGCACGCTCAGCAGTGTGTCAGTGTGTGTGTGTGCGCATGTGTGCGTGTGTGTGCGCACGTGTCTGTTTCCAATCTTCTCCTCTGTGTATCTCCATCTGTGTCTGTCTGCTCTGGTAAGCAAGCGCTGTAGAGTTACGACTGGCTGTGGAGTGTGTGTTTTGAATATGAGGTAATTAAAAAGGTTCTAGTCAAAGCAACAACTGACATGAGACTTGTGCACGTGCTCCTCGTATCCACTGCAGTGCCGTGTGTACCCGTAGTGCTTCTCTTGCCCGGGAAATGCCAAACGCACAGTTGCAAAACCAAAAGAAACACTGCGCTGTCCCATTCAAACAATTTCATTATGATCCATGAGGGCAATTGAGGCGTTGAGTATAAACTCCCCTTGCCGGATATCAAATCTCACCCAGTTTGACGGATACTGCCATATAACTGTCAATGGAGTCAGTGGAAAGCAGTCGTCTGCAGTGGCAGCCGTAGAAACTATCCTGGTGGGATCGTTGCGGCGGCGTTTCCATTCAGTCGTCTCTCCCAGTGTTTGCTCTGGCCGTGCGAGTTCTTGCAGCTTGATGGAAGTAAGGAAGCATCTCATGTCTTTGTGGATGTCTGCAGCCAGGAGTGAACTCTCTGTTCTGGGCTCCATCTCTCCCATACGCCTCCCTACTCGTCTGTTCTGGGTGGCCCGAGTGTTACCAAACACTCCATGAGAGCTTGTTTTTGATCTCTTGACTTTTTTATCTCCCACCTCCTGGATGTTTTCACCACCGGTTTATGAAGTATAGACACCTGAGGAGACACTGCTGAAGAGCATATTCATCAGATCATCTACGACCGTATACTCAGTGGAAAGTTGTCCTGTGCACTGCTGGAAACCATCCCGCGTGGGGCGATGTGCTCATTGCACAAAGAGAAAATGACTCCAGTTTACACTGTGCTGTGCCATATTCCTCCCACACACACCATGAAAACGACGTCATGCTTGACAGGAGGGTGTTGTGAGGCTGACTATATCCTCATGCTCTCTGAGGCAGTTGGCAAATAGGAGCTGTGACCTTCAGTAACCTTTGCTCGCTTTCCTTCTTCACCCAGCTTAGCAATTTTAAGGTTCCACTTGTCTATTATGCAGCCGGACTCCCTGGTACAAGTTGGCAGGAGCTTTAACACCCCCCCACCCCCTCTTGTGCCCAACAAAGAGGAAGTGCTGAAGGGATTGGTTCAGAGAGAATTAGCACTCGTGTGCCTTTAGCCAGCAAATGCCTTGTTGACACCCAGCTGTTTTAGTTCCTGAAGCAGGGCCTGGGTTCGTCTATCTAAGCCTGCCACATGGGGAACCAGAAGGGTTTTTTTTCCCCCCAAACTGAATGATCCCACCACTTCCTCACTCTAGTGTGTGGCTTCACTATCCCTTTAAACCCTCAAGTTTGCCCCAGAGAGAAAGAGAGAGAGAGAGAGAGAGATGTTGGCAGATGGACCCTGACTGTCCAGCCTGGGTAAAGCAGTTCACTGGTGAAACCTCCACATACACGACTTCTGTAATTTGTTTGCGAGGCCTGTATTTATGAGCATGCTAATTGTAGGGAACGCCATGGTGCAGTTATAGTTTCTGGACTTTGAACGTCTGCTGTTCTGCTGACGGTGTCTGGCTGAACTTTGAGGCTGTCTGTGTGTCTCCGTCTGAAAAATAAGCCTTTCTAACGTCCCCCAACTTCAGCTGGTTTAATTTGGAGGTGCAATCGTTCTGCCAACATTGTTTCACCATCATCACTGGCTCACATGAGTTGCGGGCTCAGAGCTGATCGTTACGGCAAACTTTTATCTCTAGATAAAAACGTTTTGGGGGTTTTTTTCAGTTCACACAGTAGGGATTTAACCTTTGTGAATGGGTATCTTGCCAGAGAAAAATAGCCTTCAGTCAATCCTCCTCAGGTAAAAATAACTTCAGCGCCCCAGTTTCCCACATTCAGCACTGGGCCCATTCATTGTCACACATTCTTTCCTCCTTTCTTTGTCGAGGCAAGCTGACCCCCCCCCCCCCCCCCCCCCCCCCCCGGCTGTGATGGGACTGTCATGCAGAAAGACACTATTGTGCCGTGCAGGATCTCGTTTCGCTCCTTCCTTGTAATTAAGAAGGGATTGCATGGGGGAGAGAGCAAGGGATTGGGTTAGTAGGTAATTTGGCTAAAAAGCAGAGCGCTGACCTGCTTTGTGGTTGGCAGGCCTGGGAGCCGGCACGCATGAACCAGCTCTCCCATCGACACAGTGGCTTCCCGCTGAGGTTTTGTTCAGTGTGTGTGGGCATGTGGAGAGACTAGGAAGGAAAGAAAGGAAATAAAACTGCTGTGGCAATCTGTAAAAATGTTATGTGCAGTGTTGGGGATGCCACATTATAAAGTTGCATGCTACTGTAATGCCAGTTGTTTGGGTAGTGACGGGCTATTATCTAATTACTACAATGGTATTACGATGGAATAAAGTTTAAGTGAGCCTGATACGCTTGCTATCCTTTTTTGAACAGGAACAGTTGTAACTAATACCACAGAGCTGCTGTCTGTTCGCTTTACCATTATGGAAAGCTGCAGTTGTATCGGTTACCATTTGACCAAAGTCCTGTTTACTAGAGGCATAGAACCATAAAATACCTGTATTAATCCATTTCCCCATAGAGCAAAATGACCGATTTCCCACTGGACCTAATATTAGCATTACCTTCTTCTGCATATAAGCTTAACGTGTCACAGCAAAACTACAACGATACGGTGATGTGCACATGATTGACACAGACTTGCCTCCCAAGCAAGTAACTGTGATCAAGTCCCATGTTTCAATAACCCGCTCAACAATGGGTTTGTGTCACTCAGCAAGGCAGAAAGTGAGAGGAAGTCTTCATGCTAAAAACGTGTGTAACTGCGGAGTCATCACTACTATTTGCGTTGGCATTTCCTGCGTGAATCATGGGAAGCGTGGTCAGCAAGGAGAATTTAAGAGGTGACTTTTTTTCTTTCTCATCTCGTGCAGTAAATGGAAACTAAACGTCCCAAGAAAGTACCATTACGGGATTGTTTGTGTGTTCCTGTTCGATGCCACATGTGTGTGTCATTACCAAAAGGTTTTTCTCTAAAGTTAATGCACTGCTCTCGTAACAGGAGAGATAAAGCGTGAAGACTCAAGATTACAAGTGTTCTCTCGCTTTCATTCTAGCCTGAATCCGGAGGCAGAGCCCTGAGTCCTCACCATGGCTGACGTGCTGGAGAGCAGCGGGGCAGGAGCTGTTGGTGTGGCCAGCGTGGATTGGCAGAAACGCTGCGTTGCTCTCGAAATGCAGCTGCTGAGGTTCCGGCTCCAGGCCGGGAAAATCCGAGAGCTGCTGGCGGAGAAGGTGAGGAAGAGAAACCTATCACCTTACCTTAATGATTGAAGAATGAATGCAAAAGCTGCATCTTATGTTCTCTGTCTTAAGGACAGTCCTATAAGGAGCAGTAAATCAGGATTTTGGATGCTTTCCACTAACAATTTTCCATTATCTGCTACAGCTATACAGTAATACTTTCAAGTAAACCTGCAGACAGTTTTTAAAGGAACTCCAAAGGAAGGTTTGAAGCAACCAATAATGGAATAATGACATATAATGTGATACCTGCCAATAAGGGATTCATATTGGCCATTTTAAACATAATGAAGCCAATAATGTAATAAAAATAGAAAAAACAAACTATGATTGAGAGAGAGTTGCATAGTATTTATCCTCAATGAATGAGTACGACCACTATGCCATCCACTATACCTATTTTTGATATTTTAACTGCACAAAAACTGCTAATGGAATATTTTATTTTGAAGAAATGCTAACTTATTTTGTATCATTGCAATATTGGCCATAGTTATTATTTTTCCCAAAACAATTTTTTAACTCTTTAATAATGGAATTGTATAACTATGTGTAATAATGAAATGTGATCACACTATTATTATTATTATTATTATTATTATTATTATTATTATTATTATTATTATTATTATTATTATTATTATTATTATTATTTTATTGTCTTTATTACATCTAAAATTGCTAAAACTATTCCATCATTGGCCATTATTACATTATCAGTTGCTACATGGTGATCTTGGTGTAACACCTTTTACATGGTATGGTTGCAGTCAACAGTACTTACATGCTCCAGATACTGTATCTCTTCGTGTAGTCCCTAACACACTCCATAATGTTGTGAGCTGCACTCTATGAGGCAGTACCATTACTTCCAAGACTCCTAATTTATCCTTGTCCCTTCAAATAGTATGTACTATCCCAATCAGACAGCCAGTGTTATTGACTATATGATTGCAGTTATTGTAAACTGTTGTGGGGAGAATCTGGAAACAATCAACGGTTTCCTTGTTGAAGTGAACTGGATTTCGTGTTTTTTTTGTTCCATTGTGAGAAATGCAATAATGTTTAGTGTGTAGATTTCACAGGCAGCATTCAGATAATTGAATGAAATCACAGTGAGTTAATGTGCAGCAGCAGTTTTTCTTTACTTGGGGTATTTCCAGCATGACGTTTTCACCCTGAATTGAAATGTGTTACGATGTACAAACAGTTTGTGAGGCGCAACTAAAAAAAAAGGCCTCGCTAATCTCATAATAAATGACGAGTTCAAGATATAAAAGCAAAAGATGGGTTGTATAAGATCTTAAAAACTCAGCCAAAATGAGAAATGTTTGATGGGATCAGTTGTTTGAGCTTCGGGGAGTATAAAACCAGGCATTACGTACATAAAACAGCTTTTTATATAAAATCCCCTTCTTTGGTGGAAAGTTTGTTTCTGCAGCTTGTGAAAGTGAAACTGGTGAGTTTGTCGTAAAACTAAATAGTGGGTGACAAGCTTAAGGGCCATTTTTAGTAAAGACTGAGGTTGAACAAAGTTTATAAGAGTTCGCTGGATTTTCAGAAGAGATTTGCCCATCGTGTTGTCCTCACCTCGCAGAGAGCATCACATTGTTGATGAATCGATATGGCAGTGTCAGCTTGAACCCCACTGCGAACATGGCAATTCAATTAAAACTTGTCACGCTGCTCTCATCAGCAAATTCAGAGATGCCGCGAGTTATTCCGACCAAATGCCGAGCAGATCATGGCTTCGTCATCGTTGTCTTGTGATTTTTTAAGTGTCTCATGCATAAGGAAACGATTAAAGCACGTGGATGGGTTAGAAATACAGGTGTGGATGACTGTATGTTTATGTGTGTGAGTAAAGACAGATGAGATTACTCAGTTTATTTGGTAAACACTCATGGTGTGTCATCAGGAGGCTGGCTCACTTCAGCCAAGATGAATATTTAACATTGAACTCATCACTTCTGGTGCTTCCTCTCGAGTCGAGGGAAATAACCGCCAGCCGGCCAGCCAAGTGCTTGTAAAATTGTGGCTCTTGTAAAAGCCTGACTGCGAGACACTCTGGACAGAAATCAACTGTCATCAGATGATTTGTTTCTATTCTGAAGACTTGCTGGTGTGGAAATGAGAGGAAAGAAGTGAGTTAAGTAGCAGAGATCTGGACCTTTTTGGTCGATTTACGAGCTTATTCCGTTTTCTTGCTGCAAACATGTCGACGCTGTTTTCATTTGTCACAGTGCTTCGCTTTCTGCACCGCCTGAGCAGTGGAGTGGTTCATTCAGTCAGTCAGCAGGATGTTTACAGTCCAAACATAACCCCACGGTTGATAAGAGCAGGGCGACTGCCTGCTGTGTCTTCTGTCAGGTTGTGTCGGACCGGCAGCTCGTCTGCGAGATCACACGCGGCGCACAAACAGCCAAACACAAACACACACACACACACACACACACACAGACACACCACACACACACACACACACACACACACACACACACACACACACACACACACACACACACACACACACACACACACACACACACACACACACACACACACACACGCAGGATAGCAAGTAGGAAGTTGTTAATTAAGGCTTCGTCCACTCCAGTAATCTCACAGAAGGTTATACGCCAGCAAAAAGGATTTTTCTCAACCTGAAAACCTCCACCAGGTTATTATTGTTTTCACCATTCCCACAAAGAGACCACAGTAATAAATATTGGCTGTGTGGCTGGAGGTTAGAGATCCTATTCCTCTGCGGTGCAGACAGTCACTGTTGTCCAAAAACAAAAATGTTTTAGATCTGTAAGCCACATCGTTACAAAAAGGTTCAAGATCATGTGGCTCAAGATCTTTTTAATCTTTTTTTTTTTCTTTTTTTTTTGAAAGCAATGAAATGGATCTGGTAAATGGGCTCAGGGTTAATTGTAATTGCACTAGCAGGCAGAATAAGTAATTGATCAGACCTTTGTAGGCAAATCATGCTTGTGTACACAAGTAAGGGTCCAATCCAGCTGGAGAAAAGTGGACACAGTTTGGCCGAGATCATGTTCCAGTTGGTCTCAAGCTTGGTGTTATAGTCTAAATAATTGTAAAATATTTTGTGGCATCAATGTCTAGCCCTAACCCGAGCCCTACATTAAGGACAAATGAACAAAAAAAAAATTGGGGTTGTAAATAAATTCAGGCATAAAGGGGTTAAGTGGAGGCCTGTGCTGCTGAGTGTGACTTTCTGCATGGGGAGGGGGCGGCGCAAAGTAAAAGTGCCGAGTGACTCCCATTCCGTCATGTTATTGCTGTTTGGAAAGACTGCTTCACGCTCTTCATCTCTTCTCTTGCCAAGTTAGGAGTGTTTTACGCATTGACCCACTTTGGTATGGAAAAACATGAAGAAGAAAAAAAAAAAGGAAGAAAGTTGACGTGGTTGCCTGTGACATGGCTTTTATCTCCGCAGGCTGACTGTGAGTTAGAGTGAGGAGAGCGAAACGGAGATGCCTCATTAGCTTCACAAGGAGTGTGTCTGGACAGTTACTTCATGTCAGGATTGGAGTTTTTACTGGGGACTTTAACGTCTAATCCATGCAGTTATTCCGAAAAATCTCGAGAAATCCCACAAATCCAAAATAGTTGAAGAAGGAAGCATTAAGATATTGATACATGAAATACAATAAACAATCATCAGCAGGTCTGGTGGGAAACCCTGAAGACCATTTAGCCAATTTGACATTCACGTGGAGTTCAGATGTTTCCCTCAAACCTCAAAATGCAGCCGTCTGAAGGTGTTACATTAACATTTGGGGAAAGTCATGAATATTCCTCCATCAACAATTCATGAATAATGAAATATACTTTGTCCTTTATTGATCAGTCGCTGAGAACTCCTTGAGGTCTTGGTTATAACTTCAATCCAGCACTGGAGAATTCAATGCCATGCTTTGCGGTCCTTGAATCCATTATTTACGGTTGTGACTGCTGGAACTGATCCCAGATTATACCAGATGAAAACATGTACAGGTGACCAGTCCATCTCATGGAGGACATACAGACAAACAATCGCTCTCTTATGAACCACAAACCTATCCCACATGTCTTTTGCATTATGGGAGAAAGCTGAAGTACCAAAGAACTCTTAAATAGTGAGGCAGTGTTTTTTTTTTTTTTTTTTCATTGAATTCATTCAAATTGTTTGCATCAAGTTCATAATGGGATACACAAAGCATAAAGGAGAGGTATACGCTACAATGTCTTCAAGCTTAATTTAATAACTACTCAAGATCTCAGGATAAGGTGAATTCCAGCATGGAGGAAATGAACTGCGCCAGAATATGAAAGAACGTTATTCACAGCAGTTGGGCAGAACTGGGTGGCGTTCCTATTTCAAAGCTCTTTCTCATTTGGGTTATCAATTACAGGACAAATCCGTTTCGACTCTACTCAAAGCCTCATGTGGCCTTGAGAAGGAACTTTGTGTTTTGACTAATATTGGTTGTGTGAGTCATTGAAAGCAGACGGCAGAAAGGTCAACGGGTTCACGCTGGTCTATATAAGCATGTGTGTTTTACCTTTGTCTGATAATTCAACTGCACATGTTTGTTTCACGTTGAATGTGTGTGGATTTTCTGGTGAGGCTTTAACTGTGAAGGATTGAAATAGCATTTCTCACATTTGTGCTGATATTCCCTCTCAACATTCCTCAAATCAAACCCTTCTAGTATTTTATTTCATTTCCCTCCATCAGGTACTCCCAGCGTTTGAACAAGGGTGTAAAAACTTACTCAGTAATCTAGAGCCATCCCTAAAGACCTTCTCAGTGCAACGGTTGACGATTAATGTTGAGAAGGAGCTGAAATGCTTCAGTAAATAGATATTTCACATTTATGTCGTGTTCGGTTGTCCTTTCTCTTCAGTTTTTTCCCCCCCAAAATGCAACGTCTTTGTTCCCAGAGTGGCCTTTCTGTACAAACCACGGCAGATATGCTGTTCATAGCCTGTTTGCATAAACATTGAGGGGAAATAGAGTGGAAATGTGAGTGCAACAAAATCAGATTTAGATAATGGAGCCTCTCCACTTTTGGGGATCAGATTTCTGTCAGCTTGTTTGTGGCAACAGAAGCAAACGAGTATTTAGCTGTGACGGATCTTTTCGCCGCCCGAGAAACAGATGAACCGTCGCGTCTTGTCTGCCCTTATCTCATCTACACCTCTCTGGATACTATCACGTCTCAGGAATCCACACTACGGCGGACAGCGACGGCAGCCGCCCTCCCTGCAGCACGTCGTGCAAAACCGCTGGATCGAAATTGCTCAAAGCGAACTCATTAAAAAAGAGTTAAAGTTATCTAATATCTTGAAACTGTTCAGCTCTGCTGTTTTCTTGTCAGCTGAAGTTCCTCAAACAGGAGCTCCTTTTGTTGGGGTCTATTTTCAACCGTGGACTTGGTATGTTGCTGAGTATTTATGGGAGCAGTACATGTTTGTGCGGCCGACTCCAAATAAACCACAATGGCTGTGATGCCCTCTGCAACACTGTCGTGGTTCGATTGTGTTATTTGTAATAAACAAATCTGCCGGCCTATTCGACGCAGCTTGAAGATGACACGGGCAGTGCTTGTTAATCAGCTCAGTTTCTTACTGGTTATGGCACTTTTTTTTTGTTGAGAAAATACGAGATGTGACCCGATTTATCCTTGAAGACAAAACTCAAGCTGCTCATATGAAACACGACTCCAGAATTCTCACCGGGAGAAGCTACTGTGTTGCACTGTGGTCTGACAGATGCTGGATAGCCGACATAGTTGTCTCGCGCTTGCTCAGCAATTCACGCTTTAATAGTCAGACTCCGCAGAGACAGACAGACAGACATGAAGCTAAAAATAACCACGAGTTTACATAGTTTAATATCGTATAGCTTAAAGCAGAATAGCTTCTGTCATCACACTTTTAATTACTCATGCGGAGTTGGCAAATCCACAGAAGCTCTTTAATTTCTTTTACCTTTGCAACAATAGAAAATGTTTTCATAACAATAAAGAAACGCCTTGATAATAACGTGAGATGCATTTAGTATGAGATGATCTCTTTTTACACAGATGCAGAAAAAAATCTGTCAATATCTATCTATAATCAAGTCAATGAGCCAAAACAACATTTACAATTTCCAAGTTCATCCCAAAGACCGACCAAAGTCAGCAAGGTATCAAAGATGCCTCAGCTGATTACGACTTGCAATACAAGTTTACACCACAAGAGGGTGTATTGAGTTTTGTCTTCATCTAGGTGTATCAGCAGACTCCAAGCCGTTTTACACTGTTCACTCTGGGTTGGTGACAGCTGCCATACAAGGTTCCTACCGCCAACTTGTGGTTCAGTGTATTGGTCAAGGACACTTTGACATATAGACAGGGCGAAATGGGACGATCATTGAAAGATCACCCACTCTATCAGATGAGCCACAGCCGTCACTATTTTCCTTTTTCATCAACTTTGTTTGAATTTAATGACAAATACTGTGCTGTACCTTTCAACATAGTTATTTCAACATTGTTTATTCTTTAAGGATGTGCACAGTAATTGTAAAAAAAAACCTGAATTTCCTCAAGGGTATTAATAAAGTTAGTTAGTTAGTAATAACCTTGGTCAATCCATTACTCCAAATCTCCAAACCACTGCTTTCTGACTTCTAACTCTAAAATAAGATGTGCCAGCTGTTCACACAGCCTTCTTCTGATTTCAACTTCTAACATTGTGACCTCTGAGGTACTTCACCTAAAGTACCTGCCTCCCTTTCCGATTTTTGCTCTGTGAATGGAGGACAAACAACCACTGTTTGCTGACGCTTCGGCGAAGCCTTTGACGCACGGCGAAGGCTTTTGACCTTGGGGTGAGGAGTCAGCCGAGCACCAACCGTCAGCCTCTGCAGATGCATTCTGCCTTTGGTGTGTGTTAATCTGTGCTGTGGGGAGGCATTCAAGTGTTGTGAGTGGCGGATTCTCGGAATGAGGGGGTCTTTATGGAGGTGATGAGAAGGCAGAAAGGAAGACAGAAAGAGACAAAAGGAAGGAAAACAAAAATGACGATAGGAATTCAAATGCATGTCACAAGCAGAGTGAATCCATTAGTGTGTTTGTTCTCCTTTCAACCGGGTCACCGAACTCCGAAGAAAGGTTCATCCTGTGTTGAACTTGCGCGTGTGCAAGCATTTGGGGGTATTTCAGCCTCCCGTGTGTGTGTGTGTGTGTGTGTGTGTGTGTGTGTGTGTGTGTGTGTGTGTGTGTGTGTGTGTGTGTGTGTGTGTGTGTGTGTGTGTGTGTGTGTGTGTGTGTGTGTGTGTGTGTGTGTGTCTGAGAAAGGCCACTTGTGGATGTGTGCATACTTGCAGGATGGACAGTGGTTGCCTTTGAAAGAATGAGTATGCATGCTTGCACAAAAGATGACGCAAGCTTGTGCACACATACTCACATTCTTCTTTCACACTGTTGTTTGATCAGCGGTGGCAGCATGAAAGATGTTCAGGCTCCTCTCAGGGTCTCTTTGCTGTTCCTGCAGTATATCTCAGCCTTCCTGCTGAAGGTGCAGCTCCTTGCCGCGCAGTATATGACTTGAGTTGTTCTTCATGCGCTTCACCCTCTCTCGCTTTGCGACAAGCTGGTGATTAGCCTCTTTACCACTTTTATTGCTGCATTGCTGATGCAGAACGATTCTCATTAGAAAATGCTTCCTCTCTACAATAATCTTTTAAATGTTTCCCTGTGGCAGCAATGATTGTGAAGGATTAAGTGTGCCAGCATGCATGTGTAGGTGTGTGTTTGTGTAGGCAGATTTCTATCTTGGTGGTCCAACAGGGGTTTTTGTGGTATTTTATGGGATATGCGTCGACAGAACCTGTTGTTCCGAGCTGTGATTTAGTTTATTTTTCCCAATGAATTAACTCTTCTGTTGAGAAGTCCTGAGAGCTCTTCATACGGCCACCTTTAACCTTCTGTCCATGCCTTTTGGCGGCTCACGCAGAGGCGGTTGGCTTGTGCCAGAAACCCTGATAACTTTTCTTATTTCTCTTGCAGATGCAGGAGCTGGAGCAGAGAGTGATGGAGGCTGATCAGAGGGCGGAAAGTGCTGAGAAACAGGTACAGGGACAGGGTTAAACTCCACACATGGTAAAGTAATTAGGAATTATTCGTCTCTGTTATGATTGGGTCTCAAGCTGTTATAACAATATTTTTTTTTAATGGCCGTTGAGAATGATCGTATTTGTTTAGCTGGGTTGTGGCTTTTTAGATTGAACCTTAATTAACAATGCATTTTGATCAATTTTGCCATCTATATTTAAAAACCACTGGCTCAATGAGGTGCTTCTTTAGGCAGACATCACCAAGCTTGTTTAACAGATGCTCAAAGCTTCCAAATTAACACTATAGTAAGGCCCTTAAAAGCCTCACTATATATATATTTTTTAATATTCTACATCCTGTCCTGAACAGCTTTGGATTTGTCTGATGAAATCCTGACTGATTGTCTCTGATTAGATGAAATTTGATCGATAGCTTTTTATAATTCACAGGGAAAGACTCATTTCATTTTGGTTAAGCTAAAATTCAAGGTCAAGAAGCATGTCCAACACTAAGTCGTGTTTATAAATATGTAAAAAGTTGGAATGTATTATGTTATTTGACTTGTAATTTTTTTCTTTTCTTTTGGACTTATATGAAACTAAACAAAATAATTGTGTGGTCTGAGGATTAAAAAGTACATGCGTATCCTGCGTACTCGGTGTCTTTTGCCGTCTGCTTTTATCGCCAATTTGCTGTCATTACTGGCTGTTCCAGGTGTTTTCTGTAGGTGGTAATTTAACAGTGCCCTTTCTTTAAAAGCAAGAAATACCTGAGGGTTTAGAAAGCTTTTTTTTTTTTTTCCTTCTGTCATCCAAAAATCTGTTTTCTTTCTGCCTTTATCTGGTGCCCTCCAAAGCTAAACAAACTACGCAAAATTGTAAACTTGTGCCTTTACTTTTTTTTGGTTGTATTCTTCAGATCCACGTCATGGAAGAAAAGCTAAAGTCTGCAAACATACAAACCAGCGAATCTGAGAGCTCGTTGCACAGAAAATATCAAGACTTGACCAATCAGGTCCAAGAGAAGGACGCTGTAATAAAGAGATTAGAGACACAGCTGGAAAAACAGGTATGGATATGAGACATGAGGTAAAGAAGCAAAATGTCCATTTATGCTCATGTATGTTGGAAAAAAAATACCAAAATCCACTGAACCTGTTTTCTTTGACTACAGATCTTAATCAGAGCCCAGGAGGCAAGAATTATCGAAGAGAAAGCTGCCAAGATTAAAGACTGGGTCACCTTTAAGCTTAGAGAGGTAAGCTTGGACATGTACAGATATATGACTGCCAAAGCAGGGACCATGTTCTGCCGAAAGCAACTACATCAGGAAAAAAATAATAAATGTATTTGAATGAAAATGTGTGTCTTTTACTGCTGTTTGCATGCTGTAAGTTCATCAAGAAACAGCCAGAGAGTTTACTAATACTGTGAATGTAAATGGGAGCCCATACAACATTGATAAAACACTATGCTTCTTGAATGGTCTCATTGACACATGTTTTATGCTTCATGCATGCCCTCATTCAGATGGAACAGGAGAACCAGCAGCTGAAAATGGCCAACCTGAAGCAGACGGAGCAGATAAGAGTGTTGCAGGATAAGCTGCAAAGTGAGTACTATCATTGTTAAGGAAATGTCACCTGAAAACTAATTGTTGTTGGACAGGAGTTGACAACTTGGTATACTTAGTATATCTCTTAATAAATAGCAGCACGTCCCATGGCACATTATTATCACTATCATTTCCCAGAGCTTCAAAAGAGACGGAGTGTCTGCACTTCTCTTTTGTTTGTAGCTCTCCTAGAGAAACCTTCATCCTCGGGATCTCCTGCCACCTCCCCTGTAATGGATACTCACCTCGTGCCCAGCAGCCCGCTGTTTCCGCCCAGCTGCCCCGGCACGCCACCCGCCCAAGACGACAGCTGGAGACAGACAAGTCCTCGCGGGGCCACTTCTAATAAGACCCCGCCAACAGGTGCCCTTAATTTGTGTTGTGTTGGCAGTATTTGCAGAAAACGTTTCAAGCTTGTTCTGGAACTAGAATGAGGCTGATATGTAAACCTCTTCCTGCCATATATCCAGTTTTATTCTATATACACCTTTTCTACATCGAGTAAATTTCACCCTGTGAACTTCTGTGTGGCATCATCATGTACTCATTGGTGTAGCTCGATTTGTTTGTACTTCCTCAGATGTAATCACATCATATTCTGCTTCCTCAGATGTGAAACGGACCCCTGAGCAGGTCGGTAAAGGGATTTGTTTTGGAGACCTTGCAGCCCACGAGGCTCTCGCTCAGAGTCGGAGCAGGGAGGGTCCCTGCAGCCCTGCTTCCATCGGTGGACCGGAGTTTCCTGCGGGATGCCCAGACAGAGACAACTCGTCCGACGAGCTCAACAGCAAGTTCCGCTCTCAGTGCCTTCATTCGTCCTCGTCCTCTTCATCCTCGTCCTCTGCTTACGAGATGGCCCACGGGCCAAGCTCCCCGGAGTTCCCCATCAGGATAACTCCCAAAAGCCCCCTCCTGTCTCGCTCGCCATCCACCAACAACCCTTTCCCAAATTCACCACATGCCCCAGTGCGGCAGTCAGGCGCCAGCATGACGTTACCGAAGGTACGGACTCCCCTCACCCCCAGAGACAGCATCCAGCTGGTGAAGAAGCACTACAGCCAGCCACAGCCCAGCCTGGACAAACTTCACCACCTCAACGTCAACATAGATATCATGACACCATCCTCCACCTCCTCCACGCTCAAGAGTACGGGCACCAACACCTCGCCGTTCTCTCAGGTGGTGGAGGAAACGGACATCGACGACGGGCTCCCAGACGACATGGATGGCGTGCTGGAGGGCCTGGGATCAGAGGAGCTGTCCCGGGATGGCGTCTCCTTTGTGGGCCTCGCAGAGGAGCTGGAGAGACTCGATCCAGAAATCCTCAAGCCTCCGACTCCTCCTTTGCACCGCTTCCCCTCCTGGGTACGAGACACCAGCGCTATTTTATATAGTTCCGCATGTTTAGTATTTGTTTATGGACGGCTTTTGTATGTGCAAAAGCTCCTTTTTTTATTAATTGAACAATAAGCTGATACATTCTGCAACTTATTAGTGTTAATTGTGGAGATACAATTACGCGATATAAATAAGGAAGTGAGAGCATTTGGTCTGATTTTGTGGCATCACACTAATTGAAAAAACATTGCCAAAACCACTTTCCTCAATTAGGAAAACCAAGATAATTTTTCTTTATGTAATTGCAATACACTTTAATATTGATACTTAATTGTTTGCGAAAACAAATATTTAATCTGTAAAGAATCTAAAAACTTAGAAGCTTAAATATTGGATTACATCGGCCACAAGTATTAAAAGCATTGGTCCAAAAACTGGATAATGCACCGATGTAAAGAAAAAAAAAAAAAAAAGTGGTATGTTATTTAATAAAATGTTGAGCTACTAGTTTTGGGATTTTGCGATTACCATGTAATCCTGATCCCATCTTTACAAAGCATACAAACACTCATATTTATGTTTATTGGGAGGATTTCTTCTACAGTGATTTTCTGATCTGTTTCTGCAGGAGAGTCGGATTTATGCTGTGGCCAAGTCAGGAATGAGAGTATCCGAGGCCTGTCCCGGAGCCAGGGGCCCCGGACGAGGTGAGTCCCAAACTGCCAGAAGCAAGTCATCAACTCATTCATGCTACAGCAAGACATGAAAGTAATATCCTCTGTGAGTGTGTGTGAGAGAGAGAGAGAGAGAGAGAGAGAGAGAGAGAGAGAGAGAGAGAGAGAGAGCGAGAGCCTGGGTGGTGCTCCTTGCGGTGTGGGAAATGACTCAGTGCTGTGAAGAGACATGTCGTTCAGCTGATGCTTAAGCTGCTGTGGGGGGTGAGTGAGGTCTGTTTGGATCTGTCAGTGCTGCTTTTGATGTCACTTCCTCTCGCCCGAGGCTGCACACACCTGTGCAGGTGTGGGTTCTACTTTGGGAGCAACCCCCTGACCCTCCCCCCACCTCCCTCCTTCTTTTCTTAAAGAACCACAGGAAGATGATTGAAGGAGGGGGGAGAAAGAGGAACGCAGGGAGCGGCTGCTTTTTAATCAGCTGCCATGAAAGGACTCGGTGTAATTACTGCTGTGTTTTCTGTCCCGACATAATCCGTTTTGTCAGGATGCAGACAATAAGATTCAACGGCACTTTGAGTATTACATTTTATGATTGCCGTGCACATGCAGCTGACTGCCAGATCGCTGTTGTGGATTAAGTTGTGGCGTGTTCAGCTTATTTGGCTTCCTTTCTTGTTTTGCCTTGAGGTGAATCCGTTACAGAAAATGAGTGATCTGCAGCAAAAAATAAATACAGTGGAAAGTTTTGCCCTTTTCTGGCTTGACTCTTCTTAATGAAGCAGGGATGTATCCACAAGAGTGTTTGAGATTAGGATGAACTTTTCTTGCTTTTGTTCTTATAACTAAAACCGTTTTTTTTACTCTTGGGTAGTTTCACAATACACACATCATTCAATAATCTTTGAAGAGTAGAGGCTTATAGGTAATGAGAGTCTCCTAAGAAAGAAAACTTGCTGCATCTTCTATACTATTCGATGAAGTTTCCACCTTTTCTCTAAAATCAAGCCATGTTAAAGGAATGTCTTTCTATTCAGAATCTGCTCGTGGTCAATATCATCTGCTGCGCTAACGGTCATGCGGCTACGAGCTCTTACTGTCAAAGGCATTACACTGAAGACGTGTCCTTTCTATATGTCCAAGTCATGCATGAAATACGCCGAAGGATCATCATTTATAAGTGTTATTGTCCCATCCAGTTAGGTTGAGGCCAGCACTGATGTCAGAAAGGAATTCAATAACAGAAAAACACATTTATGTCTGTTTTTTTTCAATATTTACACAAAGTTGAGTTAAAAGTATTACGCCATGAAAAGGTAAAGTAAAATAATGCAAATGTTATTAATTAATGGAAGGATGTTTTGTTTAGTATCATTTTGTCTTTATCTGTAGTTATTGTTTCTCAGTATATACTGGTGGTTTCCTTAAAGTCAGCACTGTGTTTCAAAGTTTAATGATAAAATTGTATTTATTTTGATGAATGTAGGTTTTGAAAAGCTGCAACTCCTACTTTGCATAAGTCAAATTCTTGAATTTATTAAAAAATGTTATGTGATCATGTGATTGTATATGCAGAAAAATAAAGCTGCTCTGTTCAGTACAAAAGCAATGCTGTTGCATTGCATGTATTATGTACACAGAGTTCCTTTGATTCAGTTTTTTCTCATTCACCCATCGTCAGTCTTGGTGTGTATTTCTCTCAATTGAAAGCGTGTGTGTGTGTTGCAGGGTCCCAGTTACCCCAGTATCCTGCGGCAGGTCCGTTCTCCCACCTGATCTATAAGAACATCAATGTGCCAGTCTACACCACACTGAAAGGGGTGGGTTATTTTAAATAAAAACTGTTGTTATTAAAATAGCCAACCTGATAATAGATTGTAACGACACTCGGGTACTCAGGAGTTTATGTTAATATACTCATGTACAATGTGCACTGATAATGCCAGTCAGTGTTCTTGATTGTGTCTGTGTGTCACATTATTAAAGCGTTGTAATGAATAAAATGAAATGTAGGGATGCTGTTATTGTGATGAGTCATTTCCTCAGCTGGTTTCACTTTATCATAAGATCATTTCTGTGTTGTACCTTAAATTCTGACCAATTTTTGGTTTCTTTGCTGCCACAGTCCAAAATGTTCGATAACTTCCTCCGCCAACATGTCAAACTCAGATAGTTTTCATGTAAACACTGTCTGAACCCCTGAATTGTTGTTCGCACTAGACCAGCTTTCATCTATACTGTGTATGATTTCAGAAAGCCACACAGATAAGCAGCGTGCCTCTGCCGGACGACGACTCCGGCTCAGAAGATGACAGCAGCTCTCTGGCCAGTTTACGGACCTCAATCCTGAGCCCAGACAAAAAGGGCAGCGTCCCTGGAAGTCCACGAGCTGTCAAGAGAGGTGAGAATCAAAGATTAGAAAGATAACAATATGGGCAATTTTACTATATTAAATAAAGGATGACTCATAGCTGCATTGCTTAAGTAGTTTTTACGAGTTTCTTCATAATATTCATGTCATTTTACTTCAAAGTTGTCATGAAAAAGGCAACATAAGTTTTTCAGCTGAATCCCATGTGTGTAAGAGTATTTAAATGTTTTTAGTCTCTTTTCACCCTCTGCCAGCTGTAACAGATGCTAAACGTTCTCTCGTCTTATGCCCTCTTCTCATTCTCTTGAGTCTTCTGTGTCTCAGGTGTGTCCATGTCCTCCATCAGCTCAGAGAGTGATTATGCCATTCCTCCAGACGCCTACTCTCTGGACAGCGACTACTCTGAACCAGAGCATAAAGTCCAGAGGACCTCGTCTTACTCCTGTGAGAGCACCGGGCCTGTGAGTCTAAATCTACAAGCATAAGAAGAAATGATGCAGTGGTTCAAATACAGAGTGAGCAGTGCTCAAGTTGTTCCCATGCTGTTTGCGTCTATAGGAGATGCTGGAAAAGTCCGGATACTTACTGAAGATGGGCAGTCAGGTGAAAGCCTGGAAGCGTCGCTGGTTCATCCTGAGGAATGGCGAGATCCTCTACTACAAATCTCCTGTTAGTGTGTCTCGGTTTGAATCTGCCTGTCTTCTTCCTTCTAAGGTTTTGCTGTCAGCACAGAAAACATTGCATGAATATTTCAAAATTTTGTCTATGTGCAGGACGGCTGCAGTTAAAAAAAGAAAAAGAAAAAATCTTTTCAGAATAACGTGAGGTTACTTAATCGTTTTACAATTTACTGCAGTTGTAGTTTTTTTTATTATTTTTGTTGTGGGTTTTCAGAGCGATGTGATCCGTAAACCTCAGGGTCAGATTGAGCTGAACTCGTCCTGCTGCATCGTACGTGGAGAGGGTGCCCAGACGTTTCAGGTGAGTGGAAAGATGTTGCCTCTTCATTGGAAACCCAATAATGTCAAACTCAATTTAATCACGTGACCAAATTAAGCTCATTTTGATCCTGAGTGCTGTATTAGTCCACTACTCTTACTACCACAATGCAATCCTCATAAAGAATTCACAAACAGCAGGGACTTTCATTGATAAATCAAGGTTGATGTTTTCTTTTTGATTCCATGGGCTGGATTGGACCTTGGGCCATTTTTGGGCCGCGGGCTGCATGTTTGACACCTTTGCAATAGTTGGATACTTTGCAAGCGACTGCTGAGGTTTAAAAGTCTACAAAAAGCTGAAGATCCACTGGTGTTAAAGAGTAAAATCAAAAGACAGATGTAGAGCGGGTGCTGGAAGCCTCACTTCCCCGCTCGGCATGCTAATCCAGCACAGCGGCACAGTAAAGCTTTATAGCTGCATACCAGAGAAGCAGCTTAGGATGACATCAGGTATAGCATTGGACTGGAATGTTTTCCTGGCTCTTCAGAAGCTGATTCTGATCTCTTCTGACGTGATGATGCTATCTCGGTCGGCCTGGCTTAGCATTTTTCCCATTTTTCCTCCCCTTTTGTCTAATCAGTTGATTACAGAGAAGAAGACCTTTTATCTGACCGCTGATTCACCCAACATCCTGGAGGAGTGGATCAGAGTTCTGCAGAACATCCTCAAAGTCCAGGCCAGCAGCCCGGTGAGCGTGGAGACGGCTGCCAAGCCCACTGTGAGAGGATGGCTTACAAAGGTCAGAGGTCACGGTTTAATCATTTCTAACTGATGATCAAGTAGTTCTGCATAAAGGCTGGGAGTGTGTTGAATCGTGGCTCTTTTGAGATGTAAATGTAATCATGACTCTGACGCTCATTAAGGAACATGTCGTTTGACTGAAGTACAGAAAGGAAACCTGCAGTGTTACAAAGGACTTTGTGTTCTACTGGAAAATGGTGTGCTTCGCTACTACTTAAAGTCTAATTCTAACGTTTCTGCACTTCAGCAAGATAAAATCAGGAGTGTAGTTATAGCATTGTGTTATTTACATTCACACTCAGAGTTATCAACACATGCATATTGCTAAAAACTGACAGAACTGTGACATTTTTAATCCATGAAATTAAATTCACAGAATTGTAAGAAATTTTATTTGCTTGACAGCCCTAAATATATCAACATATAACAAAAGATAAAAACCCACAAAATAAAGAAAAAAAAACTAAATAAGCCAACAAATATTCTACTTCTGAATCATTGCTGTTACAAAACTGCATACATACATATATATATATATATGTGTGTGTGTGTGTGTGTGTGTGTGTGTGTGTGTGTGTGTGTGTGTGTGTGTGTGTGTGTGTGTGTGTGTGTGTGTGTGTGTGTGTGTGTGTGTGTGTGATTGAAAGAAGAAACAGGACAAGAGAAAGATGTTTTTTGGGGAATAACAAATCTCAAAGAACAACTACATTAACATCTCCTCATGTTTTTGCATTCATCCCAAATCGTATTATCTCATTTGCTCCTGTGCAGCTTGAGCATCAATTGTCTCTCAGCAGGAAAGCTCACCCCCCCATTACACCGTGGCTGTGAAACTCATTTCACTTCAGGGGCCACATAAAGATCTCAAGGGGTCCTGACCAGTAAAATGAGCGGAACCTCAAAAAACACATCACAGGGAGAATATATTCAGCTTGAGTCCAGGCTTGAGGGCCTTTCTGTGTGCAGTTTCACATCCCAAAAACATGCATGTGAGATTAATTGGTGACAGAAAATTGGTGTGAAAGGTCTTTGCTTGTGTATAAATGGATAACTGGATGGAAATATGGTTACATGAACACTGAATTCAATATATTTTGAAATGTTGACATTTATCAAGAAAAAGAAGTAAGATTTCAAAATACCATTAAACTCTGTCATTTTTATGTAATTTTGCAACTAAAAGGGCAAGAGATGACTTCATCCTTGACATCTGCAGTCACCGCTGCAACAGTCTTTCTTCCAGCTAACACTGGGGAAAAACCGTTACACGTCCGAAGACCTGATTTCCGACTATTCTGATCTGTGAACAATAAGGGAGCAAGCTTGGCAGTGGCGTTTTAGTAAATAAACCAAACCAGAATTCAATGTTAAGTTTAAAAGTTTTCCAAGGGACTGCTTATCTCAAGCGTCTTCCTGTCGAGAGTGGGAGAAGTGCTCCTGCAGACGTGCTCACGTTCGGACACGGCCAAAGAACTGGAGCTGCTGGAATGTTCAAGCCGCCCGATCTGCTTTCCTTCCATCTTCTTCCAGTCTGTCTTTGTCTTGTCTGCTGCTGAGGTCCATCTGTCTTCTGGCAAAAAGCAGACAATCCACCATCTGATATGTGTGTGTGTGTGTGTGTGTGTGTGTGTGTGTGTGTGTGTGTGTGTGTGTGTGTGTGTGTGTGTGTGTGTGTGTGTGTGTGTGTGTGTGTGTGTGTGTGTGTGTGTGTGTGTGTGTGTTGGCTCTCTGGCAGATGACTGACAGCCTGGAGCTGAGATGACAGAGCTCACGTTCTCTCACGTTCTCTCACAAACACCCCCGGATCTCTCTCTCTCTCTCTCTCTCTCTCTCTCTCTCTCTCTCTCTCTCTCTCTCTCTCTCTCTCCCTCTCTGTGAGTTCGCTTTGATCTGCCGGTTACGACACGACGGCGGTTCAGGCCGGGGATGCTCTGCCTTTCACAGCTCCGTTAACCCGGGTGACCTCTTTTATAGGATGCACAGCTGCCCCAGTCTGGAAGGCGTCCTCCACTGACATCATTGCTCCTTTCATATTTCTCATGCCGTCTTGAAGAAGTCTCTAAAAGATGTGTAATTATCATGTACAGCTGCATCTCTGGTTGAGATGAATGCAAGGGGAGTGAACGTGCTTTCATTTGGAAAAAATTCCTCGACTGAGATCTGTTATTTAAAAAAAAAGAAAGAAAGTAAAACGCTCCTATTTTAAATAGATGTTTCTTTCTGTTTCAGGTCAAACATGGACACTCAAAACTAGTGTGGTGTTCTTTGGTTGGAAAGGTTTTCTACTACTTTCGCAACCAAGAGGACAAGGTACATAAAACAAGTGTCCCCTGCTTCATAAAATGCATTGTAGATTTTACTTTATTCTGGGCTCTCTCAACAAGATGCTTTTTTTTTCTTTCTGGCAGTTCTAAGTTATATTGTCGAGCATCCTCTTTGTTTCAGCTTCCTCTGGGTCAGCTCCAGATGCGCGACGCGTCGGTACAGGAGGTGGATCGCTCCTGTGACTCGGATGAGGACTACGAGGCGGGCAGTCGAGGCTTCCTCTCATCCCACTGCACCCTGGTGGTCCAGCCAAGAGACCAGAGTCCCACGTACCTGCTCATCGGCACCAAGCAGGAGAAGGTACAGAAAAATCCCCTCAAAGTGCCGCTCCATTACTCCTTCAGATCCACTGAACACGTTCGCTTTGTCATGTTTTGCTGGAACAGGATACATGGTTGTACCACTTGACCGTGGCAGCCGGCAGCAGTGCAAACTTTAAAGTGGGCACCGAATATGAGCAGCTGGTTGGTAAACTCCTCGACGCCGAGGGACACCCAGGTGAGAGTCTGTCTTTTACGTTGCCTATACATCATCTACACCAGTTTTACCCAAGTTAGAGGGGCGGGTGAAACCTCAGCCCGTATGAGACAAAGAGCAAGGTACACCAGTCCATAATGTTACAATTAAGACTTACCTGCAGCCGAGAAAATACTATTTAAACATGATTTAAGCTTGTGTGGTGGGTCGTTAAAGGTGTACTTAGTAAAAGCAGATTTACTCCAGCGATCTACTGTACAATCTTTAATATCCTCTCTATTAGCAGCAGAAATACTCTCTCAGTATTCTTTTTTTCCCTTTTAACTTTTTAGAAGAACTCATGAAAAGAAAATTTGTAGAATTTAAAACCAGTTTTGGAGACAAATTAGAACGATAATGTCATTTTTAGTGCAAATGGATGACAATTTCAGACTTATTGTGAAAGTTTAACTAATATTTCAATTGAAAAAACAATCAGATTAAGAGTGCTATTTTTATTTATTTTTTTCATTGCTTGTGATCGGGTGACCAAACGTCCTCTTTTGACTGGACATGTCCTGTTTTCAGGTCATGTCCGAGGAATCTGCAGGGCTTTTTTTTTTTATTTTTTTTTTTATAAATTTATAGTTTTCATTGTTTTTCAGTTCAGTGTGTATTTAAATTCAGTGATGTTTTGCCCAGAATACGACAGCACTGCGGGTTGTGCGACATAAGTGGAGCATCATTTTAAGAATCATGTTTTCTGTTTTGAAAATCAGAATATGGTCTCCATATGAATCCCAACAGCTGTTAATCATCTTTTACATGGTGAAAAGCATTAAGAAATCCAGCATTCCACCAAAACTGACTTTGGGAGGGCACAACACGGTTCAACGCGTTCAAAATCTTTGTGTTGGTCACCGCTAGTCAATCCTTTAGTAGTTTGTAGTGATTTGGGTCAGATCTAAAACGATACAAAACAAATTCTAATTATTCTTAAATTACAGCCACAACCAAACAAGTAAAGAAGGAAAAACAAATATTTGAGTGTTTCCATTTGAAGTATGTTGTCAATATTTGGCCAAACGGAGTGATTTACTGTAAGACAGAGACTCTATTAGTCGATACAACTTGAGCCAGTAGCATGATGCGTGTTATTTTGATCCACGTAGTCTGAAGTGTTTAATCCACACTGCAGACACTGTTTACGACTGGAGCGCAGTGTGTGAATTTCTGTCAGCAGTTCAGTCGTTGCAGCTTGAAACTCAATCCGTGTGTGTGCGTGTGTGCGCGTGTGTGTGCGTGTGTGTGCGCGTGTGTGTGCTTTTCTGTCTTTTCCCAGAATCCGTGTTGTGGAGGAGCGAGGCCTTGAGTTTTTGTAAGGAGGGTCTCCGCTCGCCTCTCACCACCCTGCCCTCTGAAGCTCTGCAGACGGAGGCTCTCAAGCTTTTCAAGGTCTCCACCTCTCGCACCTCTCCCTGTCCACTTCTTTTTGTTCCAGCCCACTTACATTTTATTCCCCTTTTTCTTTCATCTGAATCCCTCGCTCCTTTTCGCACTGTGAGGGTCTGTTCAAGGCATCATCCGGCCTACTTCAGTCTGTCCCCCGTCTTTCCTCCCTCCCACTCCTGGATGTGCTCCGTGGCCCTCCTTTTCTCTCCCCTCCTGTCTCTCTCCACCAGATCAAAGGCTTAAGACTGAGGGGCCCAGCTCATCAAAGTGTGGAAGAGAGATAATGGCCTTGATTATCTGCTCTGATTGAGGCTAACCGTTCCTGTGGTTTACAGCCAGTGTGAGAGTAGACCCTTTCTCAAGAGGAGACCTGGGAGGTCAGAGCCTTCCGAGAGGGGCAGCGGTGAATGTGGAAGCTGCAGGACGGCGGAGAAGGAACAGGAGCACAGCTGAACCGGCGCCTTGTAGGAAGATGGCAGATCTTTTTCCTCTCTTTTCAACTCTTTAGCCCTCGGTGTGCCCACCCAGAAGCCCCCTCCCTGCTTAGTTCATGCTTCACAGAGCCCTCCAGCTAGTCAGATTGAAGGCTGAATGGATCGGCTCTTTTTTTTTTGACCAGCCAGCCTGAAAAAAAAAAGAATTTCATCACACACACACACACACACACACACACACACACACACACACACACAGAAACAGAATGAATAGAGGTGACATGCTTTTCAAGTCTGTGCTCCACTTCGTGCCTTTGAAGTAATAATGAATCTGACAAGACTGATGGAAACTGTTAAATGGACTCTTTGTTTTGAGCTGTCCCAGTGAATGGCAACAAAATAATGAATTTCTCATTACTCTCTGGACACTTTCGCTCGAGCTCATGCAATGAAATGTCTTCTTTTGTTATTTTATCAAAGCTGAATATTCTCACCAAAGAGTGTTACGTATTCATCTGATTCATGTTGTATTGATTATGTGCCCCCCCCCCCCCCTCCCCACACACACACACACACACACACACACATTGTGTGTGTTTGGCTCCACCTGTTGGTAGTTCAGTGACATTAAATGTCCAGACTCAAGAAGTCAATAATGTCTTTGCCTCTTTTTCAGTCCTGTCAGCTCTTCATCAACGTGCTGGTTGAGTCTCCATCGGTCGACTACCACACCTCGCTGGCCCAGAATGCTTTGCAAGTGTGCCTGACCCACCCAGAGTTGCAGAATGAAATGTACTGTCAGCTGATCAAGCAGACCAACCGCCGAACGCCACACAACTACTCGCTCACGCAGGTTTGTCGGGTGCACGGTCGGGTTTTACCGAGCTGAGGCTCCAACATTGACAACTGCACTTGTCTAGTCCTGTGATCAGAAAAAAAAATATGTTCTACTCTGTGGTACTACATTTGTTTTGTAGTTTTCATCCAGCACTTTAGTCGCTGAGCTTAGGCTTTAAATGCTTTATTGTGTGTGATTGATTTAACATGCGCAATTTAAAATAATACAAAAAATGGTATCTTTCCCATCTCTTTCTGCAGTGTTGGCAGCTGTTGTCTCTGTGTGTGGCTCTTTTCCTCCCACAACAACACTTCCTCTGGTACCTGAGACAGTACCTGCAACACAATGCTGACCCGAGGTGCGTTCACTCAAGTCTCATTTTCAACCTCGAAGAATCTGCAAAAAAATCTAAAATACATAAAACCTACCTAAAAGCAGTGCATGTTCTGATTGTCGTCGTTTCTTGTAGGAGTGAGGTTGGAAAATACGCTGTGTACTGTCAGCGGTCCCTGGAGCGAACGCTGCAGAACGGCGAGCGAGAGGCTAAACCCTCGCGGATGGAGATCGTTTCCATCCTGCTGAGGAACCCGTACCACCATTCACTGCCTTTCAGCATCCCAGTCCACTTCATGAACAACACCTACCAGGTAGCGCCGACAAGAGCGTGATGCAGCGCCGCTGTCTTTGCAATGAACGTTGTCGTCTGCCACAAACATCTGTGCTTCTATCCTGGGAACTGTAGCGCCTTCCAGCTCCCACAGAGAAGCAGACCATCACACACACACGCACACACACACACACACACACACACACACACACACACACACACACACACACACACACACACACACACACACACACACACACACACACACACACACACACACACACACACACACACACACACACACACACACACACACACACACTCACTCACTAGCAAATCTGTCAAGCATGTCTTTAGATAGTGGAAGGAAGTACCCAGAGAAATCCCATGCAAGCACAAGGGAGAACGTGCAGACAGAGATCTCGCCTCAGCAGCAGCAGCATCAAACCAGGAAACTTTCGCTGTGATGTGGCTAAGGCCGTGCCACAACCACATTATACACTTAAATCTCTCTCATACTCTGGGCATCCAATAATTTCATCCTACGAATGTAATAAAAGACATATATGTATCTCAAAGTTGAATTGAAAATATTATAACTCATTATTGCTGCATCAATTTGCCATTCAGGGTTATTATTAGTCGTGTCTCTCTTACAGCTGCATTATGCATTTGAATCTACAGTTCTGATTTGATGCAGCTGTTTTTTTTTTTTAAATTGCAGATCAAGCATTACAGTCTCTTCTACTGAATCATAGTGTCTGGTTTTGGTTTCTGGTGTTTTCTGTGAATGAGAATCAGACGTACCCTCTGTTTTGTTTTTCCCCCCCATGTAGGTGGTGGGTTTCGATGGCTCCACCACAGTGGAAGAGTTCCT
Organism: Lipophrys pholis; assembly: GCF_963383615.2. NCBI lineage: Eukaryota > Metazoa > Chordata > Actinopteri > Blenniiformes > Blenniidae > Lipophrys > Lipophrys pholis. Next base: position 13,722,601 of record NC_137633.1, read on the forward strand.
CAACACGTTGAACCAGAGGATCGCCATGAGAAAGCCACAGTTGACTGGTTTTGCCCTCTTTACCGATGATCCATCTGGCAAAGACCTGGAGCACTGCCTGCAGCCATCTGCAAAGGTAGGCCCGGGGCTCACTGAGCAGAAGCAACTCTGCTCATTCTGTGGGGTTTCCTACCAAATCAAAAGTCTCACGTTACCTAATAATTTGAGGGCTCACGTGTGAGTAGTTTGAGTTTCTTCTGACAAACTGAGGGTGTCCGAACTGTTTTACTGAATGCGGTCTAACATATCGGAGCTTTCATCTGTAATTAAAATCCACTCTGTCAATGTTGAAGTGGTGTTTCCACCTCGTTTGTCACAGTGGTTAGTGAATTGCATCCCTCAAGCTTAAGCAGCTTACAAACAAATGTTTTTTAAACTCCACCTGGCTCATATGGAGCATAGTGTATCCAAGTGATTGTTTTTCCTGTGGAAGACAAAGCCTACTGCCACCTGCTGACTGAAATGCTGAAGCAAAAAGAAAACTGAAAAAGTTTGCTCCCTTCGCCAGATCTGTGATGTCATTTCAAAGTGGGAGCAGACTTTAAAGGAGCTGCATCCTGGGAAAAATGAGGGAACACGGATAGTTCGACTGACGTACAAGAACAGGTATGATTTTGAAGCTCATGTCAGTAAACAGCTTTTTAAAATCCCAACATAAGAGCGCCCCATAAAAGATGGTTTGGGGATATGATGGGATACCTTTTTTTTTCAGAGGTTTCATGGTTGATTACTTGTGTGCATGTGCAGACTTTGCTTCAGGACTCAGGTGAAAGGCGAGACGGAGCGAGAGCGCCTCCTGCTGGCCTACCAGGTGAACGACGAGGTTCAGCAAGGCCACTTCCCTGTGAACAAGGAGCTGGCTCTGGAGGTGGCTGCCCTCATGGCTCAGGTCTGCAGAGGCTATCATATAACACAGGAATCTCTAAAAGGAAATGTATCCCCCCGCTTTCTAACGCTCAGACGTCATTGCTTTTTGTCTCTCCAGGTGGAACACGGTGACTCGGAGCGGCCTGGTGCCTCGTCGCCGACGGGCTCCCCTCAGCCGAAGTCTCAGCTGATTCTTCTGCAAGTCCTGGAGCGCTTCTACCCCAAACGCTACAAACAGGACTGCAGCTCCGAACAGCTCAGGTCAAACTGTTTTTTTAAGTGGAGCTGACCTCATTTAATTTCCTTTGAGATGCATCCAACATGGCGGAATGAAAATTTATAAAAGAAACACAACACCTTTAAGGATTTTATTAAATTTATACTTGTGATATTTATTGATTTTAGTTTTTTTTTTTTAAAAAGAAAAAACATCTGATCCAATGAACTATTCTAATAAGCTGAGAAACACTATTTTCATGATTTATCAGCTAAATTTAAATTTATGAAGAATGAAATAAAACTAGTTCACTTTCTAATAGGGCTGGGCAAAAAATCCATTTAATCGAATTTGAAAAAACTTAAAAATGAGATTTATTTTGCAAATTCAAGTCCCCGCCCCAATTTTTCCCCATTTTTCGCATTTCGTTCTACCATTCCTTGTAGTTGCTGTTGCACTTTTGCTTAAGCCTGGGTTAAAGCTTGAATTATTAAATGACTGAGCTTCATTTACTTTTTATTTTGGGATTTTTTAAAAATGCATTTTAGCTCTGAGGACAGTCACAGCAATAAAATCGCACTTTTGACAAACTGTATGTCCGATGTCTGCAGTCATTTTTAAGAGCATTGAGAGAAAAATCGAATCGAAACTCGAATTCTTCTTTAAAAATTCCTAGATTTTTTTCATCCAGGCCAAATTGGCCAGCCATACTTTGAAATGATATGAACTATATTAATACTATTTGAATAAGTTGTGGGGAAAATGGACTTTCCCCATTGTGTTGTAATATTTTCAGCATGTAAAAGAAAAGTCATTTTGAACCTAAAAAGATTCAGGGGAAACAAAGTTTCAGAAGAGAAGTAGGCTGAAGTTAAACTTATCCAATATGAAGTTCATGCAGTAACCTGACTGAAGAGACAACGTACCAAAATAGTATCATATAATCTGTAAACCAGTGTTGTCTTGCAAAATGAGTTCATCATTAAAAAAAAAAAAGGTAAAACCGTGATGACAAAGAGCGATGAAATAACATCAAGCGAGGCCGATCAGACATATTTGCTACATGAACACCGTAGTGTGGTTTTGTCCTGGATTTCATTTCACATTACAAAATGAATTTAACTCTGGGCTGTTTGTTTTCTGCTTCCAGAGATCTTTCCGAGCGTTTAACCACTAAGTGGTCAATGCTGCGTGGGTGCAGTGCATCCGAGTGTGTGAGAATATACCTGACGGTGGCTCGGAAATGGCCTCTGTTCGGAGCCAAGCTCTTCACTGCCAAGGTAAAGGAGTTTGCCGTCTTTCAGAACGCCCGTTTGAAATTCTCCACATAGGTTACCGGTGACTTTTCTTAAAGCGCTTCATTCTCTTGTATCCAGGCTGAGAGATGCGGGAACAGTCCGCCAACCACAGGTATAGGAGCTTAAAACCATTCGTATAAGCAAAACGCAAGCCACGATTAAGAGAAAATACAAATGGCTAAAAGGCCTTAAGAGCCGATATTAAACAACAGGCAATAAAAATCAAGCAGAATGTGAAATAAAACCGTTCTGCCTCTTAAAAGCCGTTGTGAGCTTTTTAAAACTTGTCCAAGCAATGTGCTTTACTTATGATCTGGCAGCTCATCCGAAGCCACAGAAGCATGAGCGTGTGTTTCTGCTTCACGATACTGGTATTCCTTGAATTTTCTTTTCAAACGGCCTCTTATCTTTCAGTTTGAAGTCACAAACGTAACTCCTTGATAAAACAAAGTTTCAATATGCCCATGTCACCGCCACAGTGCCTTTGACTGCAGGTTTCTGAGCCTCGTCCTCAGCGAGCGAACCATGGAAAGAGTAACGTTGTTTTGTTTGTTAAAGGTTTTTTAAGGCTAAATTAGTCATCAACTATCAATTTTCGGTCTTTAATGCCATTAAACTGCAGTTCTGTTAATACACAACAAAGCTTTTTTCAGTCACACATTGTTGCAGAGTTCTTGTTTAGGCTCTTGTCTCTTGTGTTCAGGTTGAAAAGTTTATTCTATGTGACGTGAAATCGGTTTATTTTACCTCAGTCGAAGGGCCAGGCTTAAGCGTATGGAGGAGCTCATAGGGTGTGTTGGAGCAGTTTGAGACGGTGAGGATGCTGTAATGTTTACCGGCAGGATTACATCTGTAAAGCCTGTTTTTGGTCTCGTCTGTGCGCAGCCGGTCCCTCCCTCCCCCGTCGAGCAGAGCCAGGTGTGGCTGGCGGTCAACGAGGATGGATTGTGTGTGCTCGATTACACAATGGTGAGTTTTTAGGCGCCGTCTTTCGGGGACCATCACCGTTCCTGTGATGTTGCCATGAAACGCAACAAAACCCGAAAAAAAACACATCCTGTCTATTTCTTTTAAATAGGCAGGAATTAAAAAAAAGAAAAAAAAGAAAAATCTGTTATTTGTGACATTTTATAGGTCTGAGATTGCTTTTCACTGCTGCAGCGCTCAGCTGGATAGAGGCCACAGCTGCAGAGCTCCCTTCATCTGCTGGTCTGGAATTACTTTTATTTTGTGGTGTTTTCAAAAAGACCTTGAAATCCAGAGGAAAATATAACGGCCAGCCTCTGATTTGACATGCTTGACCCTGACAGACAGCCGTTCCAGCATGTAAACTATGCGAACGTGAGCTCTGTAATTTTCAGTAGCCCATGTTGATCCATTTGATTCTCGGCCTGGCGCGCCTCGTCGCTCACGTTCCTGCAGACAGTTAAACGGAGAACAACAAAGTGCAAGTCAAAATAAGTAGCCGGGAATTATGTCATGCTTCTTCACACTCAATTTAACCCTCAAAAACCAGAAAAAAAAAAGAAAAAGAAAAGAAGAGGCGAAAACCAAAAACGATTTCGCAAATGATTTCCATGCGCTATAACGGGATCGGCAATAAAGTCTTAGCATGCTCCCTGTTTATGTCCGTATTTCACACTGGCAACGCTTTTATTCTGCAGCACACACTGGTCACGTACTCTCACCAGTCTGTGATTACCTTCGGTGGCTGTCGGGAAGACTTCATGGTGGTCACGAGCCAGCAGAGGGAGCCTGGAGTCGGGAAGAAGAGCGTGGAGAAGCTGGTGTTCGCCATGGCGAAACCCAAGGTAGGGATCCTGAAGCGCTCGGGCACAAACGAGCAACATTCGAGTTCGAGTTGGTATCCGTCTCCACCTGCGAGTTTTATTTACAAGGCATTTTGTTGGATAGATGACGTGATGTGTTATTTATATCGAAGCGGGGCTGCTTTTGCAGGCTCCAGGTGGCACATGAAAGGATTTGCATGTGGAATAACTCATTTGAAAAAAACTCTGAACTCTATCTTCGATTGTTGTTGTTCTCAAACTTTCTGCAAAAGATTTTTTGATCAACTTGAAAAATACAGGAGCAGAATAATCGCCATTTGGCAATAGAAAGGTTTTTTTTTTTTTGTGCAACCCACCGTGCAAAGAAAGGTCAAAGAAAGAAATTCCTCAAGTGCAGGACAAATAGATACTTGACACAACAAAAGGCAGAAGATTTGCATGAAAAACATTAACCACATTTGTTTTCACAGTATTTTGACATAATCTCATAAATAATGAAATCCTACAAATGTATTGTAGTTGTGATGGAGTCTCTCGGACTGGAATGTGCTAAAAAAAAAAAGGTTCTATTACAGCCTGAAGAGTAAAAATTACTTCGAATGTTCATTAAAATTTTTCAACAATGCGGTTTTTAAAGTAGTGACCATGACCCATAATCAAGCTGTGAGATCAGCGATAAAGAAACAACATTAGTATTATAGCAACCCTGAATCCAAATTCTATCTACTTGTTGTGCTTTTATTTTTAATCCTTTTTCTATTTAAACCAAACTCCTTTCACGGTTCTCTTTCTTTTACTTTTGTTTTCAGTGAAAAAGTTAATTTGGATAAGATTTTTATTTTAGCTTTGCTGTATTTCCAAACTCTTGGCGATCACTTTGAATTGCTTTGTGGTGATAAATAAACTTCACACAAGTAGGAATGTTTGGTTTGCACGTTTGTTTTGGTTGTGTTGCTTTTCTTAACGCTTCGCCACAAATGCACGTCCATGTTAATAGAATAAACAGAAACGCTGTCACAACCAAGACTCTCCTCACTTTCACGTGCATGTTTGAAGGTTCATCGTGTTGGGATTGGGGTCCTACGTTGCTCCTGACCCTTTGTTTTTCCCCGCCTCAGATACTGGAGCTGACCCTGCTCATGGCCAGCTACATTAACCACTGGAACCCCAGCCTCCCGCCGGCCTCCCACCAGCCCCTCGGACACTGGGACGTGGACAGCAGACACTTCCCCGCCATGAACTACACCACCAAGGGCCCCACGCTACTGTGAACTTCGCAAGTGACACGAACAAAGACTGTTGACGAGGACTCCATGACAGGAGCTCGCTTTCATCTGGAACAGGTACTCTGATCATTTCTGTGGTTTTTTTTTGTTTTGTTTTTTAAACATATGAAGATTTACATTTGGTGACGTGAGGATCAGTCTTGTTAGACTATTTATTTCAGCTCCGCCGTCTGTTTGTTCGCCACTCTTTCATTTCATCCGCAAACGTGAAAAGGATTTGTCCGGCCGTGTGTCACTGTAACTATTCGCCGGTAAGTTATCTGACAAGGTACCGGAGTTTGGATCCGTTGAAGAGGTACTGCCCCGTTGAAGAGGACAGAGATGTGGCGCGTGGCAGCAGGGGTGTGTTGATTTTAGTGTTTATGCCAAAATCGAATAATACTCTTCTATAGGACCAGAACTAACAATTATTTTGTTTATTAGATTAACTCTTATGGTTGTTTTTAACTAGAATTGTTTTTTGTTTGCAAATTGATGAACTCTGTTAAATTTGTGTTGTCGTTTTTGTTTGTTTGTTGTTGTTTTGCATTTAGCAGAGCTAATTGATGAATGGATTACTTAAGATTTACTCAAAAATACATTAGTATGTGAAAAAAATTTTTTATTTTAAGCTCATTGACACTTTTTTCATAAAAAGCAGAGACTTTGATTTTTTTCTTCTAATAATGATGAAACAACCCGGCATCTTAAAAGTTTGATCTCATGAAATATTGATTATGCATTATGAGCCAAATCTGAACAACACAACAAAAAAAAGGTTGTAATGTTTCAATGTGTGTGATTAATCTCAGATGTATGGCCGTGGACTGTTTGTAATTAAATTATAGGGGTACAAAAATAACTAATTTCATATTTTTTTTTAAATGCACCTGTATATTGTGGTAACTCAGCAAAGGAAAAAAAATATTTTACTATATATATTAAGAAAATATATATGACCACATTTTATATTATGATATCTTAGTATGCTAAATTATAGTGCGATAGTTGACCCGGTTGCGTGCACGCCGACAAATCGGGTCATTATCTGATTTCTTGGGCTATCGGATTATTGAAATGATCCTTTAAACAGACTGCACGAGTGATAATACACCAATCAGCCAAAACATTAAGACCAGCTACACAAAAAAAGCAGTAATGCATAAGTGACATATCCTGTAAAATATATGTGAAGTTGTTCATTTTCTGACGGTTCCTTCTCTGGTTACTCATTTCCTCCGTCGCCGTCAAGGTACCACACATATATTCATAGTGAGACCACTCGGGGGGGTTTAATGATCCAACAACGGAGAGGGCACTGTTTGAAAAAAGCTACCAAAAGACTCTAATGACTTGAACTTGTTCTGGATAAACCACTGTCTTCCTCATGTTCATATTAGTTATTTATTTTCTCTGTAACATTGAAATGAAAGGGTTGTCCCACAGCCGTCACGTTTGAACGGGGGAAATGCAGAGTTTCCTTTGTGCAGCAGAGTAATTTAAGAGCAGAGTATGTTTGGTTAGTGTACTAAAATGTGTTATAAAGATGGCGTCTTTGTGTACGGTATGTGTGGTAATAAAAATACATGGTACAATCCTGTGCTGACTTCTTTTTTTTTTTTTTTTTAAACTGTTTCCCTGATTGTTGTAAGTTTCTAAGCATAATAGTGAGATATTTAATATTTATTTAAGTTTTCAACCAGATTCACATCACAATTCCCTATTAGTATTACAACTTAAAATACATATTTAGGAACTACATTGAAATCCCTTTATCTCGCTGATAATGGTGACACAGTGTCACGCCAAGAAGGTTCCAGGTTTGAATCTGTCAGCGTTTTTTGTGTGAAGGTTGACCAGATTTTCTTTGGCATCCTCCCACAATCCAAACACACACTACTTAACTTAAGCGGTGGCTCTAAACCCTCTTTTGTGAATGTAATACGCGCCAAACAGTAAATACATACACCCGCCCTCAGCTGCAGAAAAACAGGATGCAGTTCGAGACAAAACCTTTGCTTATAGGCCGGTTGGATCCGTTTTTCTCCAGCTTCCTCCCACAATCCAAGAGGTTTAGGTTAAGCGGCGGGCGCACACCTTTTTGGGTTTCACCTTGGAGACGGATTGTTTGACCTCTCAAAAGTGTCGCGGAATACGAGCAAATGCAAATAATTGTGTGCCGCTTCCACAACTGTTTCCATCCACCTCCGTAGCGGCTTTACCCACCAGGATCACAAAGGTCCAAACCAAAAACTCCGTGACACAGAACAATTTCTACCCGGGACAAGTCGCAAAAGCCATCAATTGTCCGGTTCACCTAACAAGCCGTGACCTCTGGAACGTCCTTCCGCTTGTCTGTGAGCTCTTCCTGTATTGTCTCAGAGATACAAACTCCTAAAACAGTTTTCCCAATGCTGGAACCAAATTTCCTCTCCCTTTGCCAACAACTGCTTTGGAATTATTTCGGGAAACGGAGGGGTTCATGCAACAGTAATAAAAATCTAATTTGAGTCAAAGCACCCCCTTGGAATTAAAAAAAAAAAAAAGACACTTCTTTATTTATTAATTTTTTTATGTCACTGAAAACCTTCTCTCGTTCAACCTGTCCATAAACTACTATAGTTGCCCTCTGTGCTGCTTGTACGCAGGCATCCTGGTCGGCGTTTCACTGGAGCTGAGCTTTAAACAGTGGAAGCAGTTCAGCTTTTTGTCTTATCCAGGGGGGGTCAAAGTGGTAATTGCATTTTCCTGCCAAATATTTGCTGTAAATCCCCGTGTTTTTTTTTTTTTTTTTATGGCTTGTCTGAAGCTCCCGTTGTTCCCGAGCTGCTCTCGCACAAAATGAAATACTCATTATAAGGCTCACTGCTGAACTTCGGCGTGCCTTCATTTCTCATCAAAAAAGAAAATAACTTTCGGCGTTTTTTTTTCCATGTTGCAATACGGCCACGAGGTTTATACGCGCTTAAATCATACCGGATTTAAAGTAAAAGATCCCAGAGTGGTGGTACAAATTAACATTTTGGTACCCGTACAGTAAACCCTTGTAGCAATTTTATGGCTGCCTGTATCATTATGTACAGTATGTTGCGTGAGGCAAGACTTGAAAGGCAATATTTACCAAGAATGTGGTGTATTATGAAGGATGTGTGTGTGCACGGCTGAACATAAATCATAATAAGCTTTTTGTTCTCACTCAAGGACCTCCTGTGTGATTTCCTCCGGAGGAATAGGGAAGGATCATGTTATATGCAGAAAGAATATGGTTGCAATTTACCTTTTACTGCCTGAATTTATTTACGATTATGTGAAGAAAAAAAATATATATATATATATTGTTTTAATTTACATGCAACGACTATAAATACATTCGCTCGTCGTGAACATGAAAACAGCTGGGTAGTTTCACACAGATCAGTTTGACTTCCTGTTATTGACACTCTGCTGACAAATAGAACACAAATGCAGTCGCATACTTTATATCGCAAATGGAAATAGAAATGATTAAAACATTGTGTATTGATCGGTCTGTTCTAATATTATATTGGAGCTTTCCGTGTGGCATGTTCCCCCAGTGCGCGGAAAGTCTTCCCACAGTACAAAATCCTCTCTTTGAGATTAAGCGATGACTCTAAATTACCCAGAGGAGTGATTCTGACTTTGTGTGCATGTCTATCTCTGGGGGTGTTGGAAGTTTGTGACAGGGGGCCTCATCCTCCTGCTGCCCTTTAAAAATCCCTGCTTTGCTGCTGGAGGGAGTTCATGAAAACACATTAAAAGTCTTTCTACTCTATCAGAGAAGTATAAGATGTAGATTTAAATTCCCTGTCCAATATTAGTTAATTCACTAGATACAAACATTGGTTGTAATCTTTAAATCTTTTCTTTCTTTAGCTGATGCCTATTATTTATCTTTCTGTCGAGTCATCAATGAAAGGGTAAAGTGAACAGTGGTAATACTTCATGGTGACCTCACTCAAAGTGTTTCACTCCTCCCAGTCTGCTCATAAAATGTTTTCAATTGACCATTATAGCGAACACACACACATACATACATACATAAGCATGGACTTATAGCTAAAATAAAAACTCATCACACACTACAGAGGAATGCCTGACCTCACGTACCCAACACCTCGGATGGATATATGGAAAACGAGCCTTTTAAACTCATGCTGGAGCCTGGAGGCAATTTACCTGCGGGAGCAACATGTCCCACTTAATATCCTAATTTCCATCATTACGTCCCTGTGTGAGGACTGCATCCAAATTCCTCAGAATGTATGGATCAACAAACATATTTAATGAGTCGAGCTCACAAAGAGCAGAAGGTTGCAGCTCTACTATATTTTATGATATTTCAATTCAGTTGTATTCACAGTGCCAAATAAAACACAGTCGTCTCAAGGCAACTACATAATTGTGTCCTTTATAGACACACATTTATAATGAATGAAAGGGCACTATGTACAATATGAAAATAACAATTGTTCTATATGCCAACAATTTAATCCGATACTCAACCTTTCTAATCTGCATTTTTGTAGACGATAAGTTTATGCTTTAACAGAACTTTATTGTGATTTTAAAATTGAAAATGACAATAAAGGCTCCTTCTGTCCTTTTACGTATAGTAAAGAAAATGTCACTAATACTTTTCTAAGCTGTCTTAGAGTCTGAGAGAAGAGTATTTTGTACTTTAACTGGAATAATTTATTAACAACAGTCAGTACTTTCACTTGTGCAGCCGTACAAAATTATGTTCTGTGATTGGGTGCGAAGCAGGATGGAAATAGTCCCAGTGATTTGACCTGTTGGTTTGTGAAACAGGCTTTATGTAATTTATCCCAAGTCAAAAAGTAACTGGTACTCTCAAAAGAAGAAAAAAAAAGACATAAGAAATAATTTAATGATGAAATCCTGAATCCTGCAGTTAAAGTGAAAAACCTCATAGTATTTAGATTCAGTGAGTTTGACAGAAAATCTGATGAATATGGAGATTTTGATGTTAAAGATGGGTGTCCATGGTGTTGGTCAATAGCAGGAGCAACTTCATCAGTCACAGATCCTTCCTGTGGCAACAAGACTTTATAACTCCTCCCTGTAAATCGTGTTTGCTGTGTTTTGCTATTCACTTCATCATTTCTAAGTCACGAGTCACTGTACATATTGATATTTAATAGTATTAATCATTTAGTTATATCCTGTCTTATTTGGTATTTACCGTTCTTTTATATTTACTCCGTGTGGAGCAAAGATTTACCAGAATTTCCCTCAGGGATTTATAAACTAGTTCTATTCTTTTCTAACTTTGCAGGTTTCAGTGTCGTCTTCTGACAAAGTAAGAACTTGATGAGTCAAAGAGCATCTGATAATCTATCAACACCTCGTATTTTTACCCAAGTAACTTTAACCAACTTTAGTTTGAGTCGTCCTAAAGATCGTTCCTCCTTTCATGACCACTGATCACTAAAGGGTCAAAGCGGATTAATCATTCACAAGCTCGGGCAATCTAAGACACGGAGAGGGAACTTTTCTTTCTTTTTTTATATGAGCACTTAGGCGCTGGTAATTGATTCCACATTAAGCCAAACTAACGCAGCCTGCTTGCGCTCGGAGAGATATCAGTGCGACGCTTCACGAGCGCACCGACCCTCAGCTGACTGCAGCTGCGCCGGCACGAGACACACGCGACGGCAGGACGCCTCCAGGTCTGCTCAAACATCTGAAACTCCCAACTCAAGTCTGCCATAACACGTCTGCTCCATGTCCACGGCGCTGGAAGCGGAGAAAGTTGTAATCTGTGTGTGTGCGCTTTTTTTTTTCCCCCAGGATTTTTTTGTTTTGTTTTGTTTGTTTCGTTTCCAAGACGCGGAGGAAATCATGAGCAGCACGAAGCCGCGCGGGATCCTCCGGGAAGCCTCCCATCAGATCATCGCCGGTGGATCCGCGGGTGAGTCTGAATAATTGAACTTTGACTTTTCTATGTAAAAAAAAAAAAAAAAAAAAAGGAAACAACTTCAGTCACGTTACGCAACAATTCGGACTGTGTGCTCGCGGCTAAATCGATGCAACATGGCTCCGTGTTGCACAAGCGTGAAGTGGCGCCTCTCCCGAGGTTTTTCTCCAGCAGAGCAGCCTCTGGGCGCTTTCTGCTTGTTCGCGCACATTCGTGACAAGTCGAAAAGTAATCACAGTCCCCAGGATCTCCGGTTTTTGCGGCCAAAGAACCGTGCATGTGCGTCCAAGAGAGTTCTCCCCTTCCACATGTGCCGGACGTCAACACTGACGTCAGCTTGGCGCATGCGCACCGCAGTTAACTCGTTGTCCAAGGCCCCGTGTGGAGATTCTCGTTTTGTCTGCTTTCCTGCTCTTTCGCGCAAGAAAAAAATGTGTTGAGTCATCCTGCTTTCAAGTGGATCCTCGGATATTTGTTGTTGTTTGCAGTAGTTTATTTACAAAATGTCAAATTATGCATAAAGTGCTACACAAATAAAATCGCCACTCTTTACAAATCCACAAACCAGCTGAGGTGTGTTATGCCACATTCAACCTGTTTTTCTTTAGTTGTTATAAACAACAAACAAATGGTTTTAAGCCTAAATCTAACAAAAGCATTTTCATGGTAAATCTAACCACAACAAAACCCCAAACATTTTAGTTATTTCTATCTTGTTTTATAATTCTCATTATCTTCGTTTTCTAGAGAATACCATTGAAACACAAAATGATCTTATATTTCTTAAAATACAAGGAGACTTCAAATGTGAAAAGCTGCATGTAGGAAATTACATTTTTGGACACCTTTTAAACAGTCAAGTAAAAAAAAAGCAATCACCTATATCAGTTTGTCTAATTGAATGTCTAATATTTCAAAAAGTAACTGATATAAAATGAATAAAGAAGCTTATAGAATCATGCTACAAAATAAAAATGAAGAGAGGGGAAAAAAACCCCACCATCCTTGTAACAATTTTTGCCGAAACCCTAAAATTGCTCTGCCTTTGACGGATTATCTCGACAAAGGAGAAGCACTCACGAACACAGATTTAGTCACGTTTGTGAACAATATTTGAGAGAATTAGGCCTTTTAGGGACGTAGAAAAAGTCCTAGATCTTTGAGTTCAGCTCATGAAAAATGGGAGCAAAACAAAAGTGTTTGGTTTATAAATTAGTGCAGTGTACTTAAACTGTACGTGTGTTTATGTACTTAATGTACAGTGAAGCTTACCTGTGTAGATTAAGTGAATATCATTGTTTTCCTTTTTTTTTTTTTTTTTTTTTTAAATGATCATAGACACTTGATTAGATACACTGACACAGTCTAATGTGATTTAGTGTTACAATGTATCCATATATTGTATCCTTAAAAAGGTTATCACGCTCAGTCTTTGGAACGTAGTACTTTAATTGTTGCATATATGACCAATATCCAACCTCCAAACACAATCTTGGTTCTCTAACCCCTCCCCCAACGTGACTCTTCTTTTATCATCCGAGAAATGTATTAATATGCTCATTCCAGAGGTTTGTTGTGGTATTATGTTAATGTCTCCCCGATATCCTCGTCATCCATTCTCAAGTATTTTATAACTGTAGATTGTTGAAAGTTCAGACCTGGGATGAGCAGGGTATATTTCCCTTGGCGTCCCCCCCCCCCCCCCCAATATTCAAAGTATGTGTGACTGTTTGTCTTTCTGTATTTGCGGTCTGATGTTCTGGGTGTGTCCTGCCGTCTTCAGATGTCACCTGAGCTGTGCTCCTGCACACACTAAACAAACCAGTTAGTGGAGATGTACATTCAGTAAACTGTCGACAACAAAATATAGATTGAGAGAGGCTGACTGTTCTTATCGCTTGTATAAACCACCTTAATGTAGCTGTCTGACTCGTTTGTGGAGGAGATGGTTTTCTCTTTTAGTTATCTAGAATAATATACATCCTTTGTCTGTTATCTTGTCGCCGAATTACCAGCAAGCAATAATGAACAGTGTTGATCCCACACATCTGTTAGTGCCTTCTTTATTTTAAACCAGTGTTACTTAAGCTTATCCAAGCTGCCAGAAGGCAAATGGCACAAAACGGTTTCTTCCATCCGTCCGTTCATCTCCTTTATCGAACTCCAGGGGGCTGGAGCCCCTCCCAGCTGGGTTAAAACACCCCTGAAAACCAGGACAGTCAGACACACACACACACACACACACACACACACACACACACACACACACACACACACACACACACACACACACACACACACACACACACACACACACACACACACACACACACAGAGTGTGTGCTCACTGACAGAAAGACCATGCAAACGCCACACCATGGCCCGTGGCTCCAAACATGATGAACTGCCTGCGGGTTCAAACAGGAAGTCCTCGGAGGTGAATCATCTTGACTGTTTGCTCTTTGTTAGCAGTTCCTCCACCACAGAACACACTGTTCTCACTGAAGCCTTGATAATTCATTTGATTTGACAGACATTTTTTCCAACTTATCATTGCCAGAGCAAAGAGAGGGAGCGACAAACGACTCCTGACTTGTTGTAAAACTTCCCGATAGTTTCCGTCCAAGTTTGGATGTTGTGTTGACTCGTAGTAGGTCGCACAACGTGTGTTCACACGCACAAGAACTGAGAGCTTTCCAGAAAAATTTATATATATATATATATATATATATATTTTAATGCTTCCTGATTATTTAAACGTTTGTACGAGAATGTGTATTTCTATTATTTAGTTGATGAAACACAAAGTTTAACCAGCAAATATTACGTGGATTCCCGCCTGAACATTTTGACGAATGTCAACGGCTTCAAAAATAATGTGAAGCACAGAATCTGTCGTTTTCCCGTTACATAACCCATTCAAATAAATCCACGTTTGGAAAACGGGTGTTAAGAACTTGAAGTGTATTTATTCAAACCCCTTAATTATATTTCTCCATTATTGATCAACAAGAACATGTTTCACAATATTGACACGTTGACCAGATCACAATGATTCTAGATTTTCACTTTACTGCCCCCTGATGCACGTGGAAATCCTGTTTTTAACTTATTTGAATATATAATGTCCAACATCTGAGTGTGCGTGAGTTTAAAAAGTTTACGAATATTACTTTTGTAAAACACACTAGTAAATCGGTCATATGTAAAGCAAAACAAAAAGAAGTTTGTAGATACTTTGTTGTAATGCTGAACACCAAAGATTGTTGTTGGTTTTTTTATTTTTATAAACTCGGGGAAAATATGGTGCGTTCTTGCAAATGGAAACTTCGGCGATGGGGAATTCCCACTTCTGAGCTGTAAGCACTGACATGACAGCAAGAAACTACGAGTCAGCCTCCAAAAAAACGTATATTTAATAGAAATATGAGTATCTGAAGATGTCTGGTCTGACATTGGTTATCCAAACGATACAGGAAATGGCACAGATTTAGGTTTTGCATGTAGTTACTGTTGTATTTATCGAGACGTCGCCTCCATGAGCTGTGAATAGGTGACAAACAAGCTGAGAGAAGATGGACAATCGCTGCACAAACACTGGCCAGAGCCAGAACAACTGTTTTGAATGTCCTGAAGACGACGAGGGCAGTGGCCGGTTGCAAATAAGTGACAGATGTGGAACGTGAATTAAAAAAAACAACAGTTTGAGGACAGAACCACTGAAAAGAGCGTAAAACATCAACCTCCAGAGAGCGGGGGTGAAGGTATCGCCGTCGACGGTTCACAGAAGACCTCTTGGACACAAGTACAGGCGCTTGACCAGAAGATGCAAACCAGAGCAGGAAGTCCAGAGACAAACTCTGATACACTGATGACAGGAAGAAGAACCTTTACCAGTACCAAACGTACCAAACACCGGAGGTACTGTCACGGCTCAGGCTTGTGCGGCTTCGATGTCGTCGTCGATGGCGACAGCAGCACAGTGAACCCAGACGTCCGGAGAAGCATTTTTGATGCTTCGGATCAGGGATGTCAAACATGAGGCGCGTGGACCAGAACCGGCCCGGCTGCAATCTGACCCGTCAAACCACCAGGCAGTTTCTAAAAATGTCAAAGGAAACGTTCATTTTTAACAAGAGCAGAGGCTGGCGACCTGATTCCACTGTGTTTTCATCTGCACAAGTTAATGTATTATACTGGTGGCTATTGTCCGTAGATCTTGCACTCCAGTAATCATTTACAGAATTAAAAGCTGTTTTTTTTCCCCGCATATTTAGAAAAAAAAGAAAATCTCATTACGTTTTATTATCACTAATGAAGGTACAATAATCATTGCAGAGTTTTCTTTTCTTTCTAAAACATTCATATGTTTTCATGATGTCTCATAGTTTCACCAACTTCTCATTAAGAGATTAAGCGTAGATAAGAAGATTCTCCCGTGAGGTTTCTTTGCTCTTACTGAATTTATACACTTGGTGGGAAGAAGTGCAGATTGGATGAGTATGGCGTCGGGTTTTTGTCTCCTTTCAAAACAACATCTGCAAACAGTAAGGACGACGGAACGCTTTCCTCATGTTGGCCGTTGTTGACGTGCTTAAACAGTCGATTGCTCTTCAGCTAAATCATCTGGCATCAGGGTTTCCCAGCAGACAAATCACACGATGGCTTTTAAAGTACTTTTAGGCTTCAAGTATGTCGGAAGGTGCAGAGCTGCTGTCTCTCACTGAGCTGAGTCTCCGCTGCAGCACGGTGGAAAGCTCTGGTTGTTTTATAGCCGTTACTATTTCAACCAAAGTCCCATCTGGTGCAGGAACAGATAACCCAGTCTAGGTAACATTAACCAGTAGCGTTGGTGTCGGTGAGGCTCCGTCAGCCTTAAACAAACATTAACTTACTTGTGTAAGAGCTGTCTGTGTCTTACACGTCAACTCGGCTCTTTTTGTTCCTGCTTCTTTTCGTGGTGTTTCACTGGCATGAGACGAAATTATGCAAATATGTTTAAAATCTTACATGGAATAAGTAGTAACTACCTCTTTTTGAGGAGATGATGGGTAATGTAATTTATTATTCATTTTTTCCATAATTGTAGTTTTGGTAATAAACCGTTTTAAATGCCCTGCGTTTGGCAGGAAAGTGCCAGTAACTGATTGTTATTTTGAAACTAATAGCAGTAGTAACTATTGATATTTCTGTGAAATCAATAACTGGAATCTGTGTTCAGACAGAAGAAGAGCTGCCGTCTCTTTCTGTCCTGCGACCCTGAATAAACCCTCCAGAGCTTTTAGTTTGTTGCTGAAACGAGAACAGAGCTCGTCTACGATCAATTCTAGAGCTGGAAGGTGGCGCAGTGTTCATGATTCACTGTGTGTGTGTGTGTGTGTGTGTGTGTGTGTGTGTGTGTGTGTGTGTGTGTGTGTGTGTGTGTGTGTGTGTGTGTGTGTGTGTGTGTGTGTGTGTGTGTGTGTGTGTGTGTGTGTGTGTGTGTGTGTGTGTGTGTGTGTGTGTGTGTGTGTGTGTGTGTGTGTGTGTGTGTGTGTGTGTGTGTGTGTGTGTGTGTGTGTGTGTGTGTGTGTGTGTGTGTGTGTGTGTGTGTGTGTGTGTGTGTATTCAATTCAGTTGAGATTTCTAAAAGAACAGAAACCTGTTTTACCTCCGGTATGAGACCGTTATTCTTTCTGTTGTGTGTTGATGTTCCTGGCTTAATGTTATTATCCTGTTACAGTTCATGTTGCAAGATTTTCACTAATCCTCCTCTTGCAGTATGTAATTGAATTTAACAGTAAACCACCTCCCACCCCACCCCAAACATCATATAATGTCAGAGACAGCTTGTGCTTGTATCAAACTGTTGCTTTGTGTTCGCAAACTGAGAACATTTACCTCTCTCTCCCCCCCCCCCCCAGCACATTGCTCACTTTTTTGTTGTTGTTGACAATGTCACTTAATTATAAGTTCATTTGGCTGTGAGTCAGTACAGGTGATGTGGAGATTTAGAAAAAGGAAGGTGCCTCATATACTATTGCCGCCTGTCTTTTGCTTCTGACCCCTCACAAGCCCCCCGAGACCGACAACCGGCTGTCATCAGCCTCCGATCCTGAAGCCGAGGGGCTCTCGTCTGTCCCTCCCCGAGGACGACGGCATTATACACGAGCAGAATGACCTCAGTGTTCCTCCTCACGTCCACCTCTCTAACCTGATCCCTTTCTGTTTGACTCACCGTTAACAAGGATAGAGGGAGAGACCAGCGATGATTTATGTACAGCCCGGTCACAGGGCTTAAGTCAATTGTGATTTAAGTGGGGAGAGCCGCGTTTGGAGCTCCGTCGTGTAATCTGATCGTGGTTTTTCTTTTTTATTCTGCGCTGGAAGAAGCTATTTTACACCCTTTTGAGAAGTCGATGCGCGCTGGACTCCATTTTCTTTATCTCTGATAACACTGACACTTTTCCTTGACTGGATTGGCTGAGGGATGGATGCTGATTTTTGGGGGAATTTTACAGTTTTCTTTGCTGGTTTTGCCCACAAAACACAATCAGCAAGAATTACGTCGTTCCAGTTTTTCAGTTGGAAGTTTTTCCTTCTCGGCGATTCTTGACTGTGCATGTCAAAACCCCTCCAACATGGAACAGGATCGTTTTGGCTCAGAAAAGGGAAGAAGTGAACTCTGTACTGCACATTTCCATCCGTATTTTCATCCTTTTGTTGATTTTTATAACGCCTTTGGCCCCATGAGAATTCACCGACATGAGCCATTAGGTGGTTGGTTTTTTTAGATGTAAAACCTTCAGTTTATACAGTTGCACTGTCTTTAAATTAAATCACTACAGCGAGACCAAGCAGAATCCAAATGCATGTTTTCTGGGGAGGAGAATCGTGCAAACTCCACATAGAAAGGCCTCTGAATCCAACCTGGATCCCTTCTCACTGAGTGTCTAAAGTACTTTCCATCTGGGCTGTAAAAATCAACTCCATTTAACGAAAATCTCTATAAAACTGCATTTATCACTGCTTAACCCAGGTGTGTTAAACATGAGGCCCGTGGGCCAAAACCGGCCCACGAGAGGCTCCAGTCCAGCCCACGAAACCACCAAGCGAATTGTAATAATTTCAAAGAAAACATAGATTTTTATTTTTTATTTTTTTAAACAAATTTCTTAAGAGTAGCGGACACAACACATATCTATGATGCTTCCTTGTTGTTCAAAGCCGTGCTGTCGGAGTGAGTTTGTACAAACATGCATAAAGCAACACCTATAGGATACATTTTTTGGGACATTTCGCTGTAGATTGAACCAGAATGTTTCATTAACACTGGTTTTATGTTGAGATTGTAGTTATTTTCTGTCGTGATTGTTTGGTTGAGTGGAAATAGATGTTTTCATCACGTATACTCTGCGACAAAGAACAACTTTAAAGTTTAATATTTAAAGGTTATTATGGCACTATTTTACCGGTCCAGGCAACTCAAAATTAACTTGGGCTGTATGTTGCCCCCCGAACTAAAATGTGTTCAACACCGCCGCCTTAAGCGCTTTTGATTGGATGCAATCTGTATTTTGTTGGTTCATGTATGTAACAAACACAATAACAATCTTCAACACATTAATCTGAACATATCAAATAGATTTTTTTCACAATGTTCTGCATTCACCCTGATAATTTACAGTAAACTTTTTTTTTTAGTTTCCAAACCTCCTGTGCAAGTTTTATGTTGTAGTTTAATTCTATATTTCAACGCCTATTAATATTCTGTCCACGAGGGGGCGGTATCTGCACGTCCAATGTGATTTCAAAGGACGTCGCTGCGTTTCAATAGTTTGGTTTCAGTCATTGCACTTGGAGAAGGGAGGTGATATGATGTATAAGTGCAATGTCAAGATTTGGTAGTTAATGTGTAATAATTTTAAAAAAGGTATTTCATAGGAAAACATTAAATTAGTTTCTTTGTTTAAAAAGAATGAGCATAAAAAGTGAATAAACTTAAGAATAGAAAAAGAAAATCTCTCCAGTTACATGGTCATTGCTGTAATGTTTTCTCTTAGTCCTTTATTTCCTCGGTAGGTGCTTTTTTTTCTTCTTTTTTTTAAACTCCATGAGTAAATCGATCCGTCTCCCGTAAATGGACTGTGACGACATGAGACAGACGCCCTGCGTGTGATTACTGCAGCTCTCCATCCAGACTGTCAGAGCCTCCATCAGGCTGCGCCGCACACCCTTTGATTCAATTGCTTTTAAACGGTGAACCTGAAATCAGTCGAGGAAGAACAAATAAAGCCACTTATACCAAATGAATGAGAGGAAGAAAAGAGGGGTAATTAAATAAATAGTGTGTGTGCGTGTGTGTGTGTGTGTGTGTGTGGGGGGGGTTATCCATTGACAGACACTGCAGTTAGCAATGAGACATTTCTTTCCCTCCTCGGTTCCTGAGTGGTTGCACCAATCACAGCCGAATTAGGCCTAATATTTATTTCCAGAAACAATTGTACATGTTTCAGCAGAGCTTTGATTGAACTCCCGGCGGACATGTTGTAGACAGATGTTTAGGTGACCTCATGTTTGAAGTAATGTTGATTCTGGATGGGGGCGCTTCTTGGCCGGTTCCTCTAAATCAGCTCCCTCTGCCGCCCGTCTCTCCTGTGCGGTTGCTCACCTCCCTCATATTCGGCGTGTGCTTTGGCAGGCAGTGACTAACACCCATTTCCATCTTTCTCAGCTCCATCCTTGACGGACAGCTGTCCACGCATGGGGTGGATGGCTTGGTTAAAATGAGCCGTGGTGGTGCTGAGTGACGGCTACTTAGCTGGACACACGTGTCTTTTGTTCTCTTTATATCTTTCTTAGAAAAAAGGACAGGAGTTATCATCACTGAATCTTGTCCCATCAGGCTTTGAGATTTGTTCCCCATCAGGTGGATGAGTTTGTTGATGGATGTGATATGACCTTTATTTATAATTTGGGATGGGAAAAGTTTAAAACGGACCAAAATCAGAAGTATTCCATGATTTACAGCGAGATTCCTGTAAGAGGTTATAAAATCCTGTTGATGCATCTCATACAATTTTCAGTGCTACAGTCCTATGTGATCTATTATTTGCAAAACAAGTTGTTGAACATGTCACCAAATTGTCACTTGTTTTATGGATTAAATATGGGTCACAATGATTCACATTTGATCAGATTTAAAAAAAATAAAATAAATTTCAAATAAATAAATGCATCAATCAGGTGCTTTTCCAAGCAAACACGTGTTCACGTCAGTATATATGTGGAGTTTATTGCAGAAGTGTAACGCTTTATTATTTATACAAATTACACAAAAATAATAATCTCACAAGCGGCACTTATTTCAATACGTTGCACAACTATTTTGCCATGCATCCTGTGATTAACATGAAGTTTATTATTGTTTGGTAAAAAAAACAGGAAGAGCAGTTCCCAATTGGTCACTTGCCCAATAAATCGGAGACTTTTCATCCTCATGTTTCCTCTTGCTGCAGGGTGTGCAGTAACCCCTCATTTAATATGGGGAGATTACAACACGCTGATCAAACCTAAAACAAACACAGGAGATTTATTATCTCAGTCGGCTAATTACCGTCCTTCGAATGTGAGTGATCACAGTGTCATTAGACATTAGCGGAACAGGCATGAGGCAGAGCATTTTCAGTAAGTTGAATTTGTCATTTAAAGAAGACGAATTATATTGAAAAGTGTTGGACTGACTAAAATTGCACAACTGTCTTTTTAAATTATCAATGAAAAACTGTTCTTTTTAAATATGACCTACTAGAATAATTGGGCATGTTCAGGTTTTTATGAGTGCAATACTTTGTGCAAGCACCGTTTTTTCAGTCTATTTAGGATATTTTCAAGTTCAATGCATCATGGATTAAATTATTAAAACCATTGTGATATTTTTTTTTTTTAAAGAAACGGCTAGAAATGCAGAAGTTATCATATATCACCACTTGCCAAATATAGCTTAAAAAAAATTAAACGAGTTAAATTAATACATATTACACTAGAAATGAAATCAAAAGTTAGAATTATAATTCTCTGTTTGATTATTTAGGATGTCATATTTTCAGAATTTTGATTTAACTACATGGCGTCAACCCAAAAAAACTCAATAATTTCCTAAAAATAATAAATCTTCCTTTAGAATCTCCCCAGATGTGCTGAGATGTGAGTCATGTGTCCTCAACTAAATCAGTCTTAACTGCGCATGGGGAAAAAAAAAATTAAACTGTCACATCCACCTTTTGATTTATCTGTTAATTCCGATTTTTTTTTTTTTCTTCCTCATGCCAGCAGCAAAATCCTAAACGTGGTCGTGTCAGTTGACTTGAAACTCGCATGAGAGTTGTCGTCCTTTTGGACACGGGGCCATTAATTTTCGTGGATATTACCAGAGACCTGTCTGTCACATCTGGGGAAACGGTAAATCTTCTTCAGTAGGGATGAAATATAAAGATTAGATTGTTCAAAATGATGGCAATTATTCAAAACATGTAAGAAAAAAAAAAAGAATAACGTGATCAAAACTTTAAAATCGATTCTTAGAAGTAGAGTTGACTTTTGGGCACTATCCAAAAACTGTCTGTTAGTGTCAAAACGTGTGCGCGCCTTTGATGCACGCGTTCCGGACACGCGCAGGACGTTATCTTAATGACATGATTTACGGGAAACCACTCACCTGTGCAGTTTTTCTTCTTATTATTATTAGTGCGATTATGATTTCTGAGGGGACCCTGCTCAGTTGTTGCATGTGGCACGTGCACAGTGCAAGCACACGCCTGCCAAGGGAGACGGCGTGCACGGCAGAAATTTCTGAATGAACTTTGTTCTCTCTGATGTTTAGGTGACGGCTCCTGTATCGTTAATGATTTCATTATTACACGATCACTTCCAATATGATGATATTAAGCCTGCAAATGTCAAATAAATGTTTGATTTTAATTGACGGTAATGGGGCCCAGTATTGGTTAAAACTATTTTTCCCACCAAGCAAAACAATAGCTGTAAATCAGGGGCATGTCCGGTGGAGCTGTGAGGGAGCCTTAAACTGTTCGGTAGGACACGTCTCTTTGGTTGCATTGTTCTCTTCAGCGTCTGGTTTCTCAGCCTAGTTGCTCAGCTACTCAGCAGAATTCTAAACAGCTCCAGTTGTGCCAAACCTAAACAACACGGTGATGTTACTCAATTACCGCACAGAGTAACATTTATTTTAGTGAATGAAAAACTTAGATTTATTATGTTCACTCCCTCGATATTTCTCTATTTCTACACTTGAGTTCAAATCAGTTTCAGGTTGGAGTTTTAGTTCTCCAACTTAGTGGGAGACTTGATTTGCGTCACCCAGAACCAATGACAGTCGGGGCTGGAGACACAGGGTGGCCAATCAGAGAGTGCCACTATGGAAGCCCCGCCCCCTTGCTGGGATTGCAGTAATACATGCAAGTCTTAATCGTTTTACTGTTTCGATTGGCCTTGAACATATTTGTGTTCAACGAATGACCGAAAAGATGTGTGAGCGATGACATCGGATGTCTCGTTTCGAAGTTAAAACCGTTGTCGCTCTTGAAAAGAAGTGGAACAAGAAATGGCCAAAGCAAAGCCCACATTTGTGTAAGCAATCACGGGCAGAAATCCCATGCCACTGTGAGGGAGCCGGACAATCAACAGAAACATTTCCCAAGAGCGTTTTTCTGGGGGTCCGTCAATAAATTACTGTGAAGGCTGCTGAAGACTTGATCCCCGTAGTTTTATAGCTCTACAATAGCCTCATTTTGTGTATATTAAAAGCACAAGTTTTTGTTATCATAAAGTTTCACATTGTACTTCTTGTGATATATTTGGGGGGGGGACAATTATCTGTTTTTCCAGGCAGGAAGTGGGCCCAGAAATTTCCACCCGTGAAATAAATTGAATCGTTGTTTCAATTGTTTCAATCAAATTTCTCACGAGGGCATAGCAAAATATCATATGTGAGTCCTGAATATATGGGATCGCTTGTCAAGCTGAGTTGCTCTGATTTATGGTCACTTTTGTCCGTATGAATTTACTAATCTGCTTTAAAATTGTAGGAACAGTTTTATCAGGTGGCAAAATTCAAAAAAGATGAATATAACCATAAGTGACTGCCATTTTCATAACAATCTCCTATTAATCTTACAGGCAACACACATGATATTTATCATACATGGATGTTCATGGAATGATGATAATAGTAACGATAATTACACTGTTATGGTGAGTGTGTATGCAGGAGGAAAGTTCTGGTTGTTCGGCACGTGAGGCTTTCTCTGGATCATTGCTTTCTATTTCGAGGGACCGATTATGAAAACCAGGACACCGCACTGCAGGTAGCTCGGTGGGACTGGCTTTTAGATGGCGGCGTGTGGAGCGTTTCATCAGAGCGCCGCACGCGTTCTGGAGACCACAAAGACCTGCCGCGGCCCTTCGCCGCGCGAGTCAGTGGAGTGCGTCGTGCGCAACACAAAGCGAAGATGCGAGGAAGCGACTGAGATCACGCCAAAGATTTCACAGCAGTTGGGAAAAGTGAAAAGTGAAGGCATACATAGTACAGCACATGGCAACAATAACAAAACTGGGAAGGAAATCAGCTCAACAAGCTATGCTTAATTGAGCACTTAGACTAAGTAGTCAAAGGGCAAAAAGAGAGTGACCCTGTAAGAAAACTAAAGGTGTGTGTGTGTGTGTGTGTGTGTGTGTGTGTGTGTGTGTGTGTGTGTGTGTGTGTGTGTGTGTGTGTGTGTGTGTGTGTGTGTGTGTGTGTGTGTGTGTGTGTGTGTGTGTGTGTGTGTGTGTGTGTGTGTGTGTGTGTGTGTGTGTGTGTGTGTGTGTGTGTGTGTGTGACATGCGTCTGGATTATGTACTCGTGCGAGGGAAGTGGCTGCCTGTGTGTGTGTGGGCTGCGCTCTAATGCCACAAACTGGTCAAGTCGACATGTTTTTCGGTTTGTTTTGGTGTGTGAGAAATTCATGCCGGGAATTTGCGTGTGCGTGCAGGATGCAGAATGAATGCGTGCCCATGCGTCTGAGTAAATAGATATATTTAAGTGTGTGTGTGTGTCCTCTGAATGCGCCTGGGTTACGTTTTCAGATGTGCGTGTATTTTTGAGTCTTCAACCTTACAATTAAACCTCTGCAGAAAAGAAAGAAGCTCTTCCTTAAGAGAGCTGTTCGTGGCCTGGCTGCAGATTCCCAATAGGACAAATCCAGTGTTTATGAATATGAGTAAATGTAAGTAAAAGAAAAGGGGAAAAAGTGGATTTTTTTACATATTTGCTCAGCCATTCATGAGCCACATCACGGCCGCTGGCTATCCTCTACCACCTTGTTCCTCATGAGCAGTGACGTGTGTTGAAAACTTTCGAATTGGGCATTTAACCCCCCGTCCTGGAACTCAGAGCCACAGCTGGTAGCAGGTCAGGCATATGGGGATTTTTTTTCTAATGTGGTAAAAGTAACCACTGGAAGGATTCCTAATGCAGATTTTTTTCAGGCTCAATAGTTTTTCATCTTTTGTTTGATAGTTTTTGTTTAGTTACAGGAAATCTTCAAAAAAAAAAAAAAAACAACCAAAAAAAGAGTCAAGGCCACTGAAAACCTCATGTTGTTTCAACTGAATTTGATATAAGAGGTCAGATAGAATAATTACAAACCCTCCGAGCTCCTGCTGTAAGCACAGAAATATAAATAAACATAATAAGTACTGTCAAAAAAAACAAAAAACATCACTGGACAAACTAAGGAAACCCGAAGTACATGGCTTTTTCTGTTTGTGTGTGCATACGGATATGAGTGGGATCATTGATGTGTGTACTTTGTGTGTGTCTGTTTGTGTGTGTCTGCGCTGTGATTCTCTGGATGAGTTGGAAATTTATAAAGCAGGTTTCTTTTTTTTTTTTTACAGTGGGCCCCGGCCAAAAACTGTAATTCTTTCTCCCCTTTTATAGCTTAGCAGTTGAGAGACAGGCTTACCCACTTTGGGTTAACTCTATCAAGATGAACAGCGTTTGGGCCAGTGCAGTAATCATAATGTAATTTGTTGTGCTCATGAGCCAATTTGTGTCATTTCAGAGGATATATCCCGCGCATGGTGGCCATGCGAGAGCATGCCCCGGGGCAAGGCTTTAATTAGGGAAGCTGAAATTTATAGACACTTTGTATTATTTCTGATCCTGAGTGGTTGGTGGGATGACATACTTGAGCGAGGGACGCTGGCAGGGGAGGAGGGAAAAATTTGATAATGAGAAGCGAAACTGAATGAAAGGTCAGGTTAGGAATTTGTTTACCATTTCATTATCATTTTTGAAATCAAAGGGTCGTCTTTGGGAGTCAAAGCAGACGCAAATGTCGCCGTCTGAAAAAGAGTTTGGAAAGATCCGTGAGAGGTATGCAGCACTGCTGCGCAATGTGTGTGAAATAAGGGCGACGTCGGAGAGTTTAGGGAAGCTGCCAGGTTGTAGGAAAGAGCAGTGTGTCAATGCTCACATGAGGTAAAGATAAAATTCCTTTTTTTTTTTTTTTTTTCTCATTTGGTTTTGTCATAGAAAAAAACTTTGAAAACGGTTGGAAAAACTTGCCAATAATTTTCTGTACACATGATCTTACTGTCAATTTCATGAAAATTAAGGCTTCGATTACTAGGGGGCAGAAGAGAGCCACAGTGATGTTTACCAGTGTGGCAGTGTGTATGGCAAAGTTGGCAAATGCAGTCACATCCTTCACTGAAGTAGAAGTACAGATACATGCAAAGAAAGACTCTGATAAGTAGCAGCAATAGAAATAAAGATTCATCTTATTTATGGAGGCAAAAGAAAAACTGGTTGATGTAAAAAGATTTATGCATGTAGGAATATGTATTTAAAAATAGTTATTTTTGATTACGTGGATCAGTTTGATCAATTTGAAACCTCATGAATTGCATCTTAAGCACTTTTATTTCTTGAAACAAACAGGCCTTTGGATTCATGCATTACTTATGTAATCTGATTACACCTAACCTCGGCAGCTTCAGTGTGGATAAATGTTACCATCAGCTGTTTTGATCCGTTCACTGTGACTCTGAATCATCCTCGCAGGTTCAAACAAGGAGAATGTGAAGTAGATATTTATGTTTAAATGTACTTAGATACCTAAAACAAATCTACCTCGGTATAAACACTTGGTTACTTGACTCCTCGGATGTAAGGGGAAGGTCCTGAAGCTTCGAGGTCATTTCTAATCTTTCCATGCATTCGTCTGAATGCTGTGATTTGATGCAACCCTTAAAATATGATATCCTTGTTACATCTGTGTTTGCTTTGCACTTGGTATCACTGCTGTTGTTAATATTAGCAGTCATCCTGCAGGGCCTCCCAAATTTTCCTTCAGCACGAGTGCTTCCCGTCACGTCGAGATCCAAACCCGGCCTCAGATGCGACACAGACTGTATTTGCTATGGCCTGTGTGAGTTTTTAAAACAAGTTTCACACTGGGATGCGTTTAGTAGAACGGAGACCTCACAGGGCTGTGGTTCGGCCGTTTGAAGCAGGTCCAAGCTGAAGGTGCTCGGGGCGGGGGGCGGGCGTAGAAGTGGCAGGAGAAATGAGATGGAGCACGGTTAAGTTATCAGCGCCCCGACAGGGCGAGGAGCTCGGCTGGGCAGAACCCTGACAGATGCTCTCTCGATACGAAGCTTCGGGGGAACACACAGGTGGACAGCTGTTTGTACAGTGAGGCAGTGATGTCCTCGTCTTCAAAAGAGCGATCCAACAATAACTGAAGCAGAGCCACAAGGTTTCCCTTCAGTCTGTTTCAGAGCAGGTGACTTTCCTTCCATTTCTTTTGTATTCTGACTTTTCTTTTTTTTTTTTTTACACCAGGTGTTTTTTTTTTTTTTTTTTCCCCTCCCAGAAAGTGGTAGGTAACAGTTGGAGGGGGAATTAGTCAAAAAGTTTCCTCTGTCTTCGCCTGTACCGCACAAGAAGAAATCTTCTGAGAGCTCCGCTGGTGTTCTGGTCTTTCCTGAATTGCGGTACTCTCGGGTGTGTTTCATAATGGTACTTGGACCGTTGCAGCCTGATATATCGCACCCGGGGGAGAAACTGTGCTCTGCACGAATCTATCAGTCCAAAGTCTGAGGAAGGCAGGATGACATTCTCATTCCTCTGTAATAATACCCCCCCCCCCCCCCCCCCCCCCCCCATCATATGCAGAATTTAAATTGTGGCTATTGTTTTTTTGTTTTTTTTTCCTCTTTGTGTTTTTGAGGGAAACGTCTTGACTGATCGTGCACAGGCAACTGTGGTTTTGCAGATTTAGTTTTTATGGTGATTACTTGAGGAAATGTTGTGTTAGTAAAATATTTTATGCAAGATTATTTAATTGCAGCACTTCAGCCATTTCGTAAGCTGCTGTATAAACAGGAGAATGTAAGCAGATATGTTATTAGGCCACCAGTTGTCGGTATACTTTATTTGAATTGTTCCTTGATATCTACATCCTTTTCATTCTGATTTAATGCATTTATTATTCCTGCTATGATAATGGTTATGATAATATTGCTCATACAATTTTTTTTTTTTCTGGGTGCAAACTTTACCTTTGACACGATACAATAACACTATGGGTCTTGGTTTTTCTTAAGTGGAAAGGAGACAAGGTAATTACCCTTGGGGCAATTACAGAAAGGGGCTAAGGGAGTAGCAAAGTCATTTTCTAACCCAAACATCCTGGTCCGAGGGGCCGGAGTGGCTGGACAGCCTCCTGGAGGCCGCTTGCTGGGAGCCGCTCGCCGAGAAGCAGATCAGGGTTTGTTTTCTTTCTCTGGAGGCAGGCCTCCGAAACCTCCGCCAGATGAAGTGCACCTGAAACACAGCAGCAGCCGTCACACCACCTCCGTCAGCAGAGGGGGCGAGTTACTGTACTCGGCCAGACGTGAAATCCTTTAGTCAGCTTTATCAGGATGTAAGCAGCATAGAGGCAGTTTGTTGTTACACTTAAGCAGCCTCTTTACGATGGTTTGACAATGTTTGTGCAGACTTATAAACATGCACAACCCACATAAGATTGTCAGATTATTATACCGCGGTGGAAGTATACAAAAAATAACTGCAGCCTTCTGAGGAAATTAGTTTCTCATGACTTGATTTTATTTGGCCACATCAACAACTTAGTCTGCACATCACAGTTTGGAATATATATTTTTTTTTTTTCTAAAGGCAAATTTTATATATGAGGCGATTTCTCATGTTACTTGGCTTTTTCTGTTCTGCATAAATCCCCCACATTAAAAAGAAAATGACAAGACGATGAAAGGATTTGCTATAATTTCAGCCAAACTTAACAGAACTGTTTTTCAAACTTCATGAATTACAGTTTGTTGATTATTCTTTTGACTAAGTAATACTACTGTAGTATTAAACGTGGCCTCACGCTATATTATTTAGTGTTTATTGTTAAGGTTATTGCAATTTCTGACACCAGCTCAGAAAGAGAAAATGCACTCCTAATGCTAATGAACAAACACAATCAAGATGTCATTGTGTGGGCTTTAAAAAAAAAACTAGTTTATTATAGGTTTATGTAGAAGTGAACAAGTTGTATAAGTTTTAAATACCTCACTGAGTGGCAGTGATGACATTTTATTGAGTTCGCCTTTTGTCTTCATCCTTGGGCATTATGACAAGCATGCCGCACACAGGTCTGCCAGGGTACATAGTTTGCACACAAAGCGATGTGGTCATCAATAAAGATGAGCAAGGGAGGAACAGATGCAAACAAGAGCTCACAGAAGGATAAAAGAGAAAGCACAAGACATCACTGGCTCCTCGGATCCAGCTGTATAGTCGATCTTCAGGCCGAGCCGCAGCACTGACAGCTTGGGCCTGTAGGAAGTTCGGAAGCTTAACGGCTCGTGAGTGATACCCATCAGGGAAGAGACGGGGCGGAAAGCTCTGCGTAGAGATCCTATGAGAAAAAAATGAGCTTTGTGGGAGAGTGAGCAGAGAAACAGGCATTGTTCTGAATAAAGGTGGTTCAAGCTGAGGCGCAGTGAGTCGCCTGAACGACAAATGCAATCCACTTCTTTGCCACTCCGGTGAAGCCCCCCCCCCCCCCCCTTTTTTTTTTTTCTATAGTTTTATGAAGAGTACATCTTCATCAGGGCTGCAGGGGGATAAAAAGTAGACATGCTCACATTTGCATTCACGACTGAATGAGAATTAGTCTTGGCCTCCGGACAGGAATCTCTAATGAGCAAACACAGGGTGACATCATTTTGAGGTTTTGCAGGGAATTAGCTTGATTAGAATAACCCTCCACTCTCACCTTGGCCAGGCACCCAACTCCTCTGCAGTCTGCCTGTCAAATTCTCTCTCAGCCCCTATGGCTTCACTCCGGCGACTTCACTCCTCCACGGCGCTGTTTAATGTGGAACGGGTGTATTGGGGAAGAATGAGCACAGGTGCTGACATTTTGTTTCGCTCCGTCTTGCTGTACATTTCAGCTGTTCGTGCAGAGTACCAGGGGCGGGCGAGGTGGTCTGGTTTATTTGTGGTCGTGAGTTTGCACAGTTCCCTCTTTGCTGGGATGAGTGAGGCTCGCCATCAGCTCTCTAAAAAAAAAACAAGCCTCTCCTGCCAAACCTCCGAGACAATTAGCAAAGTATTTCACACTCTGCAGAACATCAGAAAGGAAGTGGAAAATAGACAAATTAAGCACGGTCCACATAGATGAGGAGGGGGTTTTTGGGGGTTGGTGGAGTTGGTGGAGGTCCAACGCAGCACATGGTCACTCGGAAACAAACTCACTGTGTAACCAAGTCCAATTTGCACCAATCATCAGTCTTGTGGCTTTTTGAAAGCTCTGTTTTCATACATCCATTTTCATTTTGGATTTGTTGCAGGTCATTTCTTTACAGTTTGTTTATCACCGAGGTTTTCTGAGCACAAGCCAATGTGCTAAACTGTAGTTTAATGTCATCACTGCACATCGTACATGGGATTGTTGGACAGAAGGAATGCCTCTAAATTTGATTAGTACATTTTCAAGGTTGCACGGAGAGCAATCAAGCTCCTGAAAATGTGATCGAAAGTGTTTTAATTGTGTAAACTTGTCATTTGTAAAGAATGCAATTCTCATTAAAGATATCAGGCCTGACAGTGATGGACCTTGTTTGACTCAATTGACTTATTTTTTTTGCAGCACTCATTAATATCTGTGGCAGGGGTTCATTAAAAAAAAGACTTTTTGTGGGGAATTTGCACAATTGATTGAAGCTCCACATGGGATGAAGTATATGGAGTAAATTCATGTGCCAATGGTTTTGAGATGAACAACCCATCTGAGCAGGAGTTTGCATGTTCTTTCTGTGCATGGGTTAATTTTTAATTATTATTTCTGGTGCTCTATAATTCACTCCCACAGTCCAAATAATAATCTCTGACCCCATTCTATTAAAAATGATGGGTGGATGGGAGGATTTCCCAAATCAGGTTTAAACTCCAGTGATCCTATGATGAGTAAAGTAGCTATACAAGACAGATGGGTGACAGGATTAATATATTAACGAAAAAGTAATATTAGAACTTTTGTTCAAATATGAGCTTTTCCCAGTTGGTAGACTGCCTTAGGCTCGTACCAAGTTTGCATCTTAAATGAATACAAGGCCCTACAGGTCATGTGATAATGCTATGGATCATGGCGATGATTTCTTTATATTGTGTGTGAGTGTGTCAGTTCATATCGCTCCTATGGAAATCACTGCATTGAGTCATACATAATGTAATGCACAATGTGTGATACTTTAGTTTTGTCTGCATCTGTGATTTTGTTTACACAGCTTCATATTTTTATGATGAAGACTGAGACAATTTCCCCAGAGATGACAATAAGGTTTCTTACCACATCTTGTTCTTTAAATTCTAAAGAAATATAATAACCTTGCGATTTCACAGAATGTGAAATTGTTCATTTGTTGTATAAAAACAAAGCGAGAATGATGGATACAGTGTTTATTAGATTGTGGATTAATTGTGTGTTATGAAAGTAGACTGTAAAGTAAGTGGCTGTACTATAAATATACATATTGACATGTATTGGATTGCAGTAATTATTTAACAAGTTAAGAAGTTTTGAGTTTTTTGAAGATGTATTAAGCCCACCAGCAGCTTGTTTTTATTCTTATATCCGTCTATCGTTCTTCTATACCCAACTAAAGGTTTTGAGTCTCTCATATACTCACATTCACAGGTACATAATACTTTAAAGGCAGCTGATGATTACAGTTAGAGCTACCATCATCATGAGAAAAAGATTAAAGTCAATGATATAATCTCTCACCTCTAAAAATAATAAACATGATATCATCCTTTAGTTTTTATACCATTTCTGTTCACACAGTGTACTCCAGTTATAAAATATTTGGCCAAAAGTGACACGCTGTGTGATATTGACTTGTTGGGTCGCTCCTGCAGCGCCGACCCGACAGAGGGAACTGTCACCATGTCCGCCGTGGCACTCCTCACAGTTGAACTTGACTGAAACATATGTCTTCAATTTTAATAGCACTCCTTTCCCCCAGATGGCTCGGTGGGGGGAGGGGTCGCCTGAGAAGCTGCGTTTCATGTAAGAATAATTTGTGCTAAGTAGCTGGGCGATCTGTTTGTTACGTTAGAGCTGACAGTTTGTTTATGTTTCTTGAGGAGCATGATGGATGGGGCAGGAGTTGATGCTAATTAGACTAAATTGTTGCGAAGAATGCCGAGGGTCTGCGCTGCGCCGCCGAGGCCAGTTTCCATTGTTGCTGCGTCTTCGCACTTTGGGCATAATTGAATGGAGCTTGGGCTCATTCATCATGGCGGTGGGCGTCAAGGTGGAGGAAGCAAACAGCTGGACCTGGATGGAGAGTGGTTTGGGGAGAGGGCCGCTGAAGGGGAAAGATGTCGCAGTTTTGCTCCCATCCACTTGGAACAGACACAACCTGACTGCCAACTGGCCATGAAATTGTTGTTTACCCTTGACCAGGGCAGATTAGCAGCTCTGAAGCTCCTCCCCTTCAACCTGAGAGATATGGTCAACTGCAAAAGATGGCCATTAGGGAACGTTTCACCGCCTGCCCGGCCACTAAGACCACGCCATACTACACTTTCCACAGGAAAGAAATGCAATGGAGAATTGGGCAATTGTTGTGTACCGAGAAGATTTACTGAACATTAATCTGGAATAAATAAGTGATTCTTCAAGATATACCGAACTGCATAAAACTTTTAAGCACGTTGGAAAGAAATTCTAAAGGAACACCAACAAGAAAACATCTGATTTCAGATTTACTCTGCATCACACTCCAATAAGCTGTCATATAGTCAAGTCACTATTAAGTACTACTTACTAATTACCACTTCAAGATAGCGGGATCCTCACTATGTATCTTTAGATGTCCGATGCCCTTCCTGATATAGCCCTGAGCAGTTGTGAGTTAAAGGCCTTGTACTGTCAAAGAGTCTACAGCTGAATTAGGAGTGCTGGAGGTATTGGTAAGGGCTGGCAGAGTTCTGATCTCAATATTACTGAACTATTGTCATTCTTGCCTTAACGTTTCAACATTTCTTGTTTTAGTATATAATTAAAAGTGCAAATATTCCGGCTTTTAAGTTTTGTAAGAATCTAATATCTTCGTCGAAGATATTTAAATTAATAAATATTTACTTAGTTTCTCTACCTTTTACCGTAGTTTAAGCTAAAATAACGTACTTATGGGTTGGTCATGACATTCAGTACTTTGTTGCAGTGCAATTTAATAAATCATTTTCATTTGAGATGGTTATGACACAAAAATAGATCATTAGAAAATAACACACTAACCAAGACGCGTTTGCATTTTTACATATACTGTATGCTTGACAATGAACACACTCGCACATACATGTCAGTCTACCGCCCTTTTGTACATATAGCTGATAGAGAATATTTCACCCGCCAAGCAGTTTTTGGAGGTTGATGGTCATTCATGCATGGGTGCCAGGATGTGTGTACATGCCAGATTGGACTTCATACTCAGTACCCGGCATGTTTCTCCGACTCTGACAGTGCAGCGTGCAGCACTTGACCCTCCCAACGTGTCCAGTGTCTAACACTGTCACACGGTCAGTTTCCCTGTGGTAGAAACAAACCCGGCACGTCACGTGCAAGTCATTAACCCTGAAACACTCGCAGCACAATGATGCCGTCAACAAAGCAGCATTGTCACAGTTTCTACATGTAAATGCGTAAAATCGTAGCTAACAGAGAACAGAGCGCGGTGGAGCAGGGTGGAGTGCGCACATGTTCAGCCTCACGTCGACTTGACAAGGATTTGGTCCCCCTGCGCTTGTGGCCTGGTTCAGCTTGAGTTAACCTCTGAGTTCCTCCAGTGGTCTGCTTTGCAAGTAAATAAATAATTGAAATATACTGTACATATTCTCCGGTGGGACACTAACCTATGTTGTATCCATAAGTAAGTTGAGTTATTGGAATATTTAGTCTTGTTGACAGACCAAATCAGGATATTTACATGTTTTTTTGCCCATTCGTTCATTTTGTCCAACATCCCAGAGGGTTGTATTTATAAGACGTGTATACACTGGTTGTGTAGGTTAGTCAGTGTTTTCACAGCTACAGCTAGTTTAGTATTAGAATATGCGGGTAGATTTTTTTTAACTTCATTTGTTCGACCGTTTAACCACTGACAGGATTTTAGTAATTGTCATCGCCATTTTGCTCAAACTGTTCATGATATCTAGAAAAGAAAAACACACAAAAAACAGAGGTTATAGTTACAGTAAAGCCCAGTACTTTCTCAATATAATCATAGATCATGGATGACGTTCATCCATGTGATACACATGTGAAATGAGCTTATCGTGGTAATAATGAAGAACAGCCATAGAATCAAAAAAAATACAAGACTAAAATGGGTAATTTGCTGTCAAAAATCAGCTTTTTGATTTTTGCAAATGGTTCAAAACACTTATGCATTTTAGCCATCATCCTCCACTTTGCTTGTAATCAATAGCATCATGAAATTGCTCATCAGACCTAAATATAGTGTTGGTCTGAATTGGCTGTTTTATATGTAATAAATGGCAGCACCCTTTAATCTTTTTTTATTAAATACACTTATGAAAATAATTATTACTTTCACCCCTTCAAAAGTAATTTTTTGCAAGGTGTTCATTTAAAACAAAAGGAAAGGCTGTAAACAAAAAGTCACACACTCTACTTTCACTCCAAGTGACTGTACTGAGTGTCCATTAATGTGCACTGCTCTCTGCAAATAAACTAATAAAGAACTTTACTGTACTCATCGAACACTGAATCTCACTACCTTCAGGTGGCCTTAAGCCCCTCCCACATCGTCTGCTGCTGCTGCTGCTGCTGCTGCTGCTGCTGCTGCTCTTTCTACCCCAACATTGAAAGTGCATGCTGCTACCTACTGTATGAAAACATTAAGATTTCACTCTAAAATTATCATATGGATTGGAAAAAAAATATTTTCGTCTATATCATAAGGATACCTAAATAAAGCCAACTGAACCTGTACCTGAATCACCCCTATTTCTATTCGGCCTTCTTATTTTCATACACTCTCCCTCAATCTGATTCCCACTCAGTTAATTCATTACATAACCCCACTATGATTCACATTTAATGACTTATGTCTTATTCATGAGTTAGCTGTGGGGGGATAAATACGTCAGAATGCTGTCTGATTGCAGGAACTTCCCACACAACGTTTTCAGAGCTCCCACAAGCTAATTTAAGATCCCTCAATGAACGGCATTTGTGCAATTACAATTTAAAAAAAAATCATAATGCAAATGATGATAAACCGCTACCTTGTTACCAGAACATTAAATTCTCAAGGGTGGAAACAATCTCTTTGGATAATACTGACATATCAAGCGTCACAAAGATATCTGTCGCTTATGCCTAGAGTTTCATGAGGTTAAATAGTTGGATGTTTCTTGCTATCAAGAGAACGCTCCGGGTTGGAAGACTGAGCTTTCCCGGCTGCAATAATGCACCATTAAATCCAAATTGGAGATATGACAATTCAGCATTTTGGTTTTTTTTCCAGCTGAGTAAAAACGACTGAGAATTGCAGGGTTTAGATAAACAAACCAAACTCTCAGTTACAAACAGGCACAGAATGCTGAGCCACCTGGTGAAAGATCTGTTCATCCAGAGGACGGCTTCTGCATGTATGCCAGAACTATTAGACCAAGGAGACCGTGTTCTTGTCTTGTTAGAAAGACAAGTCAATGTACGTGTCTTTCTATATACTTGGAGCTTCAACATGTCGAAGAGAAAATGAGGGACTGACACCAAAAGCCGAAAACATTTCCCTGCAAACTTGCCAAAAGCCTTTGACCATGCAATGGAAATGGCTCCGCTTGACTTCAGGATTTTGATATTTTGGCCCATTTCATGGAATGTTGAAAATATACAACCAAACAATGAAATGGAGACGTGCAAGGTGCATTGCCAGTGTTTTTCTTTTTTGGTTTCTGCAGGGACGGAGTGATTTAAGAAATCTTTTTATATATTTTTTTCCCTTTAACCTCATGGAGAATTAAGTATCTCTGAAGCTGAAGCTACACGTGTCACTGTTGGTGTCGGACTGACTCCCGCTGGAAATAATATGCTTGGCTGTCAGAACAAAGATATATTGTCCTTTTAGCCTTTTACAAAAAAACGTAAATTCATTGTTTGTTGTGTTTTTGCTTTGAATGCTCGGACACAGTAGCAATTTAGTAATTTCCGGTTTTGGAACTGAACTTTTTTTTTAAAAGATTTTTTTGTGCGCTGTATTATCTTTAACATACAGAAATACGTGTAACATGGCCAGGACGCGATACTGTATGGGTGGGATGTTGGTTAAAGATTTTCGAGGATGGGGGCTAGACTGAGGGGATAGAGAGAGGAAGCGAGTTAGCCTCGGATGGGCGAGAGTGAAACCGGAGTATGATTGAGTTAGGGGAAAGGAGACAGGAGCCCTGAGGCTGCCAGTCAGAGAGAGAGAGAGAGAGAGCAAGAGAGAGAGAACACGGTGCGCTTGTCGTGGTGCTGTGTTAGCATGGGGAGATTGTGATGGAGTTATCTGGCTTGGCCCTAAAAACGGCTTGTCATCTTGTATATACACAAGGAGGTAGCGTTAGTCTGTGTGTATGCTTGTTCGGTGCCAGCAACATTACTCACAGGTCTTTTGGGACACAAGCAAAGCCTCGCCTGGTTCCCTTTTCCTCTCAGTGGAAATGTACTCATTGCATCCTCTGAATTCTCAGAAGATGAAGGTTATACAAACTGTGATGAAAATTAGGTCTTAGAGGGTTAAGCTATTACCTTTCTGGTGGGATTCATCCTCACCTGCCTATCAAATGGCCTGTGACATGGCTGGAAATGTGCCAAATGAACGAATGAACAAATTCTTAATTGCACTGGTTTGATTTCTTCCCAAGACTTTTTTCTTTTTTGCACTTCCCATCAAGATGCTGTTCAAACTGTGGGAAAAAAAACTGTCCCTAACTGAACACAGTATGGAGCCGCTGCTTCACACTGCACCGGCACTAAGCAAAAGCAGATGGTATAAAGTTTACAGAAATCAGAACATTATTTTCCTGTTTCCATTGCATTCTTCTAAACACTTAGTGAACAAGCTTTGAAGTCACCCAAGAAATCTAGTCTGCGGGAGAAATGATAGGATCTCCTGGAGCAATGGAGCCGGGAAGGGCGGGGGGGGGGGGGGGGGGGGGGGGGGTTGTCTGAGAGAGGGAGCGGGCTCGAGGAGGAGCCTTCAAGAGGTGCTTCTAATGTCTATATTCTACTTTCTCATATGATTTTAGTCTCTGATTGGGAACAGTTCGCACATCCCAAGCTTGTGCTCTGACTTTTTTCTTGGGCTGGATGTGATCTGTGATGCTGGGGGAGATAAGTTGTGTTTAGGCAGGTCTGCTGTGGGTCTGATCATAACGGCAGATAAACCCCACTGACTGTGTTAGATAGCCTCACCGCAGGCAGTGTGCAGGCCTGCCAGGAGCCCACATTAGGGCTCTATAATGTATAGCCAATTTTATAATAGACCCTCCAACTACATGAGTAATGTAACTGCCTGGCAGGCATGTCCATTGGAAGCCTTCACTGAAGTCTCCATCATGCGTCTCTCTTGTACCTATCCGACATCAGTGGTGCCTCAGCAGCCTGTTCTTTCCTAAATGACCCGCACTAACTGAACAGTCATGTTGTAGGTAACGCAAAGCGTGTGTGTCTCTTGATCAAAGTGGTCACATCGTTCCTTACATCCTCAGATAAATAGAAGCAATTCTCATTCTCTAAACATGTCCTTTAAGGGACAAGGAGTCAACAGAGCCGCGGCGTAGCAAGCTTTCAATAAAAAGTGTGACTTCTAAGATGGCTCCATCTGCAGCGCATTAGGGTTCAAGCGCGCTCTCACAGGTTAACTAACCCGTTATGTTACCTCCAGTGACTGAGTCTCCTGAGAAGCAAATGGGTTGCAGTGCTCCTCGATGCACAGTAAGATGACGAGTTTCATCCTCCTATGATGCATTTTACTTCAATGTCACCATCACTTGGTTTTGATTTAACTCTGCAAATCACCCTTGTTACCATGTATTACAAGCGCAGAGGAATACAAATGCCTTGTCCCTCTCCTGTTGTTCCAAGTCAGTCTGCCTCCTCTCAGTCCTTGTTGCATGCTAATCCAATGTGGCATATGAATCATACACACAATACATTTCTTCATCCCAGCTCAGAGACAGGACCTCACAGGACAGCCACTTTGGCGTTTCCTGCTCTCTCATCTTCAAGGCTTAGCAGAGACATGCATTCCTCCTCCTTCAAATGCATAATTCAATAGAGGGCTTGACAATCACAATTAGAGTAAAGGCAGAGTCGCCTGGCGGCTCTCTTTTTGTAATATGAAATTACAAAACTGTGCCCATTTACCCACCCACATGTGATGGGTCCATGCAGCGATGCGTCCATGTTGGGCTTGACCCCCCCCCCCCCCCCCCCCCCCCCCCCCCCCCCCCCCCACACACACACACACACACACTCCACCCTGCACAAAACAAAGTGCCTGCAGAGGCTTCTGGAAGATTGCCATGTTGGATTGCCACTGAAAAACCCATGAGAACTTCTCAAGGGCTGCGAGCCCTAAAGATTTCTACATGTGTGTGAGTAGGTAAGGGGTCTACCTTAGAGCCTGATGGGAAAGGAAAGGATGATGTATATGTATAAAGTAGACCGGCAGGTATTTCCGGTTCAGAGGCCTTTCTTTTTTTTTTCTCTCGTCTTTGTTTGCCTTGTTTCTTCTCCACACGCTCCGTTGTTTTCATTGGCTGAGCAGTCGATGATGCTGCAACGCTGGAAAACGACTGGTGTGATTTTTACAGGAGGACAGGGAACATGGGTCATAAAACTTGCCTCTATTTTCCACAGCCAGGAAAAAAAAAAAACCCTTGCCCCGCTTCCCCCATCTGCCCAGTCAAAGCACAAGACCTCGGTGGGAAGTCTGTAATGTATGGAGAGCGAAGATGTGCATTACACACACACACACACACACACACACACACACACACACACACACTGACAAGGAGGTCTGACTTGAGACATGGTCAGGAGCTCCTCCAAACACCACAAGAAAACACACAGACTTGTGGTTTGTGATGTGATGTCATGATTAGAGTATTTTTAGTAGTTTTTTTTGGTGCTGTGATGGGCAGTGAGGAGAATCTCTGGGGAACGTAGAACAACAAGCAGTCATCCTGGTCTTAGATCCCCTGGGATGGGATGGGGGGGGGCACCCACATCAATCCTCACCGAATGTGAGCGAGTTCACCCACGCAGGCAGGGAGGCTGTCCTTCATCCTCCACTCAGAAGGCTTTCTGAAAAATAGATCCTAATATGCTCCCAAATTTACGAAACGCAAAGAGACATTTAACTTGTAATGCCCTATCAATAATTTGATCAAACTAGATGCTTAGTCCATTCAACAAAAAGAAAAGGTATCTTATCCATAGCACCTGCAATATTTCAAGCCATAACCTTTTGTCATGACACACAAAAATGCAAAAAAGTGAAATTGAAATTATAAAATATTCACACGACCACATTTTCTTTGATACTGCGACGGAAGTTCCCCTGTTTTCCAAATGTCCCCTTTAATATGTTCTTATATATTTAAAGATTATGTTAGATTTAAGTAATGACTCCTTTTTCCATTGGGTGGCAGTGGTGAGTCACTGTAGCATCCAGTCTGCCCTCAAACCAGCTCTTAAAGTTTTGACTATGTGCTTTTTAGTGAGAAAGTACCAACAGCTTCTGGTATTGTTTTTTGTACCAGTGCAACATTGACACCAGCCTCTTATTTCCTTGTTGGACTGAGGACTGACTGGACACTAGAGATGATTAGAAACCAGGATGTGGTAGAGATCTTCACTCACATTTTAGGTGATTTTTCTAGCCAATCAATTGACAAATACGTTTGTTATTTCAGATCTGTGCAACATTAGTTATTGCATTTTAAACGGTCATAACAGTTATAGACAACTATTTCAATGGAATTCTCAATGTCTTAGATATAGGAGTTAAAATAATTACAATAATCTTTTCTCATTTGAAATCCACAGATTTAGTGTCGTGCAAAAAAAAGGTATATCCAGATTAAGGCTTTTTTTTTTTTTTCTCATTCCAAAATCCAGCGCTGCAATTGAGTTGTGGGTAAAAAAAAACCCTAATCTCCTAAGAATTTGCAGGGAAAAACATTTGCAATAGCATTAAATCATTGTTTATTTGCTGACCTGACTGCTATGTCATCACATCCCATTTTTAACTGTTACGTTGCATTTTGAAAGCTGCTACTGCAAACGTTTTATTCTGCACCAGGTACAGTTAAAGCTCTTTACATCACACTCGCACTGATAACAAATAGCATTCTATAATATTCCAATTAGTATACTATAAAAAGTTACTGGACTGGATTTTTGAGTTTTTAATCTGAACTCAAATGTTTAAGTTTTGAAGGAATTCACTTACAGTTGGTAGAACTCATTATCTTTTGTTAGGATAACATCATTTGTTATGTACATTTCGACAACATTCTATTTTTTTTATTTGGATAACTTCATATTCACAATTCCATAACCACAAACACAATTGCTCCTTTACACATTTATTTTAAACAAAACAGTTAGACATGTAAAAAAAATTATTTGTAGCAGCTCAATCGGCTCATCATATAAAAGCTGCAGGCAAGTCACACTGAGGAGCATCAACAAGAAGAAAATTCTGAAATGTAAAATACAAACTACGATTCAGCACCAGCCAACTATTGAAGCTACAAGGTACCGAGAGCGTTTGCTTTTGTTGTGTTTACCGTTCCATCCACTGACGTTGACACCTGCTTCCCATTTCCTTCTTGTTTGATGGAGGACTGACTAAATGCTGCAGCCCTCTGTAAACTATGAGTTGGCACACAGGGCAGGAACCAGTTGTTTAACTCATTGACGATCCCAGCTGACCTATACACGCTCACATTCACCTTCACATGAACATGCAACCTGGATTCGAACCGGGAACGAGTTGCTGTGAGGATAAAGTGCTATCCAGTACACCATGGCACATCTCCAGTAGGTATCCCCGCAGCAACAATATAGGGACGTTATAAATCGACTTAAACAGTAGAGTACTCTATTACCTATATATTTTAGCTGCTCCTCTGTGTGAACCCGTACATGGTAAACATGACCTTACGCACAAGTCAAAGTGACCAATGGGAATTAACTTCCCCTTGTCTGTGCGCAGAGGACGGATTAGGATGTGCCTACGAGCCAGACGTCTGCTGCAGGAAACCTCTTGCGCCGCATGCTGTTTTTTGGGTGTGAAGGAGGGGAAAGCATGAGGTGAACGATGGCCGTGGAGAAGCCGAGCCAAGCTGTGAAAGTTTAAGTAAACACGGGGATGGCGGGATAACCCTGGTGGTCTGGGCTCCT
This sequence comes from Lipophrys pholis, assembly GCF_963383615.2. Taxonomy (NCBI): domain Eukaryota; kingdom Metazoa; phylum Chordata; class Actinopteri; order Blenniiformes; family Blenniidae; genus Lipophrys; species Lipophrys pholis. The sequence goes on from NC_137633.1 coordinate 13,764,095, forward strand.
CCCCCTTTCCCGCGTGGTGTTTTCGCTCTCCTCTGCTCTTGTTTGGACAACAGCTTGCAGTGTTGTATGATGCCCCAGTGGCGAGACACACTGCTGTATATTCACAATGCACTGGTATGAATTAGGCATTATTCCTTGCAGTCACAGGTTTATGAGCTTTGAGAGATACACTAAGAGAGGTGGGGCGAGTCAAGAAAAACACACTAATGCTGCAATGTGCAGCCTTTTATTTTTTTTCACCATAGTTTCCACAAAAACATGTCCATAAATCTGATTGTTGAACTGTTCTTCTCTGGCCTGCGACGCTTTTTGGTTGTGAAGCAAAGAACAGCTTTGTGGTGTCATACGGATCAATAAAGTAATGTATTACTGTGTATTTATAGTTGTATGCTTTGCGATCTATGTCAAGCATGATTAATTTCTTGTCTCTCCAAAAGAACTCTTAACGTTGAGTGTTACGTTTTCCACTTTAGTGCACCATTTTCAACTTTTAAAACAGCTCATGCGTGGTAAACATCTGAAATTAGTTGCTGCTGAAGACTCTATTCACACCCTGCATTCCTGCCTTAATGTCCAACTGCTTTTCTGCGTAATTAAAAGCAGACCAATTTGCGTCTCCAAAAAATTTAACACCATGGTTTTGCCATGCGTAGCCGGGCGTCAGGATTTGTACCATTTGCACCACAAGGCGGAGCCTTCATGCATCTTTGTGCCACTCATTAGTACCATCTTAAGGCATGCACGTTTTTATGAGCGCTCGCTGCTGCATGCATGAGTTGTGCCATGTAACACTCAGTGTAAACGCCTTAAATCAATAATTTACAAAAGGACCTGTAATTTCTGTAAGTGGTCTGCTGGTATGTGTGAACATGCAAATGTGAGTTCAACCTGAATGTCAAATAAAGATGAGATTGAACATCCCGATGATTAATTGTATAAACTTGTATAAATAAAATTTTGAATCATTTGCAAATGACAGCTATGTGTGTGTGGATCATTAAAATAATTGAAATCAACAAAATGTGGTATAGCCAATGCATCATTGGAAATGTTATGCTTTTTAAATAACTGTGGTTTATAATACCACAAGATGTTTTTTTTTTTTATGTTTTTAAGTAATATTAAAGATAAAACTAATCTGTTTTGAATTATACACATGTGAAAGCTGTTTCCAAGCAATATCATAGATATTGTGTTTGCCACAGTTGCGTCAAATGGTAAAAAGCCAGTTTCTAACATTTTGACATTCTCAGGCACTTTTTGTTCGACTTTTTGAAACAAAATATATTTGAGCAAAACTTTGGTAATCTAATCTGAGACTTTGAACATTGGCAGTAATGTCTTGGTTTGAACTGTGATGGAAGGAAAGGATTGGATTTACGTGAAAACGAAGAACAAAGTTGCAAAACAAGTCTATCAGTGTTGCAGGTGTGACTATTGCAGGCTGCAGAAAGAGAAGTGGTGGTAAACATAAGGTGCGTCGGCCAAGCCCGGCCTGCAAGAGGCTCCATTCCAATCCGCCAAACCACCAAGCAAATTGGAAAAACTCAAGAAAAAATGGATTTAAAATTTTTTTTTCTTAAAAACTCCCAAGGGTAGTGCACGCAACATGCTCTCAGGGTGAGTTTGTGAAGACATGCATAATGCAACTGCTCCAGAAGTGTTTCTGACATTTCACTGTATTTTTGTGCCAGAAAGTTTCATTAAAATGGCTTAATGTTGAGATTGTAGTCATTTTTAGTAGTAATTGTTTGGTTTTGTGTAAATATAGACATTTTTGTTATGCGTACTCTGCGCCACTACAAAGACAAACTTTTAAGTTTGGATTTAAAGCTTGTTATGGCACTGTTTTACCAGTGGGCAAAATGTATCTCCTGAACTAAAATGTGTTTGACACCCCTGATATAGAGACTCACCATGACGGTAAGATATTCAAATTTTGAAGCGCTTGTTTCTTTCCTTATTCTTTACTCTAACAACAAGAATGTGAAGCAATCAAACATCAAATGCCAAACATGTTTAATTTTGAGTGACTTCTTTTGAAGCCTTGTTGGTCTGCGAGGTGCTGCTTATGTTTGGTGGGGGAAAAAAAGAAATCTTTGAGCTGTGTTTTTGTTTTTCCACATGCTAAAAAACGCCTGTGCAGTTTCAGAATTTGCTGGATAGTTTGCACTGTATAAATGTTTTAGCAAAAAGAAATATCAATAAATCCCTGTCTCTTTAATTTATAGTGTGATGTGGTAGCGTGAAAAGTGTAACATGGGAGCATGAAGCAGAACATGCTGTATTCGGTTTCTTCTTACGGAGATCTTTATTTGAATAACACCATGTGTTATGCCACTCAGATGTGTTTAGCATCATTGTGGTGATTCCGAGACGTTTCCGTAGATGGAACTATTTTCGGCTTTGACGCTTACTTTGCATGTCTGTCCACTGCAGCCACATGAATAAAATGCATTGTTGGACCCATGAAATATCCGTCCCGTGTGGGAATTGTCCACTGAGCAGGTGTGCATGCCTTGTTGAATATTTCCCACCATGATTAAATTGGTATGTTTTAGATTATGGTGTGTTTTTTGGCTTCCCGCCGTTGGGAGGAGGATCTGTGTGTTCATTTTTGAACTGTTTCTTCTTTCATGTGCTGCTGCTGCTGCTGGGCCCAGTGTCTTTTTGCTGCGAGCTCTGCTGCCTGAAAGCTGGACTCCAGCTGTTCGCTCATTGTCTCCAGTGTGAACTCACGACACCTTGAATTCATAATGATAAAGCCATATGATAGGATGGGCAAATTAACGCAAAATCTGGTTTAAATTTGAAGGAAGAGATAGGGAAATGTTTTGGTAGTCTACGAGTAGCACGACAGGCTATTATGGGATAACCACAGATAAACCGACAAGCTTCTTGCTGCTTTTTGAAAACTGTGGTGGCTCGTTGTGATTACATATTTCAGGTGGCGTGTTGGATATCATTGGCTTTGTTTCAGGCCTGGAAAAGTTATGGAAAACGGGGAATATTAAAAGCATTTTAGATGAAGTATTCATGATTTTTATAGTTTTCCTTTAAACCTGTTGGATACTTTCACATTAGGTCTTTTGGCATTTGAAAAGGTTAGGTCTCTTTTTTCAAGGCACAATAAACTAAAGTCACAGATTTTTTTTTTTCATTATTCTTACTTGAGTCACAAATCAAAATGTGAGCTATCGGACCCAGAAACCTGTCAGAACATAACACTTAACACAAGTTCAGGCAGAAATTGGCCATGGAAAGTGCACTATCTGTCCAGAAATAGCAAATTGGAAAGGAGGAGTGTATGAATAGCAACCCCGTCACCCGTCCTGAACTCGTACCAATTTTCACGGTGTTCCTCCTAATGCAGTGAAGGTCCTAAGTCTCTATAGCAGAGGACCCTGAAACCTCAGCTCTAAATCTGATGGGTGGGTGTAAGATGAGACGGACGGTAGAATAACACAACGTGCACTTTGTTCACCCCCAGCCTGCAGTAAAAAGCTCAGAGAATTACAGAGTGAGAGACAGTTTAACTCCGGGCCGTAAATACGTATGTGTTTGGAACATTTTCCCACTTTCCCTCCTTCTTCGCCTCTCCTGTGATGTTCCCGTTACTACCTCATAATAGAGGCTTCGGCCTGGGCCAGTATAATTGTAGTTTTTGAAATGTTAATCTTTTGTTTTGTTCAGGTTTTGCTACTATGATGTTGTCTGCTCTCGGCTCTCTTATCTTGTTGACTTTACATTTGTGCAGAAGATTCTGGTAGAGATATTGCACAAGCGGTCCAGGAAATTTCTAAAAAGAAAACATCTTACGCCCACGTTTCTATTCCTGTGAAGAAGCAGTTATCTGTGCCAACATATGAAGCTTGTCTTGACTGATGAGACGACTGTGATATTCTTCAAATTAAGACAAACAAAATGGCAGGGAAACATAAGCATTATGCGATTTGATGTTCTTTTAATTGTGTAATTCTGTTGCTCTGCCTTCTCCTGCAACAAGTTAATGGCACCCAATCGGAGAATTGGCGCCACCAGCTGTTTATCTTGATGAACCAACTGCTAATATTGACATAATGGTAGAGTCTGACGCACACATACACACACATACTCTTTTTGCCATGTGAGTTTACAGTCATTTTTTCCCTTCAGGCAGTTTCTTTTTTTATTTCCTGCCCTTTATTCTTAGATACACACCTAAACTGTGTGTGTGTGTGTGTGTGTGTGTGTGTGTGTGTGTGTGTGTGTGTGTGTGTGTGTGTGTGTGTGTGTGTGTGTGTGTGTGTGTGTGTGTGTGTGTGTGTGTGTGTGTGTGTGTGTGTGTGTGTGTGTGTGTGTGTGTGTGTGTGTGTGTGTGTGTGTGTGTGTGTGTGTGTGTGTGTGTGTGTGTGTGTGTGTGTGTGTGTGTGTGTGTGTGTGTGTGTGTGTGTGTGTGTGTGTGTGTGTGTGTGTGTGTGTGTGTGTGCGTGTGTGCGTGTGTGCGTGTGTGCAAGAGGCAGAGGTCTCCCTCCTTCCTTGTTTCCAGCCTGTGGGAGAGTCCCTACCCAAACCGCAGCAGGGTAATAATCACTTAACCCAAATCAGGCGCAATCAGGACGAGCCGGGCTGCAGCTGGGAGGCACCCAACCCGTGGGGGTGAGGGGTGGCGGTGGATGAGTGAGCGGTAGGCTGGGAGGGAGGGGAGTGGAGGAATGAGGGGGCATCGGTTGAGATGACGGGGTGGACACTGATGACCAGGAGGAAGATCAAGAGCGCCAGCCTTTGTTGTGCCATTCTCGTCCTCATCTGGCTCCAGCAGGGAGCGAATCAGCGGAGGGAAATTGGCGAAATCAGAGATGAGATTCCCCCTACAGAGCGGAGGTTAAATGCTGTTCCCGTTGTGTGTGTGTGTGTGTATGTGTGTGTGGTGTCTGTGTGTTTTGTCTACATGTGATTGTTTCGTTAGTGCACCCCGGGCCCCTGCTGAGTCACTGAATTTGATCTTGTGTGATCCAGTGATTGTGTTCTGAGCTATTTTCCTGATGTTTGTGTTGTGATGTAGGTCCCGTCACAGCTGCAGGCCCCACAGGAAGACACACGCATATATACACACACACATTCTACTTATATATGCAGGGGTGTGTAGAGTCTGTCGAAGCTGTCTCCATGTTGGGAAGACATCTGCAAAGAGGCCTCGACATGCACACACACATACACAGTATACACATAAAGGCCTGGGTGGAACCATGACAGAGCCTGAAATCCAGGCGATTTATTGGGCTCCACTCCAGGAAAGACCTACAGCACGTCAAAGCTGTCTCGGTTTCGTGCTCCTTCCGCTCCTCAAAGCTTATCTCCGCACAGCTCGCTCCTCAGCGTCTCAGGCCTGCTCCTGATCAAACGGCACTGCGTCGCACAGATGAATGGGAGCAGCGTTCGGATGAGACTGCATGTGCGTGTGTGCGCCATTTGTTGCGGGAGCCTTGCTGTTGTTAGTAGCCCACCTTGTAGCATCTGCCATTCATTTAGTGTGGAAGACAAACACACTGATGAAAATGACTCAGACCACAAGCTCGTTTCTGTCTGGATCTGTCTCTTTCCCTTCACTTCCTGACTCAACTCCTGCTCCTTTCTTTTTCTGCCGTCTTTCTTTTTCTTTCTGGGGGGTTACAAAAGTAGCAAACAGGCACTTCCACTCAATTGTATATGTACATATCTCCTGCATTTTAAACACATGTTTGCGCAGCACATGGAGCACATTTCAATCTCCGCAATTGAATTTTACTTTGTTTAAACACACTCGCAGTAAGGACTGAGATGTAAGCGAGTGTATGTGCAATGCATCTGTGTTTGATTTTTCTTCGTTTGACATGTAGATACTCCAGGGGTAAAGATCAGTAATGCAACTTTAAGGCATTTGTTGGTGATTTTCCAGAACTATTTGTTGTCCATCATCTCCAGAGTGAATCAATAGCTGATGCTGATTTTACATTCGGTGTGTCGTTGAGACTATAGGTGGTCTTAGAATCTTGTGTCTTATTCATATCAGATATCTCGCAAGGTTTTAGTCACTGACTTGAGATCATCTACACTTTTGCTTTGGAGTGTTGGAAGCACTAGCAGACGAGCCGTACGAACAAATCTCTCCTTCTTTACGATGTCATGCAAACGAAATCATTAGCTCTTCTTGTGCAGTTTACTGATTGCACTCTGCAGTAAAGTCTGTGTGCTAAGTAAAATGTTCTCCTCAAACATTGAAAAGATGGCCCAAACTATGAAAACAAGACCCAGGTTTTCCTTAAAACAATGCAGGCCCTCCTGGTGAACTGTAAACACGTTCATCTCTCCCAGATGTAGATGAGGAAATCCACATCTGTAATTACCCCCGGTGTGACCTGGGAGTTGAAGTACTTTTCTTACCTGGATTCTTTAATGACATGATGGAGTAAGGTGGGTGGAGAGTTAGCAGGAGTGTTCGGGAGCTCGGGGTTGACAAGGTGTTGAAGTGGAACAGCCTACAGATCAGCAGGGTGGACACCTGCCCCCTGGAGCAAGTGACCCTGAAAACACCAAATCCTTCTTCACACAAAGGAGGGCGAAACACGCACATGCACAGGAACGAGCACGCACACTGACAGAATGTTTTCCTTCTCCTGCTTGCACACTTCCCCAAAGGCTCCCTATAGTCTTCCATGCACATTTAAGTTGGGCGAAACATGTGATCTTAGATATTTGTTGTTGGGTTTTTTTTCCCTGCAAACAAAAGCAAGGGCTAAAAATGTGCCATTCAAAAAAAATTAAAAAGGGAAAATATTTAACCCTTTACAAGTCACTGATTAGAACAAAATATGTAACCTGGCAATTGTAGAATATTTCAAACTTTTATTATCAAATTTGGCATATTTTTCAGGTGAGTCACATAATTCTAAGTAATTTGTATTTGATAAACAAGTCGAAACCACATGCCTTGCATCTTGATAATATCTTTGTGGAAAAAAAAGACATCTCATTTTAAATATTTGATACAGAGCTTTAAGTATTGATATGCTACAATGTTTTGGGTTTTTTTGCAAAATAAAAGTCCTAGCCCTAATGTGACTTTTCTTGATGCATTAATTGTGTGAAAATGGACATACTGTAGCGTACACTAGTTTTATGTGCACAGACTGACAAAAATGTTCTGTCATTTTGGTAATTGAGACTCAGAAGTGCCGACTTCTTTCATAAAATTTACAAATCCTGCACAAGCAACACACATCAGTGTCCTGCAGCGCTTAACATAACATTAACTTAACATTGAACGACTTTAACCCTTTCTTAGACAAGTGATCATGTTTACCGACATTATGTGACCCTAAAACCAACAAACTTTCGAGATCTCGACAGGAAAAGATTTTGGAGATGCATGGTTTTCACAAGATTTCAACCATCCCACTCTCAGTTTTCAGAACTGAGTAGTGATCCCCCCCCCCCCCCCCCCCCTTTTTCCCCCCCTTCATTTCTCAGCAAGCTTTGATAAGATAATGAGCACAAGTTGCGCAGTGAGTATGTTCTGAAGCACCTGACCCTTAAATAGGTGCTGAGTGGAGGGCCTAGGCTGGGCTGCCGAGACGTGCTCATGCTCTGTTGACTTAAGCATTCAGACCGAGCCATCAATCATCCGAATGTGACGGCTCTGCCCCTGAACCCCAGTGTACTTTATCTGCCAGCAAAGCCTCCCCGCTCACCGCCTGCATGTAACAACCAGCCCCAGTTCCAAGTGAGCAGTATGTGTTATCTCCCTCAGTGTCTCTTTCTCTCTCTCTCGCTCCCATGGCGTCTTGCAAAATTCCGTTTTTCTCACAAGCTCACGCACCACCTTTGTCTTCTTTAATTTTTCTGAAATGCTGGGAATTTGCTTTAAAGCCTTTCTTCCTACTTTTGCAAAACCACCAAGGCATTTGGAAAAGGTCTTTGCAATTATATTTAATCATATGCGGCCGTCCCAATCAAGGCCAGCTCTGGTGATCACATTTGCATGGGTTTCAGGTTTTACCCTCCACGTATGTCGACGCTGCACCAATGCAGACTCCGGGGGTAAGGACCACCTGGGCAATTGGTTTTGTCTTCTTTTCTTCTGCTTTATCCAGCTTGCACTGCTTTAACATCTGACTTTAAAGTTTTTTATTTGTTTTCACTGCGGCTTTTGTCGCTTTTCGGGGTAGCTTTCAGCACATGGAGGAAGCGGAAGCTCCAATAACTGAGTTTCTATGCTACTGTAAAAATAGTGCAGTTGAAATGTGCGTATTTGCGTGCGTGTAAAGTGTTTCAGCAGAATTCCCAGATGCACTGCCCCGCTTTGTCCAGCTGACCGGCCCACCCAGCCTGTGAGAGAGTGGGCTTCCATTTTTCTTCTCTCTGCGGACCACAGAGGTCAGGGTGACTGCATGTGTGTGTCTGAGCATATCAGCCCGTCATGTGTTTGCTCGCCTATATTTTTGTGCTTTTTCGTACAGACCGTAGCGCATGTGTGTGCATGTACATGTCGAACATGTGTCATAGGAAAGTAACTTGTGTCGGTGAGCCCCTGCTCCTCTCATTTTCCCTGGTGAAAGGCGGCATTATAACTGATTTCCATGACCTCAAGCCAGGGCCTTCACTCCCTTTCACAGCCTGTTTGTGTGTGTGTGTGTCAGTGTGTGTGTGTGTGTCAGTGTGTGTATGTATATGTGTTTGTGTGCACGCATTATAACTGCTTTCCATGACCTCCAGCCAGGACCCTCCTCTGCGGCCTGCCTCGCAGCGCTTGTTTAGACAACAGTGGTGCACATGTTGGCTGAAATATGGCTGCTGTGCTCATTTGCTCGGGTGAATTAAGCTACGGCATGTGTGCTTAAACCCAGACGGCTCACTGATTTATCCATATATTTCAATGATTGATTTAAGAGTCACCCAGCCAACACTTGTTGAGGCTGCCGTGGAGGGCGGGCTCCCGGAGATGAGAGAGAAGAAGGACAGAATTCAGATCAGAAAATACACAGCCCCTCTCACACAGGTAGAGATATTTACGCCATCCATCGCACGGCGGAGGGACATTATTCACAGAGCTGGAATAAATTATTCACAAGTAAAGCTTTACTTTGCACAAGATGGATACATTTAATGATGTACTGATTGCTTTTTAACATACTCCATTTTCAAATGAGCTATAAAATGTTGTTTATTATCGTTCTGAACATGACATAGGCAATCTATTTTAATGTCAGGAGAGTGTGGACGAAAACACGTCCTCTCGTGTGTGTGTGTGTGTGTGTGTGTGTGTGTGTGTGTGTGTGTGTGTGTGTGTGTGTGTGTGTGTGTGTGTGTGTGTGTGTGTGTGTGTGTGTGTGTGTGTGTGTGTGTGTGTGTGTGTGTGTGTGTGTGTGTGTGTGTGTGTGTGTGTGTGTGTGTGTGTGTGTGTGTGTGTGTGTGTGTGTGTGTGTGTGTGTGTGTGTGTGTGTTTATTACCTGTCTCATTATTAAATGTGTTGGAGGCCGGCTGAGCTTGGACAAAACATTCCAGCTCCTTTAATGTCTCCCTCTCGTCTCCCTCGCTCCTCTCTTTGATAATACTTCTCCTTATGAGCCCATAAAACCAAACGCTTTCTCAAAGTACCACCTTTTTCCTCTGTGCACTGCACACAAAAAAAAAATTTATTTAAAAAATGAGGACCACAACTTCCTCTTGCACTGAATGCGGAAATCAAATTACCTAAAAAGGTCAAATAGATTTTTCATGGTTAAGAAAATATTTCAGTGTAGGACATTAAAAAAGATTTAGGGGATGATGTGGGGTTCTCCAAAATACTTACAAAATAATGCCTCTTCACTTCAGTAGAACATTCTGGATCTGTGCATTTTTGTATAAAATATTATACAATATAATGTAACTTCTGCAGAAAGACTTTTTTTTTTTTTTTTTAAATCAGATTTCCAGTTTCCTGTATATTCCTCACATGGAAATAAAGTTGGGTTTTTTTTGTTTAGTTTTTTTTTTTGCCATTTTAAATGAACTTGTTATCTGTTACATGTATGTTAATATTTCTATTACTCCCCTTCTACCTCCTTTTCCCTCCCCTCCAATCGCCCCCTCCTTTCTCTGCAGCCCTCTCTCTCTGCAGGGTTCAGTTAGGCATAAGCGAATAATTAGGTAATTGCCCCCTTGATTGAGCTCAATAGGAAACATTTCAATTAGGCTAAAACTGCACAAGGAGGAAGTAGGCTCTTACAAAGGGAAACATTCCTTGTCATGCAACTGTCAGCCCCCAAGCCCACACCACGAGCCAGGATTAACTGGATACTGGAGGAGGAAACGCTAGGGAAGAGGAAGGCTGCTCTGAAAAAGCCCAAAAAAATAAAAAATAAAAAAATGCTGGGGAATTGGGGAACGGTGGGGGCTTGAGACGGGAGAAAGAAAGTAAAGGGCGCAGAGGGTTGGGCCTTTTAATGCGGGAGGTAGGAGGGGGGGAGTCGAGGAGACAGCAAGAAATGATTGCGGCAATTACGGCTATATTTAAACACGCCTTTGCTCTGATATGATTTTCCTGGTGATCCCTTGTCCAGATAAGAGGGAGACCTCTCTGCTTGCCGAGCCGCCTGTTACAAATTACAACCTCCCAGCCATGGAAGAGACGCAGTTCCTGAGTGAGAGGAGGGGGGGAGGGCGAGGAGAAAGTCTGATAGCCGAGGAGAAAAACTCAATACCTATGAGAGGGAGAGCGCCGACAAAAGTAAAGCAAGCAAAATATAGCAAAGATTAAATCTAAACGGATAGACGGGAAGAATTTCTTGCAGATTTTTGGAGGATTATTAAGGATAATCGGGTTTTTTTGTTTTTTTTTAACATATTGACATTTTTTTTTAATTCAGAAAGAAAACTCCTCTACAGCTATACCAGAGATGTCTGCCACCTGCATGCACGTGTGCAGCAGTGATAGTCGGTCCGAGGCAGAGCGGCTCGCCTGCCCTTCTGTCATCGCATTCACCTTTGCCGCCCCCATGCATGGGCCATGAAATTGAGGAGCTGGGCGCTGACCTCTAATAGAATACGGGTGCCTGTAGGTGTTTTATGTAGGTGTTAATGGATAGTGTGTGGCTGTCTATGTGGACAGGTGTTAACATGCAGAGGTGGAGAAACTGGTGCCTGTCTCTGTCAGTGAGAGCGGCACTGTCCGTCTGGAACTGTGCCAAGTGTATCTGTGGGTGCGCGAGTGTGCATGGATGTTTAAGAGTGTAAATATTTTTAATTTATAGGTAAATTTGTCTGTGTATAAAGCTTCACTTGTATTTGCATTCAATTTGTAACTATTTCTGTCGTGTATGTGTAAAAAATAAATTGTCTAATACATCAAAGTTTATGTGTGTGCGTGTGTGCGTGTGTGTGTGTGCGCGCTTGTGTGCGCATGCATAGGGGCTGTGGCTTGAGCTCTTTATCCACGTCCCTTTGGGACGGTGTGTGGTTAGGAGAGTAAACGGTGGTTCACGTTAATATGTTTCCTGTGTCTGGGCCACCATACCTGTGTGGCTCAGTTCACTAAGGCTTCATAACAGAACAAGTTGTACAGATTTTTTGCAACAATATTTTTTTTTTTCATTGTAACAGGAACTAATTTTATGTTTTTAGTTTTTGTTTTTATGTAAGAAATGACACACGTGAGACAGTCTGAAGATTACTTTACACAGAAATGCGTCTTTCGCTTTGCTTCTCATGGTATTTTTCTGTAATATGTTATAATTCTTGAAGTTTCTTTATTAATTATAGGAAAAGCAGTTTTTTGTTGTTTTTTTTGCAACATTCAAGCTTTCAGGTTTGAAGCCACCAGCAAGGTCTTCTCCAATTTTGGTTTAATAAATGTAAGAAAATAGTAAAACAAACCCCGGAGAATTTCCCCGAAAGCAAGGGAACATCTCGAGTGTGTTGTTTTGTCTAACTAGAAATAAGGAAGTTCTGTTGCTGTAAGAGACGCTTTAATGATCTAAATACATTTTTGACAGAAAATTGTTTTCAGTTACTATTAGATTGGTGGTTGCATTTTTCTTTTCTGTTCCAAATCTATTCTCTGCCATTTTATCCTTTTATTTAAACTTAACAAACAAGATTTATTGGGATTTTTGTCGGGGAGTAGCCAGGTTTTCAGGTTTTGTTTGCAGTAACTAGGCCAATATATCACATTTAAAATACCAGTGATATAGTATTTCTCAATGCTAACGGTAGCACCTTGAAATGTGTAGGAATGTCTATATGCCGGCATAATTTACCCCTACTCAACTTAATTTTAACTCCCCTCTTTCCCATTATATTTACCCCACTAGACACTTAACCAGAAGACCACCACCCTCATGGTGGCCCAGACACCAGCCTGTTATGACAGCTCCCAGTGCTGTCTTGATTTAGCCAAGGTAGGACACACACATCCGCAGTTATAATTCAGTAATTTGTGTTTGTGCATTCAGTGACAATTGTGACAAATGACTGGCCTGGAGTGAAATGCCTACCTGCCCCCACCCCCCCTTGTTTCCTGCCCGGCCTGGCGCATACTTACACTGCTCAGGTGTATGCTCAGAGGGCTCGCGTGCTGAGCATGAATAGGCCAACTGACAAGAGAAATGATTACACAGGCATGTTTATTTTAAATGTGATTTTTATTGATGAATCATATCAACTCTACGGGCCTGTGTGATCACGCTTTATCAAAAAAAAATGTGGGTGTCATGTTTGCTTTGGTGTCTTTCCTTCTCACGGTGCAACAAATCCCAGAAGGGTTTCTGTGCACATAGTTTGTGTCCTTGTCAGCAACCATTGCTTTGCCTGTCCGAACACACATACTCCTTTGGAAGGGAATCATTACGTCAAGCCAGAGTCCTCATCTACATTTTCCGGGGCATTTTTCATCATAAGCGTGTTCTGTCATCAATATTTGCGGGGAAATTGAGGGTTCGCATCGAAGCGTTCTTCAAGCAGAACACGGAACCTATTATGGAAGCCAGGCAGCAACAGGAGGAATCCTGGTAATGTTTTACCCGCAAAATGAGTTCCATTCCCTTGGAAGTCCTGTGCAGAGTTAGGGATATAATACTCATATGGAGTAGTTTATGAGGATTAAGAGGTTTTATTTAGTCTATGGGGCCAGCGGGCCTCCTCCATACAACCCTCCTCCATCACATCCTGGTCTATCCCTGCTGCTGGGTCGATGACCAATGGGAGCAGAGAGCTCGGAGTCTGTCGAAGTGAAGGCTTTCAGTGGTGTCTGACTTTGCCCGGTGCTGTGTGCCAGCCGCTCTGTTCTCCACCCGCCTGAGAGCCGGCAGGCCTGAGCTTTAACACCTGTGGCAGGTGGACTCATGTGGTTTTTGGGTCCTCTCATGACGTCTGGCCTCTTTCCAACTCGTTTATGAAATTTTAGGTCACACCTCTGTTGATCAAAGAAGCTTTGTGACACACTGGGCAGAACATAACAAGGTGCTCTATGTGCTTTTTGTGTTACGAAAGGGATTTGCCAGAGGTTTTTCTTCTTCTGCTTTCAGTTCACTGATATACATTTGTATGCTTGTGCGCTTTGTTGTGCGGTTGCGTGTGTGTGTGTGTGTGGCTTTCCTCCATCTTTTTCCCACAAGGAAAAGTCTCATGTTCGCTCGCTAACTCGTCCTGGTAGAGGGTCAATTGCAACCAGTTGGCCGCCGGTCTTGTCCAAAGTAAACATTTGGAGAGAGGCGACTGTACAGGCAGGTACCTGGGGGCTCCGTGTGTTCCTCAGTCCTCCCCCCCCTTTGCTCTCATTGCCTGCCCCTCCACTTGCTCATTGCTCCCTGCTTATTCGTGCACAGCGGTGGGCCACACTTCCCTAAGGGCTAGACATTGCCAGAGTAGCTAGTTTTGGACCCGTGTCAACTGACCTGCTGGTCCGTGAGATGGGCCGTCTCTTGAGACGAGCTTTCAAGAGTCTCCGTTCTTGGTCTGGCTCGTTTAAAAGCACTTGAAGATCACAGGCAGAGACAAGGCAGCCCAGGTCTTTTGGATATGTATATACATGAACACCAAGTTATCAGAAGTATGGTTTTCATTTAGTGCTGTGTGTGCCAGCTCGATGTGCTTGTGTCCAGGCCGGAGAGGGAAGGTCTGCTGCAGATTTGCCGCGGTGTGTCTGAGGACTGCAGGTCGGAGTGCCGCTCTGCAGCTTGCAGCCTTTTTGAGCCTGATGGCAGGCGACTCCTTTAACTGGGGCTGGGGAGCAGTCTGCACAGCTCAATTTTGCCCACATTAATCAAACTCACATTTCCTCACATCAGCGTGTGTGCCTATCAGCAGGGTGAGCTCGTTAGCATAATGAATTCAGGTGATTTTGCACAGACGGGGCCACAGTCTGCTAGACAAGGGTATGTTAGAAAGTGAATAAGCATTTTTTTTTTTTTATTTGTCAGACTTATTGATAATTGTACGTCTGTTCAATGAATCATTTCAGATGAATACATTTGAATTAGAGAATGAAGTTATTACACACAATTTGTAATAAATCGCCTGAAAATTCAGACCATAATTAAGTGTTGGAGCATTTTCCTCCCTTCCTTTTCAGCTCCTGTTGGTCACTTCTGCATAAGACATCAAAATGCATCATTTCATGGCGAGTTTAAGTCAAAATGGCCATTTGTGTATGCAGTGAGTTATTGCCGTTAAGGCAGACTTCCTCTTGGTCTGAATGAGGCGGGGTGGGGGGGCATAGGGTCAGCGAGGAAAGTGGGGCTGTCTGAGAGTGAAAGTATGCAGCCCGACAGTGAGAGAGACTTTTCCTTCGCCGTTCATTCATACAGGTGCTTATAATTTGCAGCGTGTGATTAATCATTGTTGTGTTTGGGGGTGACGTCTTGCTTAATGGATCTGTCCATCTCCCTCCTTTCACTGTTCTGGGGGGCGGGGTAGATGCTAACTTGTGTGTATGTTGTTATAGATCCTGGACCGGCACATATGCAAACTCAAAATGTACTTAAATGCAATTTCCTTTCAAGCTGGTCTTTTTGCTGTATCGCTTGTCCTTCGGTTAAATCGACGCCGATGCTTACTAAGTATCCAAATGCAACACGTGTGTGTGAGCCCACCAGCTGCCATCACACAGGGGCGGTGGTGTTTTCCTCGTGTGTTTGCTTTGGGTGGAGGGCAAGCGAGCTGGTCAGCGTGGCTGTAAATCAGAGTCTTCCTGATGGAACCCTGATGGACAGGAACCTAATCTGTCCCCCGTGTGTCATTACGTTCAACCTCCCAGATAGCTACGAATCCTGCTGCTCCTCTCATCTCTCCCAGGCCTCAACACACACACACACACACACACACACACACACACACACACACACACACACACACACACACACACACACACATACCTTGGTCCGCAGCGATCCAGCTAGGCCAGCCCTCTGGAAACCAGAGACAGTAACAGAGACACACATGTTGAACATAAACCGGTCGAGCCAGTGTCAAGAGTTCATCGCCGGCATCTGTCATAGCAAAGCGGATGCCCAAAAAGCGCTCGCTACTCTCGCACCGCAACGCCTCGCTCTTGCTTGAAATGTACACAGGCCGTGCAACTACTGTCGCCAAACTGGCTTCGGTGATGGCTAAACATAAGCAAACTGATGGATCCTTTTAGGACATGTTAGGATCCGTCCCAGGGCCCAGCTGGCTCCTGCACAGGAGGCCTCACACATTGTGGGAAGGCTGAGCCAAGGTGTCATCTGTTAGTTTTATGAACCTTCACATTTCCAAATCCGAAAGAAAATACAGCATTTCCATTTGACGTGAAAATAAAAATGATCCCTGAAATTTAAAATGACATGTTTCCTTTCTTTTTTATCTGAAGATTTAACTTCTTAACTTTTAAACTAAATAGCATGTAACCTCAAAAATACTCCATAGGCTGTTATATTAGGAGTTTTTAGTTTAGTCCAAAATCAATAATAAAATAACGTAGCATATGTTAGTTGTTGGAGCAACTCAAAAACCTTTGTTTGACTGTGCTAGTTGGGTTTGCTGTGTGGCTTTCCTCCCGTTTTAAAAACAAGAACAAAAAACTAAATCTGGCTCTGATTCATAATTCTCTGCTGACAGTCTGGAGCTATTTCAGCTTTTCTGACAAATAGCAGGATAAAAGCGACCACCATATCCGCGCATGGTTCAACTGGAGCTTGTCCAACGAGGAGAGCTTGACCTCTCAATTACAGGATGATGGAGCTATTCCTCCTTTTGCGTGTTGCTGAATTTCATTAACAATTTGGCGTCTGCACATGTGAAATTAAGTCGGAGCAGCTTTGGATTGTAACATGCAACCTTTTGCTCTTATTTGTAGCTGTTGTGCAGGCCTCTGATCAACTCGCTCTTGCGTTTAGTTTCTGAAAAGTGCTTTTATTATAGCCGGGCAGTCTCTCCAAAGAGCTCAGTCTAAGTGCAGCACACTACATGTGTGACCTTTCGCTCCTCCTGCAATAAGTTTTGCACAAAGCCTGAAACCAAAGAAGCAAGGCTCTAATGCGATGCCTTCATGAGACAAAACGTGGCTCTGCTCCATTGACAATGAATCTGGGACTTACGTACTTAAAGGCTGTTTGCTTGACCTTTCTCGGCATCACCTCGGACACTGAGTCACAGAAAGCCGGTCCGTCATTCAGCGCCAGTGGAGCAGCTCCAGCATATAAAGAGCTCAGAGTCGCATTTCCAGCTTGACTGACATGAGATCATGTGTGGAACTTCTACTTAAATGTTTGGAATCACAGGGAAAATGCCATATTTGTTTAGCTTTTTGGGCCGGATTTCCCTAATTTGACCTTTTCTTTCTTTACTTTTATCCATAAATGGAACAGTTTGTGTCTCTCCAAGCCTCTTTGCATCTGTTCCCCTATCTCTACATCTTCCATCTGTTTGCATATGACTTAGCAAGCACTGATACGCTGAAGGAAAGGCCTGTATTGCGATTGAGCTTGCGAGCATGGTTTCCCCGATGGCGGGTGAGCGACGTGGCACAGGGCCATCTGCCAAAACAAAAGCCGTTAGAGATGCCTTGTCACACAGCGAGCCATTAAAGCCCGCCTACCCGCCTGTGACAATTTATTACCCCAATTCAAATAATGTTGATAAATCATAGCCATAACACAAAGCTGTGCCGCTGATTGCTAAATTATTGCATGCGACCGCCGCAGTATGTAACATAATCACAGCCTCTCATCAGGCTCAAACCGCCGGCGGTGCATCTGGAGCCACGCTAAGCAATGTTTGGAAAGGCACAAAGCGAGCTTACTAACAATATGTGTGAAGCCGGTGTCGTGGAGCTTTACCGCACACTCGTCCTTTACATTTTAAGGGGACAAGGGAGCTCTGTTCGTTTTGAACGCGACCAACCTCCGCCCACTTTTTTTTTTTTTTTTTTTTTTTGAAGTGCTGGAACATATTTTGACTGTGTTTAAGCAGTGATGGCTGAGTGCATTTACACTTTGGTAATGGCTTCCTGCCTTTAACTCTCCCGGCTTAGGACAAGAGGGAGCTATGCGGGTACTTCCCTTTTTTGCTACTGCCACAGGTCCAGCCCCTGCTACTACGCTGCAGCCTCGCATCTCTTCGCCTTCCCTCTCCAACCAGAAAGGACAGACCACCCCAGGAGCTTATTCACTCTCTCCTTTACTGTATCGCTCCTACCATGGATAGTTTGTGGACCACAAGATGGTATCACTCCTCAGGAATGTCCGCTGGTTTTTCAGTCGCTGCATCATTTGCATTTATCTACCTTGCAGCCTTTCTTCTGTGCCCGCAAAGATTGTATGTTTGGAGAAATGTCCCTGCCATGGCGCATCTTTAAATATCAGCCAAACTAGGTTTTCTTCCAGGTGGCAGGAGGCCTGTGCCCGCAGAAACATCTCTTCTCTGGCTGCGTTTCCGACCTCAAGCTAAATTCTGAGCTGCTAAGTTGCAAGTTAGTTTGCACACGCCGGCTTTTCTGCCTTTAAATGTCTCCCAGCAGCCTGCCGTTATGACACACAGGTGCTTTTCTTTTTTATTAAGATGATTTAGCGGCCTTCTGCCCGAGTGTCCATCTTGCCCAGTCTAGACAGCAGCTTGTAATGGACTGGGGGCTTCAACCTATCCATATAGACACAGGGTGTTAACAACTAATTAAAGAATTTACTGCCTCACTAAAACTCCATTATTGCTGTTCCCTCCCAATTATTGGCTCTATTATCAGCTTTTATGGACTCAGGTGAGCTTCCGGAGAAAGTTGTTTTGGGGGAGCGGTCAGTTCTGTTTAAAAAAAAAACCAAACAAAAAAAACACATGGTTGTCTGTGACAGTCACAAAACGTGGCTGGAGTAGGTTTTTCTAAAGGGGAAAGTATTTTCTGAAATGACACACTCGTGATGGATCATTTGCATGTCCATTTATCTTGTTAAATGGAATATGCTTCTCCAGCTGCTTTCCTTCTCTCTCTCTCTCAGGCAGACAGCCATCTTTTGTGTGTCTCCCACATGTGCTTTCCATCTCTCGCTCTGTCTCACCTCTTTGTGTATTAATCAATCCCCGTCTCTCCTCCGTCCACTAGGTGACAGTAACGACACAGCTCTCCCTGTGGGATTTGGATGTTGGGATGGAGGTGTAATCTTTGTTTACTCAAGGTGAATCTGAGGAGGGTGTAGTCGGAGTTGGTGTGTTTGCAGCTTCTGTGACGTGAAGCTGCAAAGACATGTGGTGATGTGGTTGATGATGATGGTGCAAGTCCACTTGCTGTACACATTTCATTTTTCATCCATGAACTTGCACTTAGAGGTGATTTATTTTTAACTTTGAGGGTGTCGCTATTGTGTCTCGCCAACCTTCTTAGATCAGAGCCACATATGGTTTTGAACCGTTTTGTCTGACAGGACATTTACCTTGTAGTTTTTCCAATTAAACAATCTGATGAATCTCGTGCCAAATCTAATAGTGCAACACTTAAATAAGGCCAACTCACAGCAGAATGTATGTCCATGCAACAATAACTTTCATTTATTACAGTTGTGTTCTTTAAAAGTCTTGGTTTTGTTCACGCTGTGACTTACAGATGCATCTACAATTATTATAATCTCAAGGAAGAGTTTTTTAAGAATTTTTATACAAGGAATTTTCATCCTCTGATGAAATATTGTAAAATTTTGAGTGTGTGTGTGTGTGTGTGTGTGTGTGTGTGTGTGTGTGTGTGTGTGTGTGTGTGTGTGTGTGTGTGTGTGTGTGTGTGTGTGTGTGTGTGTGTGTGTGTGTGTGTGTGTGTGTGTGTGTGTGTGTGTGTGTGTGTGTGTGTGTGTGTGTGTGTGTGTGTGTGTGTGTGTGTGTGTGTGTGTGTGTGTTCACAGAACAAGATAAAAAGCATTGTTGTTGTAGCATTTGTTCTGCGCTTGTAAACAAAAAACAATTAAGGAATTCCAATTACATTTCCAAAACAGTTAGGTAAATGTGACGCTGTTCAAAAGATAACCAGTCACTCACAATCACTTAGGATGTGTCACAATTTCAAATTAATCTGGAATAAATAGAAATATATTTTTATTTCATTCATTGACAAAAGAGAAATAAAAACGAAAACAATTCAATACAAAATAAAACACTAATTTTCAAACCTGTGAATGCAAGGAAGCAGAAGGCAGAATGAACTTATGGAATCTACCTCTTTATATCCCACAATCAGTTCACAATAAGAATAAGTTATATAACATACAAATAAGTTGGAAAAAATACAGCTGAGAAATCAAGTCCTCGGACCTGACGATAAACTTCCTTAGAAAGTCATTAATCTTGGATTGAGTTTACATTGAAGAAATCAGTCCTGCAGTAGTAGTAGTAGGTTGATGAGTACTGTGTAGTCACCCTGTTCATCCATCCATCTTCTATACCGCTTCATCCTGTTCAGGGTCACAAGGTGCTGGAGCCAATCCCAGCTTACTACCAACACTCACATTCACATCTCCGGGCAATTTAGACTCATTAATTCACTTCACATGCATGTTTTTGGACTGTGGGAGGAAACTGGATCACCCAGAGGAAACACACACACACACACACACACACACACACACACACACACACACACACACACACACACACACACACACACACACACACTCGGGAAGAACATGCAAACTCCACACGGCCATTTGAACCGAGACATTCTCACTGTGAGGCGAGAGTGCTCACCACTGCACCACCATGCGGCCCACAGTCACACTATGATAGTTGGTAATCTTTTAATTATAATTACAGCTGAAGGACTCCCAAAACCAGCCAACGTCAATTTGTTAGCACTGTTACTATGGACGATAAATGGGTAGACCTTTATTCTAAGAAGTGCCATTAAAAAGCAGTACCCAATTACAAGTAAACTCCATAGAGCATGCATGGAAGTATGACATAAAATAATAAAAAGCAACAGCTCTAGCAGACTAGTAATGATATATATATATTGATGAATTTACGTATGTCTAGCTTATCTGTGCCTTTTCATACTTTGCACCTTGGTTGTAGGATTATTTGCAATCATTTGTTATCCCCAATCTGTCTCAATCTTATGAATATTCAAAAAAAAAGCCCCCTTGGAAAACTAAATAGCGAGTAGCCAACATAAATTTGAATGTCTAAATGTACGTATAAAATGTTTGAATTTTAGATTTATATATAAAAGGATCCTTTTCACCTAATGCATGCAAACTACACCCAACTGTTTATAAATCACTTCAAAATGCAATAATGCGTTTAATTTCCTTTTTTTTTTTTTTCCGATAGTAAGTTATGAAGGGTAGTTGTTTAATAGAGAAATTATATATCGTGCACAAACTAGAACGCAACTGCAAATTGATGTCTTTGGGCTGTAGCAATGTGCATCAAACTGGTTTGGCCACAAGTGTGAGCACCCTCCAGCTCAGATGGCAGTGACTGAGTTGTTGACACACACACACACATACACTGAGTTCTTTTCGAGCCACGCCTGTTTGTATGTGAAAACTGAACAAAATATAAACTGTAGATTAAAAACAGGAATATTTCCGGTCCATAGAGGAGCTCTCATCATATTCTTTATTATATGTCAAAGTATTTTCAACTACTTCAACCGAGCATTAAATTGAAGTCACAAATTCGGCATCTTAGATTCCCTGTGGCTGTAATTAATCAAAGCAGGTTGTGCCGGCAGACAAAAAGCGTTCATGCTGAATATTTAGGTCATGTTTGGACCAAAGCTGTTTTGGAAACCGTGCAGAATTGTGAGTTCAGGTAAAGTACACAAAGAGGCTGTGACAACCGGGGTCAGATCATTTAGCACAGCTGTCTGGTGAAAGCATTTTTTAGTCAACCTTGTTGTTATTGTTTGCCTTAGGGAATTAAATGGTATTTAGTTGATGATTTATTAAATGTAAAAACAGGCATTTTGGGTTTTTTTTGTAGTTTAAAAATCGTCACTGATTTCAACTAGCTTTACGTTTGAGCTCACATTTTCATAATTTTGTAAAATTGTCAAGTTTGAGCACAATAATTCTAGCAATTCGCCGTCACAGTGCAATTATAAAGCAGGGGAGTGTGAATGTTAAAACATAATGAATTCAAAAATGTTTTTAGAGCTTTTCTAAAGTTCTGACCCACTTCTTAAGTGTCCTCGAATCCAAACCGCTTTCTTTGTGTATGTAATTATGTTGATTTGATCTCGAATGAATCACTCCTCTAAGATAATTTCATAATAAGTAATACAATGGTGCTTTATAAAAATGTCAATAAACCAGCTGAATTCAGTTGAATACGAAAATACAACAAATGACGATGCGCCTTTTTTTCCCTGTACACATCAGATTCTGTTGGCGAGTGTTTTCTTTGTCATTTTTACACTTTGCAAGGTCATTCCACCTTTTGGGCCAGAATTGACTTGCAGACCGCATGCTTAAAAAGATTAAGCAATTAGTCATTATCACACCCTTCATTCACCTCGTGGCTCATTGACAGCTCACCTCCACACATTAGTAATCCCAAATAGAACAATACTTAAAGCTTAAACCCCCTGGAGGGGTTTATGTAGTGCTGTCATAGGTAGAGAGGCGTTTAACAAAGACTGCGGAGTGAGAGAGGATTAAAGAGTTTATTTAGATGGTTACAGGTGTCCCTGCAGGAGTTGGAGAAAATTTGTTTAAAAAGCGAACCTCATAAAAGAAATTGGTCCGAGGTGACACAGAGCGCTTCCGCTCAAACATCAGTTACAACAGGTTTTGCATCCATTTTATGCCCCTTTTCTTCTCCCCTCATCCGCCTCTGGTGAAGCTATTTGCATCGGATGGTCGTGCTGAGGGAAACGAATGTCACCACAGGTGTCAAGAAAGCAGTAACAGTGATGCAGGACGCAGGCTCTGACGGCACCGACGTCTGACAACCAACAACTGACATCTGTCATTAGCCTGTCAGTGCAGGCAGCTCGGTTGACCCAGCCAACTGCGCACACACACACACACAAAACTTCGCACTTCCATCAGTATCACTGGGTTCATCTCAAGTTTGACAGACAGGGACATTCCCCAGCTTTCCGAGCATAGCCAGTGGGAGAAAATGTGCCACAACTCCCAAGATAAATGCAAACTGGAGAGAGCCCACTCATTGAAAACTCAATATATCATTTACAAATGGGATATTTTAGTCAGGATGAGGTATGATAGAGCTAACCTGTTTGTCTGTGCAGATTCTCAGTCATCCAGGTCATGTTATAACCAATGTGTCATGCAGTTGGACTTCTGGTGAGCAATCTTCACTGTATTCACTTTAAAGTCATTACATTTGTTTTTATGAAAGCATAAATGTAGAAAAAGCACTAGTTAAGAGTTAACCACGTATTCCTAATCCTTTCTTGTACTATATTCTTCAAACTTTAAATTACTTCATTAACTTATTTACAATTTTATTTTTAAGTATCAACAAATTTCCTTATAACAGCTTTTTCCCCCCAACTAACTACCAGCTTTCACGGTTATTTAACAAGGTTAAATTTGAACTTTCTGCACACCCGTTTCTCTTTTAAGTGTACAAAGTGGACATAAATATAGAAAGTTGTGTTTTCTGATAAAATCCACCCTGTTCTATGTCACAAAACTTGTTTCCTATGTTGGCCTTAAGAAGAGTGTATTTGACTTCTTACAACTTACAGCTATCTTCGTCAACTAAGTGTAAAATTTATATGAGGTTGATTTTCCACTTATGCAAATTATCTTCAATTATCATGTGACAGTAGTCAATCAATTAGCTATAAATTAATGTTTAGTTTTTTTATTGAAACGTCAAAGTGTATGGATGAATGATATTTAATATTTACCTGGACATTGTATTTACCCAGGCATGATAACTCCACAGAAATAACCCCAAGCAAACCGGCTGCTTTTTGCTGTGAGGTGAGAGTGCAAACCACTACACCACTGTGCAGATCAGATTGAATTTGGATTCTAAATTAGATTTATAATGTGGTGTTTTATATAAAAACCGCTGAATTGATTTAAATCTATATGAAGCATTAATTCAGAAATGTCCATTTTATAATCAATCTGAGTGCCCTCAGTGTAAGTGTCGTTGAAAGTGATAGTATCAGACCCAGGATGGTGTGTCTCTGGTCGGGGGCCCTCCGCTGTCACTGGAGATGGCCCCGCTTGTTTTTCTAAGCACCCTCTGAGCTTTTTCAAGTGGAGAATTAGACCGTGTTTAGGGAGTTAACCGGGTCGCTTCTGCACTCCTACGACAGGAAGCCCGATTGGTGATATCTGTGATTAATGGCTCTCCCTTTCTGTTTCTCGCTCCCCCTCTTGCTGTGTCTTCTCGCTCCAGATGTCCAAATCCACCATTTGTCTGTTTCTTTCGCCATGCGTCATGATTCCTACATAATTAGTTCCTCTACTCTCGTCTTTCGTTTCGGAGACTTCGGAGTTGAAATAATCTTTTCTCTTTTTCTTGTTGTTTTAAGTTATTATTCTCCCACTTTTTTTTTTTATGCTGAGAACATCTTTATTCACAGATTAGCCACTGTTACTCACTTCTACAAGAATTACCTGCTTCAACATTTTCTAGAATTACTCTTACTCTATAAAAGTATCCATGCACTCAACCTACGAGGTGTAATGTTTGTAATGTTTCTCCAAGTGGTGGTATATATGTTCCTCCGCACTGTTGTTATAGAAAAATGGTTTATACTCTATTTCAGTTTTAATGTGATCAATTTGTAATTGTTACGCAAGCTGTTTTCTTTGAAAATACCTTCAGTTCCCAGGCCGTATTTCAGCACTGTGGTGTGCCTCTACCTCACTTGGTAGTAACTATAGTTTATTAGCCTGGCCCAAGCAAGTAGGCCCCATGTCATTTGGGTACTTATATGTTACATTTTTCATTAATTTCTTTTCTTGATTTGTAAATAATTTGCAAATTTATTACCATCCTAACATAAACCAACATGATAGATATCCCAGGAAAATGTAGCCAGTTTTTAGTGTGTGGAGTAGGGCATTTCCTGGGAGGGGGGGGGGGGGGGGGGGCTAGAGAGCAGCAGAGCAGCAGCAGGGAAACTGTGAGGAGGGGGGGTGTGCCTGTGATATTCTTTATTTAATTTTTAGTGAGAAATAAAACATAGTAAAAAATGTGTGCAGAACTATCAATTCTTTAAAAAAAAAAAGTTATAATTGGAAAACACATATACTTTTAGAAACAGTTATGACCATGGAAAACTGTTTTAAGAATAATTACATTTTTCATAGACACCAGAAGAGTTCTCCTTTCCATTGTCTGTACATCCCAATGACAATACTGTCTTGTAATGTGCAATCAACCAAAAATGAGCACTTGGTGAGGGAGTCCTTCCTCCACTCCGTGGACGCCTGGCAGTTGGTCTGTGGGATGTCTGCAGGGAAAGACGTGTGAAAAAATGAACGAGAATCGTCTCTGATTCACCTCCAACTCGGTGGTTGTTTAAACGGTCCGTCTCCACCTGTGCACTCTTTATTTACTGAATCCCTGATTGCCATGCTTTTCTCCTTCTGTCAGCCTCAGTTCTCTCTGAACTCTAAAAGAACCTCAAATTAATCAGACTCTCTGAATCAGAGCGCCCGGCCCTGCTGCTGCGGCTGCTGCTGATGGATATCGTGTTGGCTTTGTTGCCTCTGCTGACAAATTGCAGAGCAGCAACACCTCGCAGGGTTTGTTTAGCATTCCAGGTCTGATGTGCCTTGAAAGGTATTAATGGTGGACAAGGAGGCATGAGATATTACCTGCAGGTTCAGTCAGGAGCTTTTGTCAAAACCAGAACAGGCCTGTGAGGCGAAACGCCGTCATCGTAACGCTGTTGTGTCTTAACCTCATGCCTTGAAACCACAGGATGGGCTACAGTTTTCTGCTTTGGCATCCAACGAGCCAAGAAATGTATTTTGTTTGAGAACTAAATCTGTACACAGCTAATAGTTTTACAGACGCTTCAATGAAAAACGCGGCAGAAACGGACTTTTATGTGTCATTTTGTCGTTGGATTTGTTTGTCAAGGACAAATACTTAATTGTGTAATTTATTGCTCGAGTCACTATTTTGGGACTATCGCTTCTCCTCCTCCCTACAATGAATCGAGAACCTATTATTAACATAATTGGATAATGAGTGTGTAAGCCTGCCTTCTGAAGCTGCGTTCAGTGGTATAATTCATAAACTGCAGCATTTACTGGGTCAAGTAAGCGTGTGAAATGACCAAGCTGGATGTCTCGAACGCATAAGTCCATTTAACTGGGTGAGTCTGGCTTCCTGTGGCACTGACCTTCCCCCTGTAGCTGCAGGGAATTACAGTCATTCATTCGGTGAGCTCCTCGGCATTGATGGATCACACCTGCACCCTTTGAGCAATAATTCCCTGGTGCTCTATTGTTTTTCTTTTGCACTTTTGCGTGGGAGCAAACTGTGTGCGTTCTCCAGCCAAAACCAACACAGATAATCGTCTCATCTGCATGATGTATGATTTTCTCTCTTTGGATGACATGTTATCAGGCGACCTGGAATGCCTTACCTGTACTTGCGCTACCAGCGAGGCTGCTTGTGCGACTGCAGTGTTGACACAGAAAACATAAAAAAAATAATAGAGCACGGTTCATTACTTTTTAACACCTAACCGTATTGTTGCTGCCATCTAATTATATTCAAATAAATGTGAAATTTCACCGCTGATCAAACCCTCATATGATTTTCAACTAAACCTGTATTAAAAAAAACTATTTTTAGCCACAGTATAAAATAGAGCAATATATCTAATTGTATTATTACGACTTTTTTTTTTCCCACCGCAAAATCATCCATTACACAATGTTTTGGCGCAGAAAACATTAATCTTGAATCTGTGAAACTGTGCTCTATACACCCGTGTGTGTGTGTGCACTGTGCTGGATGACAAATGCTGTCAGTACCATTGCGGTTGAGAAACAAAATGACCTTTAAAATAATGGAATCTCCCAATATGTCACTCACTGATGCAAAGCAAAGCCCAAAACGTCAGCCAAACAGTGGGCCAGTGTAATATTCTGCCCCTCCTCGCAGCTGGAGGAGGTCGGACCCGGAGCTCGCTGGAGAAGCTGCAGGCCGACTGAAGCGGTCGGGGAGAGGGGGGGGTTAAAAAAGCAGCCCTGTAGCATCACTCCCCCAGCATGCATCAGCGACTGCATCAGAGGCTATGGAGGGGTGTGAAGTGCTCTCAAGAGTGTGTGGGTTCACTGCTGCCGCGCTCTATGATTAAACAGTAGTACGTGCTGACAGCTGGGGTAGAAGAGCAGGATGCACTGGGGCAAAGTGGAGTGAGACGCTTCCTCTCCGTGGTGTTGAGGAAATCGCTCTGGGGTCTCCCATGCTGAGATATTTAGATTACCAGCTCCCATCTGACCTGAATTGATTTCAATGATGATGATACTCGGTGGGTTTGGTATGACAATGTAATCCAATCCATTCTGCAGAATTACAGGAGAAGCAATGATTATTCTTGAATAAACTGGAATTTAAGGCAGCAAGTTTACTGTCACTGTCCTAAATGTGAGGCTCATTGATGACCCTAGATTTTGAATAGATGTGAATGTGTGTGTGGTTTGTCCATCTGGTAGGTTTGCCCTGTGACGTATTGGTGACTTGTCCAAGATCTCCCCTGCTTTCACCCTTAGTCGCCTGGAAAAAAATGACAGGGAAGATGGATGAATGCAGCCATGTGTTACACCATTTATTGATCAGTCATCAGTAATGTCTTTTATTGCAGGGTTTGGTCTCTTTTTTTTTTTTTTTTTTTCCTCCCACAAGATGACATTTCAACCCATCTGTTGCCAAGAACCATTCTCAAATGGTCAGCTGAAGTACCAAGATAAACAGACAAAAAACAACATTTTCATCAACTTGCTTTACTTAGTCACCACATACCTAATGACTGCCAGTCGCTTTAAAGAATATAAGATCTTAGCTTGTGTAGATGTCCTCCAGAGACTCAATGAAAAAAAAAAAGTGCTTTACAATCTTATTTTTTGGGGGGGGGCATTTGTTTTATTTGAGGGCAACATGATAGTGTAGTGGCTAAACACTTTCGCCACACAGTGAGAAGCGTGCTTCTGGTTTGGGCTTGGATGCTTTTGTGTGTGTGGAGTTTTCATGTTCGTTCTGTGGTGGTTTTCCTCACTTGCTCCAGTTTCCTCTTACAGTCCAGAAAAAGCATGTATTTTCATGATGCGTGTGATTGTAGGTGTGATTTGTAAATGTGCGTCTCTCTGTGCTTGTCCTGTGATGGACTGATTGGACGGTTTCCCAGGCGGATGTGATTTATACTTTAATTTGTACAGCCAGAATGTTATGAGTTTTCTGAAGCTTTGGGAACCCCCCCCCCCCCCCCCCCCCCCCCCCTCCAATACCAGACGAAAATAAACTGCTTTGCAAAGTGTCATGTAAAGGTCATTTTAGGATTATGGTCAGTCACTTTCTCCTTTTTCAGTTTTCTTTCAAACGCATACGGCCTGTCATCCCATCTGCCATCGGTTGTTTTTAAAGTGTCCTGTCTGCAGGAGTTTTTGTCAGATGCTCGAACAAACACAGCCCGGTTTTGCATTTTCACCTGTCATCACGGAATCCTTTCGCAACTGCCGTACTGGACGTGCATGGCAAACTGACATTAAGCTCACATTTAGTACACGGTGCACTTTAACTAAAAGACTGACAGCCTGAGAACTCGCCTCACGCATGTATACAAGCGCCCAGCTAACCGCTGCACGTGTGGAGTGTAAAGTGGAACGAACCTTTCAATTAGTGAAGCATGTTTACTAATGTTACATTTCTAAGTTAATGAAGCATTTGGAAACTTGTATCCTTTTTTAAAGTTCCTGTAATCTGAGGTTTACGATGAGGCCCAAAATGTAGCGCGAATCATTTTAGTGAAGAATCCAGATGTGCACAAGCACGGTTCTGCTGAACATGAAGGTAACTTCGCAGGTACTTAGAGGTCA
Organism: Lipophrys pholis; assembly: GCF_963383615.2. NCBI lineage: Eukaryota > Metazoa > Chordata > Actinopteri > Blenniiformes > Blenniidae > Lipophrys > Lipophrys pholis. Next base: position 13,792,601 of record NC_137633.1, read on the forward strand.
TTTTACTTGAACTTTTACAACTGTGGAAGTGAAATGCAAACTCAAAATGTCTCCCACAGTAATCTCTGATTTGTTAGTTTAATTGCCAATCTGCAAGCGAGTTGATTTAGTTTTATTTTTCTGGTGTTTCCAGCCCTCCTGAAATGTTTAATTCCCTTTTCAATATACAAATCACACATTTAATCATAAAACAAAAATAGCAAAATGAATATATACACATGCATCTAAAACAAATTTGTTTGCATTTATTATTTGTAGATAAACTGAAATATTTCAATCTTTCTTCTTTGTGATTATGTGTTAAGTCATACAAATCAAATATACACTATTTAAAATTATGACATTTTTGACATGAGATTTTTTTACCACCATATTTTTATCCAAAGCCCACTTTCAAATTTTCCAAGTTAGTTTAAAATGCTTGAAAGGTTATAGGTCATACGCCTAAAACGAACTGACAAAACAAAGGGATTTTTTTTTTTTTTTAAGAAGTGCCTGCTCATTTTAATTACTTCAAACTATTATAGACTCCACCATCATTTGTATTAATTTTCCATAGAAACATATCGCTGTATGTATTTTATAGATACACTTGGTGTTGATCTTAAAACTTGGCTGCTTTTTGGTATTTAAAATGCAGGACAAAAGCAAAGGTTATTGACAAATTGGGTTTTACGTATAAGTTACCTAGAATAAGTAGATCTTGGAAGGCTTTGATGATTTGGATATAGATATATTTTCCTAGTAAATGTCAAAGCCGTTGCCCCCCGCCCCCCCAAACAAAAAAAACAATTCTGGATCGCTGCACTTTCAACATGTTCAGTCACTTCCCAGATCCCAGTGTTTATTCAGACTGATCGAGCACGCAAGCAGGTTTGGTTTCATCGTGTAACCTGATTAACCGCCGAGAGATTTGACTTGCCTCATCTTCACTGCAGGGCTATTAATAGGCCGTGTTTACCTATTTGGTGGAGTAGCATCGCCGACCAGGGTCAACTGAGCATTAACAGATGGAATTGTGTTTGTCTTAAGCCCTAGTTCAGTAGTTCTCTTGGGTTGTATGTTGCGATGCAACTGCAGACAGAGCGATTCCTTCTGTGGCGTTCCACTTGATAATTACTTCCCCGGAAAAACCCCAGAAGACTTAGTTTTTTTTTTTTTTATGGACAATATGTTTAATTGCGCTAATTAGAAAGACCCCTATATTTCTGAGCAGCTGTGTACACACAGGAGAATCTGCAGAGGAGGATTTCAGAGCGCCAGTGAAGAGATGCAGTGAGAAGCCAAAGTTGTTTTTACACATATGCACATAGTTACCGTGCATGCAAAACCTCAGATTCTCAATGATTCTCAACCTGCTGGTACATTGCAGATGTAATGAATTTGCACGGACAACATGGTTGGTGGATTCAGCGGTTTAAAATATCACTTTCAGTAGTTTAGAAAGTCATCTTGCTTCATTCTTCATTGGGATCAACGCACAAAGTGGCACAACATGCGTGTTTAGCTTGTCTCCCCGGGTTCAGTATTCTCTCGTCACTCAAAAGCTGCAAAAACTGTGGAAAAACTACAACAAAAATATCCCATGAACCAACATGAGCCGGCATTTTTCTTGAGGTGTACTTAGGCAGCCTCCTTATCAGATGTTTTCTTTTTAAAGTGAGCTGTCAAACATGACATCAGATTTATGTTATCAGATCCTTACAGGCTTTAACAGAAACGTCCCAAGTTCACATGGAGTTTGTGGAAAATCTGACTGATGTACAGCTTGTGCTTACTAATGCACACTGTAATGCATTTTTTGTTTTGTCATTCACTTACTTGGAATCTAATGATTGGTTGTTTTAACAGTTAAGTATGTTGTTGTTGTTTTTTCTCTATAGAAATGTCATTTGATTTGCCATTTGTTCACTGGGAAAGGATTTATCCCACATCAACCGTAGTCTGGATAAAGCATATATACATATATACATATACATATATATATATATATAAGACAGATCGACATCTTGTGGTGTGACCAGGAGTCTGAAATCATTTAAATCACAGTGACATGAAGAAGACAAAACGGCAAATTGGGGGTCTTTTTCTAACAGCTGTTCATGTCTAGCAAAATGACAAAATTTTGAAGTGTTGGAAAAGTTTCTCCAAATCCTACTTTAATGCTGCTGTCGCTATCTGCAATCTGGCCTGAAAGAAAACACACTCAAGCTCTTTTTATTTTCAGAGCTGCAGTGGCCTGTTTACATACTTTAAGTCTGATGAAACTTTATTTCAATTCCAAAAACTGCGTCAAACATGGAATGTTGGGGGGGGGGGGGGATAAAAATAAATCTGTAACGTCCTCCAGGTCCACTGCACTGACTCTGCCTGTTTGCTGCTTTTAGGCCTGGTGGAGATCTGCTTGATGCATCCCCTTGATGTGGTGAAGACAAGGTAAGTGTTGCATTTAGTCACAAAAAAAAAAAAATGTAAAAAGATGAATTCTCATTAAAGTTATAGGCCCTATAAGAAATGCTCTTTTCTTCTCATCTGCCTTTAATATTCTTGTTGCTATTTCAGAGTTAAGTTCTGCGCTCATTCTCCGTGCAAACAACATCTTTCATTCGCTGATCAATCTTTACCGAACGTTCAAATCAAATGTTTTTTTTTATTATTTCCTCAGTTGTTTCTGTGTGTCTTCTTTTACCTCATTATTTAATTCAAGAAGAAAGTCTCCAAGCCCCTTTTCTTCCTCCTTCTTCTTCTTTGAAACAACCCGCGGCTCCTGGGAAGTCCGCAGTCTCGCGGAATAAATCACATGCCACTAAATGCACTGGCTGTGTTAATGGCTTGTTTTCCGTTACCATCTCCTGTTATGCATGTTACGCAGAAAGCAGCCGCCATCTCGAGCTTGCAGAGTGATCAGGAGCCTCACTCCACAGTGTCTCAGCCGGCCATAAACAGGTCGTGGGCTACTACTAAAGCTTTATAGTCTTTCACAGGCCCAGCCAAGACCTCTGGCTTTGCTCTGCGCCCCCCTGCCCCATTCACTACTTGTCAGTAAATTGTACTGCTTTTTCTGTCATTTATGGCAGCAGTTTCTTGGTAAATAAATTGCTTGGCGTGCCTTTTAAAAAAAAAAAAAAAAAAAAAAAAAGTGAGATGGTTGCACTTTAAAGGCAGTGCCACCACCAGAACACGGAGGAGGAAACACAGGGATAAAAGCCGAGGGGTGAGCGGCGTTGTATTAGTCGATATTCGATACTTTGAAGGCACACGGTGTGATTTATGGTCACGTGTGGAAGCCGAGGGGGTTTATTACAGGTAAGTCCCGAGCCGTGCCTGTCCGTCCTCACACAGGGTCAGGGTTAAAAGTGCACTCACTATTTTCTTTGTAATGCTCTTCCTTAAAAAGTGGTAAAAGCCACTCTAAAAGTGGACAGGTTTATCTGTTTTGCTTTTTTGTTTGTGTCGCCATGTGTTTATGTTGATCAGCGTCTTGCTGCTAAGAAGGAAATCCCTGCAAATTGCTTCCTTTTGTTCTCTGCTTTGAGAAATGTTGTCTTTTTTCTGCTAAATATGAAAAAAAAGAAGGTGTTTTCTTTGGGGGGGGGGGGGTTAATGCTAATTGGGCGCTTTAGAAAATCTCCAAGTGTCTGAACAGAAATGGGAACACACACTTAAAACGTGGAAATATGCACGCATACACCACATATATGTTCACACACTTAACATCCACACATGAATTCATAAACCAAGCATACATACCAGCTAATTGGGACACTGAGGGAGCTGAAATCTATTAGCAGGAACCTTGGAGCCGAGACAGAGACACACCTCCACTGGGTTTCTTGCCCTCTCTCTCTCTTGTTCCTTCTATGTCTCTCACTCAGGCATGGCTCTTATTAGGCACTGGCTCCTGCTTTAATGTCCACCGGTCCAAATTGAACAGCAACTGGAGTAAATTTACTTCTTTCCACCAACACAGAATCAAAGGCTTTTTTTTTTTTTCTTTCTTTCTTTCTTTCTTTCTTTTTCCCTTTTCCTTTTTTTTTCTCTCCTGGAAAGGTAAACCTGACTAAATGTGTACCTGCCTGGAAGCCGATGTTTGCCTATTTTCCAAATGAGGGTTTATCTCTCTCCAGTATCTCCTTGGGGGTGGGGAGTTGGTAGATAAATTCACATCCAGCAGCTGACGACACAACTGGTTTCTGAATGCTACTATTATTATTAATCAGACTACTTCTTGTAGATAAGGGAAAGATTGTTTCACATTATTTCAGAAGTTTAATTCACAGCCTTTCAGCATGATTGAAAGCCCTCATATTGGACTTATGAAACACCGGGAAGGCAAATTCATTAAAACACGAGCTCAGGGATATCCAATAAAAAGAATTCTGGCTATATATATATGACCTTAATATGCTATATTCATCCTCTCTCAATATAATACATTGTAATATTCTTTAATGAATTTTATATAAATATAGTGCATTCAAATCCTGGCAGTCCATTCCAAACTGATGATGTGAGGCTGTAGCTAAATTGTGGAATAATTACTGATTACGTTGCTGCTTTACTACTTAATATTATAAAAAATATCACAAGGTTACAAAGGCGGACTGAGCGGGTTTCTGGCTGTAGTTGTCAGTCAGAAATCAAGAACAGAAATCACTTAAGTGTTCTAAGCCGCTCCACAGCAAACAAGAGCATAAAAGAAGTAGTGTGTGTTACTAGATAAAAGCCAAAGTTTAAAGTGGCAGTAAATATACAAGTGTGACGCTGGAGTTGTTGGCATTGAAGCATCCTCAGCTTCACACTTGAAGAATATTCATTCTTTCCTGGATGCGTCAGATATATCAATAATGTGGCGATGACGCAACCACTGGGTCCTCAAGTTAATTTTTCCTTGCCTCTGCTTTCATACCGTGGCAAGGACACACAAAAGAGACTTTACATGCCTTTACGCTCAGGAATTGGCATTAATTTGTAGGCAACTGCAGCTGAAACTGTATTTAGTGCTTCATTAACATTCGCAGGACTCTTGAGTCTAGTCATTTCTTGCCTACTCTTAATATTATGGTAGCCACTGGTTCATTTTGTCACAAACACTACAGGCCAAGTTAGAATAAATAAACTGAACTGTGTCTGCTGATTGAATCAGTCATTATAAATTCATATTCATTTGATATTTTGCTGTTATTCTTCAGTAGCAAGTAACAGAAGATAGAAACAAGTTGCTTTCTGCTGCTACATTGCCAGCTAATGTGATTGTGAAATAAAGCTTCTTTAGTGTGTTCAAATCGACATAAACTCTGCATAAGAAGTGAGAAAATTCAAGTTTGGTTAATTATTTCTTGTTTCTTCAAATTTCTTTGACAATACATCGTATACCATGGATAGACAACTTGGATCATTTTAAGGGCCACACATGATTAACCGCACTAACTGAGGGCCAAATTGTCACGCACATTTTTAATGACAGGAACTAATTATATGTTTCTATTTTTACTCTACATGCATGCATGAGATGTTGTTTTTTTTTACTTTGGATTAAACCTTTCAGACATTTTGTGTAATTTCAATTGATACCTGGTTTGAATTTGCTTAAAACACACTACATATTTGGAGAGATTGGTTCACCGGCTGTAACAAAATGGGGGATGGGGACCACTTGTTTCATTTTTAATTCTTCTTTGAACTGTTTTGTCTTTGTAAGGAATTTGCATTTGTGGGATGTGTAGCAGATTGAGAATGTGAGTTGTTCACACGAACACATTTCATAATCATCTTCTCTTCCAGTCACAACGGCATTTGTTTGCTGTTTACTTTTCTTTGGTGGACTGGATGAAATAAAGGTTGTAGACACCAGAATTTAAAGATGCATTCACTTGACAAACAGGAGCCTCAATATTGTGTGAAAGAACCACACACAGTCACGGCAGTCTGGCATCTCCTCTTCACGGTGGTCACCAGCTTGCTCACACACTGCTGTGGGATTGATTTCATTCTTTGACCAGAATTTGACACAAGTTAAACAACAAGTTGTTCACTCTACGAGCAGTAAGCTGATCCCACAGCCGTTCGCAGAGGCTGAAGGCAGGACTGCAGGAAGGCCATCTCGTCGTCTCTAATCCCACATTCTAATGGGAGTCTCTGGTAAACCTTCTAACAGTCGTCTTGAAGGATCGTGTTTGTCCTACACTCTGTAGATATAAGATTGTAGAGACTCCTCTTGATATCTCGCCACAGTGAGAGGCTATTATCAGACACTGGATTGTTAACGCCTGCAGGTACCAGAAGCTCAAAATAAGACATTTTTTCATGTGCACAATCCAGTCAGCTCTGTTGCTCATCCCAGAAGTGCAAGTTTCTTATCCATATCCATATGTGGCACCATTTTCAGGGGATAAGACGATCAGTGAGCGTCGTTACAACCAAGAACAATCCCACAAATACAGATCTCCTTACCTCTTGTGCACAGTGTATTCTATTAGAACACAAAGAGACTAATAAATGATGTAGCTTTTTGAAAACAGCTGGAAAAATACTTTGGCTGAACCGCTTTAGATAAGGTACATAACGTTTGCCTTTGTTGTTGCTCTTCAGATTTTTGTGGCGGGCTCGCTGACCAGTCGAGCCATGACCCCTGTTACTCACCTTTGCTAACAAGTACATCTTTCTTCCATCTGAGAGACGCCTGCTGAGCCAACCCTCCATCAGTCTGACTTACAGCCTTTTTCACCGGTGAGAGAAAGGGAGTCAAAATCAGCACTAAAATGTTTTTTTATAAAGTTGCAACACAAAGAAGCAGGTCGAGGTTCAGAGTATTGTTCAATGCTTCCTACATTTTTTTTGATTATAAGCATCAAAATAAGGTGTTGTGTAAATAAGGTATTTTAAATAGTGCAGGGATGCAACTGATATTTTTTTGTACAATTTCATAAATTAACAGTTTTGTCTCAACAAACCCATTATAATGCCCTAATATCGTTGGTACATTCTTATTTAACCTACAGTAGACACATCAAGATGCAGAACAAACTAAATTAAACTCGAAGAAAGCAAAATAGTCATATAGAAGTAGCTGTGTGAAAGTGTCTTTTTGGTCCCGATTGACTTTTATTGGCCACTTAAAGGTTTGGGACAACCGTTTTACATCTCCAACTGTGACTTTGCTGTTTTGTGTTCTTTGTTGCTTTAATCCCAAAATTAAAGTTAATCCACAAATTGGAGCGTTTGTTTCATTGTGACTCACTCTGGATGATAATCCGTCTAAAATATAAACATAGCATACTTAACACAAAGTAAACGGTTAATTGCCCCTGACCCTGACACCCCCTTCATGTGCAAAGTGAGGAATGTGGAGGTGAGGATGCGGGGGTGTGGTACTGCGTGACGAGGGATGGCAGTCGTCAGTTTTAGCGGCGAGAGACAGAGGGACCGGAGTTACAGCTTTTCATTAACCTGGAAACCACCTAGTTACATGGTTCATGGGCTGGTCTCAGCTCACTTGGAGGTAACAAAGGGTGTCGGGCGGCACTTTCTGCAGGGGGCTGTGCGCTTGGGGCACCCCATCTGACTCTGATCAGGTTCCCCCTCTCATTAGAGAGTTGCACTGAGCCCGCATTTCCCTTCATGTTGGGATCCTGTTACATGGAGCTCCACCCTTATAAACATTCATGCACAAACATACTCGCACACATCTGAGGGCCACTTCCCATCAGCCCCTTTGCTTCCGCCCAGAAAGTAAAGCCACACCCTCCTCACGTCTGCGTCTGTTTGAGCTGCTTCTTGTGTCGCAGTGAACTCCGTGCAGCTTCCACAATGCACACATGGTTTGGTGTGTTTGCAGTAATGAGCCCCAAAATGTATTTGAGCAAAGCCATTTGACTGCGCCACTCCTTGCCTGCATTGGCACCTCGGCTGTTTTCACACTGCTCCGTCTTTTGAACTTCCTCTTCCTTTCTCTGCTCTCTGTCTTTTATACATAAGCACTCTTCATTCGGGGTTTCCAACCCCTTCCTCTGTGTGAACTTCAACTTCTGTGGTTTTCAGGTTTTTTTTGCGACTCTCTCAGTTAATCTGTTGTTGATTCTTTGCTACTTTTGTTAATGTTCCTATTGCCTAAGGGTCTCATTGATATCATGTCGAAACCATTGTTTAAACTTCCAACAATTCTTCTGAATGCTGTTGTTTCTGGAGCGATTATGTAATGTTTGGTTTTGAATCCCTGTTGTACATGTGTTGGAGGAGATCTGTATTGAATTGTGCAATTCTGTAAATTGTGTTGCATGACATGGCTGTCACTGCAAACCACTAAGCCTGCCAGTAGCCCATTTCAAGCCTGATTAGAAAAACCTGGTACCGGCCATCGCTTATGGCAGTATCAATGGCAACACTACCACCATTTGGTCACAGCACGCATTAAAGTGCGAGCCGCTTGGGGGGCTTGAAAGTGATCTTTGATGAAGGCTTTGACAGATGACGTCCAGTCTTCTCGAGAAACGCGTGTCAGCGCTAAGGATGGCCGAAAGGCTTGGGCTGCCCTCCCCCCGCCCCCCTCTCCTGCCTCCACCCCCGTTTACCCCCAACTGCTTGGTGAACCTCTGTGCACTTAAGAAGGAATCCCTGACACAACCCTCAAACAGCAGGCCACAAAGCAGCAGCAGTCTGATAGCTGATCTTTACTTGTAAAGGAGCAAGCAGGTCAGCAGTAGTCAAGCTGGCTCCTAATCCCCCCCAGTGCTGGAAGACTGCGGGGCAAGACTTTACTCATGGTGTAAAGCCAAACACATGCCATGTGCATGCAGGATAAACCCAGCTTAGCTCGTGCATCACTTTAGTCCACGGGTAGCAGCAAGCTATGAGTTCAGTTTAAATAGACGAAGAGCAAATTTTTTCACGAGCAAGGCTCAGAAGGATATTTGACCAGGTTAAATCTGATCATTTTGATTACCAGGCAAACTCGGTTGAACTAGTTTCTCTCGGTTAAAATGAATTTGATATATATAGTGCTGGACAGGATTACCATCAAATAGAAAAACGGCTTTCAACAGATAAGCAGTGTCTGCTTTCAGCTCGTACCAGTTCGGGTTTGCAGATGGGGAGAGAGAAAAAAGATACGATAAAAATAAACAAACAAGTTGACATCAGACCGCAACCGCAAGCTACTCTGTCCACTGCGTACCTGATGAGAGTAGGAAGCTCAGATCATGAACTTCCAGTTCGACGGGGATGTGTTCGGATCGAAAAATGAAAACAGAATAGAGCACAGACTCCTGGAGGGAGAGACAGAAACTAAATGAAGTGCCAAGTGTATGTGCCAACAGGATATCCAGAGAAAAATGTATCCCATTCCGAGAAACCTGTTAACAATAAATGGTGTGTGATTATAGTCAGTTTGCTTGCTCTTGCTTGCCTACAGTAGATAATTAATAAATGGCTCATAGTGTTGTTTGGTTACTTTAAAAATGCGCACAAAATATATATATAAAAAAAAAAAAAAACACACAACTCCATGCTGAAGTTTCTTGAAAAGTACCAAGCGAGAGGTGTACCAGTTCATAAAGTTTATTTTAAGAATAAAAATAATTAAATGTATTCATTGGCATACAGTGTTGTTTTGGTCAGGGAAGTGGGAAAAAAACTAAAAATAAGTTAATGAGATCTCTACAAAGTTATACAAATATGTGCCCGTTCATAAAGTTTATTCATTAGTTCTCTCAAAAATAAAAAAACGACGTCAACAAGTTCCTCCACAACCCAATTTGCTTGTCCAATATAGTTTCACAAAAAAACAAATAAAATGAATGTCCAACTACAGTATGTCATAATCAAGTTCACAAAACAATTGGGTAATTGCAACTTCTGTGAAATTATGGACATAAAACGAGGCATCCAGGTGGTCCCAGCAGTGTATAGCTCATTTTTTACTTTAAATATGCAACAGATCACTTGGTTAAGCCTTTAAAGTGATGCACTTGTGTCATTCTTACATAGCAGACCTTTTTTATTAAGCTTTCTTACGGCTATCTGGTACCCAAAAGGGGTGCATATTTGCAACGAGCTTAGGATGCATTACCCATGTATTTTCACCTTTTACCATCAACTATCTAATAAAGGCCAATGCCAGAAAAATAAACTTTAAAAGCCCTTAACCTATTACTTTTAATGTTGGGACAGATGTTGCTGCAGTTTCATGCAGGTGTTGAGCAACAACAACACTCACAAATGGATCACTGTCCAGATAGAAACTCTAGTTATAGATAGAGGTACACCATAAAGAGCAGATGTGCACGTCAGTGTGTGCATGTCGTAGTGGAGCACCTGTAATCATTATCAGTGGAGGAGTTCACATTCCACTGCACTAATTACAGAGTAGAAGCATTGTGTGCTTTGATTTCACTAGACCCTGACTGCGCTACAACCACAGTGCTGCTCCCCTGCTGCAACATCTCGATAGTCACACATGCATGTCTGTACATCCTTCATTCCACCTCCTCACCCCTTTTTCCAACGATTTACAAGCAGCCGATTTCTGCTTTTGAGTCACTCGTAGAGCCCAGGCATAAATTGTTGTCACATTAGGACGAGTATTTAAACAACACATGTAGTGGCCTGGGAGTTTGTTTGGATATTCTTCATGACCCATACCTTTTCTACATGCAGCAGCTCTTTGGTTTCTGGTCATTAAAACCAGTTCATGTAAATGTGTTTGCTTTTTCAACTATTACCTAAACCACATTTAAATAAATAAAGAGTTGTGAGTTAAGTTGTAAGAAACTCCTCTATTGAATCTTTATAACTTTCTTCTGCTGTTTACTCAGTTCAGGCCTTTAAGAAACCTCATATGCTTTCTTCTTTCAGAAGTCTCCAAACCAAATCCATAATTCCTCATGCCACTCAGGCACTTTGCCCATTTCAGATTTCCATTTACTTTTATTCATATAGCACCACTTACAACATAATAATATTGATAATGCATGTCTTTTATATAGCGCTTTTCAGGACACTCAAAGATGCTTCACATTGCATTATTCATTCACCCCATACTCGATGGTGGTAAACTACGTATGCAGCCACAGTTGCCCTGGGACCGACCGACGGAAGCCAGGCTGCCAAACTGCGCCATCGACCCCTCCGACCACCACCAACCACTCACTCTCACACTGCATTCACCCAAGTAGTTTGTGGTTCAGTGTCTTGCACAAGGACACGTCTGCATGCAGGCAGGTAGAGATGGGAACATAGCCTCCTCATGGTGCCTTTCCAAGGAAAAAATCCAACAATCCTACATGAACAAGAATAGGCGACCATGGAAAAGCTCATTCTACAAGTAAGAAACCTGAAAAACCAGAGCCAGAGGGTGGTGCTTTCTGCTCTCCCGGTTGAGGATAGACGATATTAGGAGAGAAAAGGATAAGACTGAGAGCAACAAACAAAGAATTTGACACCTCACAGCAGAGGAATCCACTGGCTGCAGACTTGATGAGATGACAAACTTCCAGTTCCACTGTCTGAGATCGCGCAGGAAAGTACAGACAGGAGGCAGTGTTCTGCAGTCTGCATGGTTGCTGTGGATCCATTGGAAGTGCGTCTTCTTCAAATCAGAAGGTTGATGGTTCACTATCTTGCACTGTCCTTCCACTGAATCTCCCCCTTGGAGGTTGAGCACCTTGCATTGTGTGAGGGTGTGCATTAATGGGTGAATGTCCTTGAGAGTGTAAAGAGCTTTTTAGACTGCCATGGTGATGAAGTTGCTCTTCATGACACTTATTATTGGAAGGAACACATTTACATGTCCAGCATGAAGAAACAGCAGCGCACCTGAGAGAAACTACCAACTTGAACTAACTAGGTCTAAAGTAGCTACAAGATCTGAAAAAGTGGCTCCAGCATGAAATCGCCTTAAGATTTCATCATTAGTTCTTAGTGAAACCAGATGAGAAAATGTGATGAAGAAACAGAGTGGTGCACTTACAATGAATGGTGTGTGATAGATTTCCCCACAGTTCATCCTATAGATCAAGCGTTGTTCATTTTGTTGTTTTCTCTTCACTGTCTTTCGTAACATTAAGGCACACTGTCTTAGCTGGCCAATTGCCTTTGGCTTGTTTTTCCAGACCTCTCGCCTTTTAAGGAACTAGATCAACTCCGATTGTCCTGGTAGTTCTGGTCTTGACACAAAAATGCATAACAAAAGAGCAGAAACTGTGACAGAAGAGCAGAAACCAGCATGGTTCTTTCCAAAAAGTTTTCTTCACACATCGCAAATTCTCAACTTACAAACTGATTAGAATTTGATTTAAATATTATATATTTGTTTTCTAATCATAGTAAAGTTTGTAGCAGTTTGAGGATTCTTATTGGCGTTAGAGTGTTCTGGCTCTTGGCCTCTCAATGCATTACTAAGTCATGACAGTGCAGTGGAGTAATGGTGACTTTGGGGTTTCTCTCTGCATGCAGCTTGTCTGGAGCGCACTGTGTTATAGCCACTGGTTACCTGCTGTCAGGGAAGCCTCCAAAGTCCTGCAGCATTTCCTAACATCAAAGAAACTGTTTCTGTCCCACATTATGAAAATCTTACCTTTTCTGACACATTGTAGTTTTTTTCCAGTTTCCTCACTTGTTGCCATTGTGGATAAGTGTTCTCATAGTTCTTTGCATCTCCTCACAAACCTGCTGAAGAGGAATTCAATGTTTTCATCCTCAACTGATTTATCAGGTTGTAATTAAAACTGTCTCTCAAACATTAGCGCATACTTTAAGTTGGTGGCGTTTGGCAGAAGTTAAAAGACCCCAAATTAAACACCCAAGAAAGCCATTTTATGATGCAATCACTAACAGGAATTCCAGTAAGACGGCTCATTTTTTTTCCCACATATTTGATTTGCTTCTACATTAGTGGGTTTCTAATTTTCAACAACCCTCGCTAACCTATAGATTGATCTGTCTGTCAACCAGACGTTTGTAATGCTCAAAACATGTGAGTCTCAGTCTCAGCCTGTCCCCGTCTAGCCGGTCCTCGTGCTGTTTTATGCAGGTCTTTTCCTGCTCTTCTCCAGTAACACGGTCTGATCTCAGGTCACAGGGTCACACTATATGGGCAAACATCTGGACCAGCCAGCAAACCGGTCCCAACATCACCATTTTGAGTCAGAGGAATCAGGTTTATTGCCACAAGAAGGACTTGTGATTGGCAGAAAGATGTCATGAGTGTGTTTTTTTGTTTTAAGAGTAACTTTTACCCTATGTTATCCACACCACAGCCTGAGTGGGAACCCGGGTTCTCCTGGATTCAGTAGGTGTGGTGAAACTCAACCTACCCGAGTCCAGATCAAGCCTTGGCAGCCTGCCGTGTCACAAGCGCCAAAGGTTTATCACTTCCCCTCGGCTTCCATTCGTGGGTCTTCTTTCCCTTGACTTTATTTTTCCATTCCTTTCTCCAACGTTCTGTCTTGGACCCCCAAAGCCATGCTAAAAAAAGAAAAAAAAATCCCCTGGTAGTTTTGTGTCATGGATATAATCAATCAGTATTTGTTTTAGTTGCTCGTTTTCTCCCGCTGACCAAACATTTGCGGTGGTCAGTTGAAATCATCATTAAATGTCGTGCTTCTGGATTTGTGCTGCTTTTAATAATGAAATACCTTTTCACCAGCAGAGACTGAGTCAGATCTGTTGTCAACAACATCAAGTTGTCAAAACAAGCAGCCACTGAATCTGAAGAAGATCCATTTGTTTTTGGGTTATTTTCAGTCACCCTGAATTAAGATTGAATGGTTAAAGTCACAATGGGCGGCATTGGCCATGTTGGACCATTTAGTTTGAGAAAAGTGGTCTTAACCTCATGTACCAATGCAATGGACTTTTACTATCTTTATGATCCTGCTCATTAAAATTAACTGTGTGGTTGTAAAAAATAGATTTCCCCTTTATGTTTCCTTCTGGATTGTCTTATGCAGTTCAGATCTAACATGAGAAATGTTACAACCTTGATTCCACTCATCTTGTGATTCAGCGACTCTAGTTTTTTTTTTTTATAGTTTTTTTTTTTGTTGTGAAACATACTTGGCAATACAATACATAAACCAAAACTAGATAAAATCTCTCACTGTAGCAACAAGTCCATATACACAGCAACACACATAAATCTTTGTATTCAACTGAGGGAAAATTACGCAATATGTCATATTATTGTGCAACTACCAGTTAAAGATAACTACTTGTTGGAACTTAGGTTATTCCCTGTCTATCACTAGTGTTAATTTATAGACTATAGTATAAGAAGGTACAGAATAGTTTGATTTAATCTCAGACTAAGTAGCCTCTATATTAAATAAACTATAACTCGTCTCATGCATCTTCCTATGACTTCCATTGAGGACCAGCCTGTAGTTTGAGAAATCATTTTATGAGACCTCCTGAAAAGCTTGTCCAGCTTCTTTAACTGTCAGCCCATCAATACTCTGCCTTTTGATCAATCCAATAATCCCACCCCCCGAACCCCTTACCATTTTTCAAAGACCCTTTTAGCTGCTCAATCATTAATGAGCCTCACCCCAACATCTCAGCTTCTCTGAGGTGACAGCTCATCTTGTCGGTCCCCCTGTTTCAGCCCATTACCACCAGGGTCTAGGAGGGGACACGGCCCTTGCAAGGCCCTCAAACACTTCGTTGCTGTCCATAAAAATACAAAGAATATGGGGTTCAAGCCTGCCAAACTGCCCTCATTTACCTTTTTGACTCCTTTGCAGATGCCTAACATTTATACTTTTATAGGCATTTGGGGGTCAGGTGGACGAGGTCTCGAGGATTATTTACCCCAGAGTGCTCGTCTCAATCGTAGACACACCAACCTGCCCTCACCTTCACCCTCACTCGGGCAGCTCTGGGCCTGTAAAGTACAAATACAGGCAGAGTAGGATGTGAGTAAGTTCGGAAGAGAGATGGGGGAGTCTTGATGAACTCACAGATTTCATCACCTCTGACTATACACTATCTGTGTGTGTTTTAAAGAAGCCCCAGGGTTTACCTCAGGTCTTCAGTCTGCAGATTTTGGCACACTCCAAGGCCAAACTCTCCCGGAGACATGCAGAGACTTTTTTTCCCCGCTATTCTTCAACCAGCTTGTGTCATTTGTCATTCACTGATGCAATACTAATGGAAACCAAAACTCTGTCATCGCAAGTCTCTCCACTTCAGTCAATATTGACAGGAACTATGAGTCTTTTGGTTACTGTGAAAAGGAACATGAGCAGCTTCCTAGCCAGGGGCCTGACAGTTCCCCTGCTGCCACAACTTCTTCTAGTCCTCCCTATTATCTCCAACTCCCTGGGCATTTCTGTTTGGTCCCTGGCTTTTATGGCAGGGTAGGAGAGGGCCATGAGGAAATGAGGTGACCCCAGGGTCACAAGTAGAGTCAGGGGGCTGGAACCGGACCATGGCCCTGCCAACCCCACTCTCTTAGGGCCGGTTTGGGTCGAAGCAGGGAGAGTAAAGGAGACAGGGGGAGATTGGGGACAGCGTGCTTTCCATCCTTGACCCTACCATCATATGACTTTAATTAAGGCAGATTTGAATTTGTTTACAAGCCCCTGACGTCTTAAATCTTCAGACTTTGGTCCCCCTCCTCTATGCCCCTCATTCCACCATCCCCTCATACTTGCAGTCCTTCGTTTATTCTTCTTTTTAATATGGTGTCAGACATCTATTTATTATGCCGTTTTAACTAGTTTTTAGGGACGAGTTACAAGCTATTTGGGAATCCACCAAATAGGATTGGAGGGACACCCCTCCAAGATGTTAATCTGTTAGCGATATGAAAGGCCGCTCACCCCACTAAACTCCCCCTTCCACTGGAACCCGGGAGCTCTTTATGGCCCCATCAGGCACCCACGTGGACAGCTTACTGCTGACCTTGTGCCCCAGCAGTTGAAGCCATATGAGGAGGGAATCATTCTCTTGTCCCGTTACCTCCGTCTCTCTTCACTTATGGTGCTGTCACTACCCTCAGAAACGTGTATTTTTTCTTGTTAATGGATCAAGTTTTTTTTGATACCTTATTGTTTAACACACTTTATTTTGCATCAACAAAATTAGATATTAGTGCTTTCTTTTGGACTTTTGGATTAATTGTATGATCCATAAATCTGCATATATAATTGTATCTTTACTCTTTTTAATGCCTGAAATAGAATTTCTATTCATGTTTTCACCCCCGACTGATCTCCCATGTAAAAGATTTACACACCGCTCACCAGCCTTTATTAGAGAGGTACCTGCATGTTTGCTAACAAAAAGTCTTTCGACTGGTTCTATCATATTAAAAATTTACACGTAACTTGAGCTGTTACAATTGGCTAACTGGCATGTTAGTCGCCCAACAGCTTGCTGCACAAGGCCTGGTCCTGGGGTGTTGGGTGGCTAATTGGATCGGTTGGGTTAAATAAATGTTTGAGTTCTCCCGTGCGCTGAGGGAACCTGGTAGTAGGTGCCTCTCATCTTAACAGAGGAGGGAAAGGGGCAGATGAAAGAAAGAGGGGGAGGAAAATGAGCTCGGTAATGATCAGATCAAATCACTGTGTAAGTTCCCCCGAATGTGTGGACTGAAGAGAAAATGAGCAATGCTGGAACATCAATGTGGTAGTAAATCTTATCAAATGTCAAGCTCATGGTCATGATCTATAAGTTACACATATCTTTAATTAGGACTTCATCATTGCAGGTTCCAGATCCAAAGAGGAGCTGGAGATCCCAACAGCTACAAGAGCCTTGGAGACTGCTTCCGGACGATCTTTCGCAATGAAGGGTAAGTTATAAACAACACTTGTTGCTCATTAGAATACAAAATAACAATAGCAGAAGAAGATCGGGCAATAGTACAAAAGCATAAGTCCTATACCTGAGCGAGAAAGCTATAGTGGCTGTGGTTGAGCATCTGTAAAGCAGGTTTGATAGCTTTAGCCTATGCCTGCTGAATGTGCTTCATTATCCACTGTGTCTCACGCTGGATAGGAGTTGGCTAACTAAAGACATGCTGCCAGGCTCCCTCCTCCTCCTCTGCCTGCCTTGTGACAGGTCTGTGAGACAGTGCAGGCGTAGGAGAAAGTGGTTGCCACTCGCTCTGTTTACGGCGAGTCGACAGCTTTACTACGGATATAAAGTTGATCTGCTGCGAGGTGTGAGTGAGCGCACGGTGAGAGGCTGGCTTGTGACAGTTGGAAATCCTCCGTTGGCTGGAGTTTAATGAATCCAGCTTCACTGCTACAGTAGCCGTCCCCCCCCCCCCACGCACACACACACACACACACACACGTGCTTACAGTGTTACATTTAACACCTTTTTTTCCCATGTGCTTAATGGGTGTGTCTTTACGGAGCATGTCCTTATAAATCTCCAGTCAAATTTTGCAAAAAACTAAATAGTTACCAAATTGCACAACAGCCACGCCATCACCTCCATAAACTATTAAGGCTTATTTGAGTGTGAGCTCACACAACAAAGCCGTAACATGAGTCAGACGGTCCCCATTGACAAAAGCTCCACTTCCTTGTCCGCCAATTATCTTAACAGTATATTTTTGCTGAGTATGTAATCATTCCCCAGTAGCGCACCGTGGATTACCTCCAGGCAAAACCACTTAGTTATAATTTATACAAATAGTGTTAGGTCCCTCTGTTGTAGAATTATTATTAAAAATAAACACCTCCCGTCAGCTCATGGCAGGCCTGAGCTAACGCCAGGCCTCTCGCTCGCTGAGGCGATGAGGGAGGAAACCTGAGCTCTCAACTCGAGCTCCGTGATTGAACAGAAGAAAGACATGTAAGCACTGAGTACTTATAAATCATAAAATGCAATCGAACACTTGTAGATCAGATGTTTCGGATTCTATGTGTTTAATTCTATGCATGCTGTTGATGGAAGAACTGTAAATACAGCATGAGTGAACTGTGCACACGAGCACTGGGTTATGCATTGCCTTACAGGCCACGCTCCTTTTTGTGTTGCATGTGGGTGCAGCAGCATGAGCTTGTGTTAAGTGTTTCCGTCTGGAGGAAAACAAAAAGACTCTATTCTCCAGCATTTTTTACCCCTGTGGTATCCAGAGACTGGGTTGGGACCCAAAGCATGGCCACAGAAATATTAAAAGGGTCTTCGAGTTATGGGAAGCGTTTGAAATCCTCTAGATGAGTGACTAATGCAAAGAGGTAACGCTGCATGGTTGGAGGGCTGAATCCGACTGGGACCACCGAGCCTAATGTGTCCCTGGGGTTACAGTGAAAAGGCACAGTGCATGTTTTTTTTTTTGTTTTTTTTTTATCTAATTGTTATTAGGGACCGAGCCCGAAAGGTCAGGCCTCCAAAGTAGAACATTTTGGTGTGCATGGAAGCTTTATAGGCACTGACATTATGGTTAAGGATTCAGCTTTAAACCTGATATTCACCAAAATAATAGAATCTAATCATGTCGTTTCTTGAATTATGTTCTATACTATAGAGGGATGTCAAACATAGGGCATGTGGGCCAAAACTGGCCCGCAAGAGGTTTCAACGTGGCCCGCCAAATCACCAAGCAAATAGTAAAAACTGCTGAATACTTTAGATTGTGCATCATTGCTTTATGTTGAGATATAGTCATTTCAAATACAGACATTTTCATCATGTATATTCACTTTATGTATATATATATATATATCTATATATAGATATATATATATATACACACACAGATGCCTACCATGTTTTTAGACTGCTTTGACGTGCAATTAATTATTTATTCAGTGAGTCGTGGTTACTGATGATTGTGCAGTATGGTGCCTGTTGGCTACAATGTCAAGGTGACCGCAGACACCGGGAAAGTGAAAGAAAATATTTGCAGATGAAGCATACTGCTTGTTTACGTGCGAATATCTTCCCCGGGGCGGCTCAGATTTCCAGTGGATATCCTTAAAGCCGAGCTAAAGACAAAAAGAAAGGGTTTGTTTTCTGTTTTCCTGTCTGTGTCATTCTGTTAGCGACACGCTCCTCTCCAGATGGATGGAGGCTGTTAAAAAAGGAAAGGTTTATGAAAATGAAAGCCAAATCAAGCACACAAGTGCAAACAGACACACACACACACATGCGTGCGCGTATCCATTTGGCGCCCCTTCTTCAATCCCTCGGGAGGACATTTGTTTAGGAAAGACAAAAAGGGGACTTAGTGTGTACTTTACATCGGCAATCAAATCAGGATTCAAATGATGGCCACTCACCAGAGGCCATATTTGTCCTGTAACAAATTTCAGTCCTCCTTCATCACCTGGTGGCTCCACAGACTGACCACACCCGGGAAACCTGTGGCCACCATTTGCATGGACAAAGAGAGCAGAGGGTATGGTCTCCCGTCTGACTGAAATAACTTGTTTACACAAACGATACGAGGGATTCACTTTTGGTTTCGAGGAAGGGCTTTACCTCGGCGATAATCCCCCGCTGCCGCTTTAATATGAGGGCGCGATGAGAACCAGCGCCACTCGTGTAACTTTATGTGTTGATGAAATAGTTGCACTCTGTCACCTGATGACAAGTGTTTAGATAATTAGTTGTGGTTCGCTGCTGTTTATGGAAGGCAGCCTCGCTGCTGCGACTCCTGTGTGAGCCTCGCCGTTTGTCCTTCTCAGGTTCTACTCAGTGGAAATGTGTGCCAGCAGCTGAAATGTTGACACTTGTGCTCGATCAGCCAAGATCATCTCTGTTGACTTGTAGTGAATGTTGCCACAACAGAGCTGCTGCTGCTGCTGCTGTTCACAGGATACAGTCGGTCATGCCACCTTGTCCTCTTTGTCCACAGGCCTGTGTTTATTATCAATATAGACTCTCCCTCTCGCGCTTTGTCTTTATAAACTGCAAGTAACTCAGGAACTGGTCATGTGCACATTTACTGATATCATTTTTTCCCCCTCTATAGACCATGCTTTAATGATGAGCCGAAATTTGTGCACATTTCTAAAAAAAAATACATATATCTGTAAAGAGAGTACATCTCTCAATAGTTTTTACTTTGCCAACACTATTTAGGAAACATATCAACTCCAGCAATGGAAAAAGTATTTAGTTGGTCACGCATATATTTAAATTGTGTAAAGGGTTTAAAAACAATTGTTTTATTTATCTAATACGAATTATGTTTTTAGGATTGACTTGCTGTATTGTGTAGTAGGTCTGAACAATACATCACAAATGTATTGTTATTTGGATAGAAACATGCACTATTTACATATCTCAAAAGATTGAAGTTTGAATGTTATTTTTTTTCTTGCATTGTGCATTTCTGCTCTGCATATCAACACAAGAGAAAGAACACTGTAATTTTAAGGGCTGCAGCAGGCAATAATAATTTGCTGATAATGTAATGAAATAGTCGAGGATTTCTTCGATCATATATGAGATTATTGACAAAATGTTACCATGATAATTGATCAAATAGATTATTACATTATGAGCTTTATTACATTGCAACAGGCCAAAACTATGACATTATTGGCAGGTATTATTTTATTGGCCGTTATTGCATTATTAGTTTGTTACAAGGATGAATTCTCGAGGCACAGACTTTACCACCGTATACTTCAGTGTTTGTATTGATCACATATTTGTCTGATATGTGATGACGATCTACAGCTTCAAAAAATGATAGAAATGCAGCAGAAACCAAAACAATAGACTCTCAAGGAGGTAAAATGCTGGACCACATCCATATAGTCCATCTACATCGAGCGTATTCGCTTCACATCAGCGCCCCTAAAGCGATCGTTAAATTCTTGATTTGTGTATTTTACGTATTTCCTAAAGGCAGCTGCATACAGAGATGGCGCATATGATGTTGTTATTCTTGCATACTGACTTGCGTCATAGCTGTTGTCACCTCCGTTTCACCAGAGTTTATGTAATCCACATCACACAGTGTAGCAGCTAATGAACAAAAAAAAAAAGACAGATAAAACTCTTTCCGTAGGCGTTTTTAATTCAGATTCACTGTGATATTGTCTCCTAAAGAATGGTTTGCAGCCATAAAGTGCCCTGATCCAGACTCGATGCTATAAAACTACTAACATAAAACGCCAATGAAAATCGGCCAAATGAACCACTTCTCTGTATTCACACATATTTGGTGTTTATCGTAGTGAGCCACGGTGTTGCACATGATGACATGTTACTTCATTAAAATAAACTGACGCGTGGAGGTCTATGGCACAGACCGAAATCTGGCTACACAGTCTAATCATTGTTGTTTTATTTTGTAAGAGTCTCGCTTGTTGACCAAATATACAAACAAGAGGGAAAAAATATATAAATATATTTTGGATTTTGTCCTTACATTGGGACTAGGGAGAGAATCTTTTCCACACCAGATTAAGTCAAAAGATTTTAGCATTATGCATTTAAATGCAGCAGCCGAGTAAATTCTAATAAATTATATGGTTAGATGGTTGAAGGAAATCACTATTTTATGGAGTTAGAAAGAAGTTGGATTATCAGACTTTTAAAGCTCGTAGCAATTGACCGTATTTGCTCTTCCTGGGAAAAAAAAATAAAGGAATAATTCCAAACTAGCAGTCCATAGTTCATTTGCATTGTGGGTGATTTCTCCACAATAAAAAGAAAAAAGTAATCAGATCTGTTGATTCACTTTGATGTATTATTTACGTAAACTTTTCTGCTGGGATACCACAAGTGTAATAAGACTACAAGGCTAAATTGGTGTGTCTTCTGTTTATTGTTGCCTGGAATTAATTTGGAACAAAATTGTTTGGCTTTGAAGCTTTTTCATCAAGTTCATTGTGGAGCTTTATTTTTCGCCACGTTGTCAGGTCAGACTAAGAAAAAAAAGAAAAAGGTTATAAATACCGATGTAGCATGCTTCAAATTCTTCAAGTATTGTTTATCTTCTTAGGTTTGGCAGCTGGGACATAGTGAAGAGCGATGCACTTTTACGAACGCACACCTAGAAGAGATTTATAGTCACTAATTAATCTTTTTTTTTTTTTAAAAAAACATTTATCTCCACGTACAAAAGACTCCAAGCAGAGGTTTCCTCAGAATGAATGAATACACCCTGGATATTTCGTTTATTATCATCATCATTGATCTATAAATCCAACTTGTAGACGTATGCAATATTGTTTCTTTCTCTGGTGTATTAGATGTAATAAACACTCATGCACCTTTTTGTTGTGTTTGAATGGGGAAAAGAGAGGTGGAGGGTGGAGTCTGATATTACAAGAATCCACTCAGTGAAACAGGTAAAACAGGTCTTTTTCGGACTTTCTGTGGCGAGCCCCTTAAAACAACATGAATGACAGAAAATAATAAGCCTGTTATCAACACAGTGATTTAAGATTCACTCGTATTTGTTTCATCAACTTTGATGCTTTACATGGGGGCTTGAACAGATGCACCATAGTGGCATGAGGAAAATGAAGCTACTGAGTTTATACAAAAAAAAACTTAAAACCTGCATAATTTTCTTTGATTGACAAGTTATCTGACATCAGCTTAGCAGCGTTAGTGTTGCAAACACAAGTTCAAAGAAATGGACTATTCAGCCATTGTCTTCACTAAATTCTAGAGGCTTTGAGCACGTTTTTCTAAATGTATATGAAATAGTGAGAAACTTTATGTTTGGTGGATTATTTGTTGGTTACAATGATTATTTTTTTTGTAAATTGTCCCACATTTACATGAAAAATTTGCCAAATCTCGTCTGCAAATGCCAAATAGCTTTATTTTCTTAGTTACAGCTTTGTGGTAGTAAAGAAAAGCTTTTTTTTTTAATAAGAAAAGCTTTTTTTTTTAATAAAAAAAGTACATTTTAAGATAAAGTACATAGTTTAACATTTTTTTGAGCACTTCAGAAGGTAGACTATTAACTACTTAGAGAGGTTCAATGTGTGTAAATAAGTCAAAGCCACAGTCCAACAAGGCCGTCCTTGTACTCTCCCAGTACATTTTGAGGGATAGACTCCTCACAAAGTATATTCTGTGTTATTTGTAGGCATACATTGCATTACTTCTAACTCACTGTATCATTTTATTATTTTTTCTGGCTCCGGGTGCACTTTAAATCACGGCTGGACGTATGAGTGAGTGAAAGGCAAACTAGCACATTGACTGAAATTATGCGTGTGCTGTCTGTTGGAATATCCTGTATATCAAAGGCCGAAAAACACTCCTAAATCTTTTCCTCATCATGTCCGGAGAGAGCATGTTTACCAGGGTTTGTGGTTTGAAAATATATCTTTGTGGTAATGTTGTCAAACAGCAGCTACATAACTTGTTTCCATTCTGTGACTGGAGCTTTGCTTGTGTAGTTTATGCCGTATATTGTTAGAAATGTCATGACTGCAGTAAAAAAAAAAAAAAAAAACATACCCTACAAAAGTTTTTTGCATAAAAACTTTCAGTAAATAATCCTTACTTGAGTAAATTTGATGTCGTCTGTCACTTAAACTTTGAATTTGTCAAGTCTGAGCAACTACTTTTTGGTTTTATGGTCTGTGAATAGCTCCAATTTATTCCCCCCAAAGCTTAAATTGCTACTTTATTCAGTATCCTAATAACACTGAAAAATCCATCCATCTATCTACTACATGCCAGCCTATTCTTTGGATCCGAGGGGTTGGATCCTGGTCCTGGAAGGGAAATATACGTTTAGTTTATGATTGTTATGTTGCGCACAATAAAGAAATGATCCCCACTTTGACCCTACCCTTTCAGTGTCATAGGCAGAATGTGAACAAGATTTGATAGTGGCGGCAAAAAAAAAAAAAAGATTTGTAAGCTTTCCGATTTTCTCAACTGTGCTGCTCATTCACAAATTCATCTGAATTTCAAATGTGGTGACATTTAAAAGAGAATTAGTCAGGATTTCCAACAGCATGGAATGTATTGCAGAGAAGTATTGTCACAACAGAGAAATGATCTGTCATCTTCCTCACCTGTGTACATAGTTTATGTGACAGGTGTGAAATACTGCAAACTTTCCAAAACTGTAGAGCGAGCAGGAGAACGGACTAAAAATGTTTAAATATTCATTAATAAATACGATTAAAGTGATGGACTATAAACAGGACTGGCACAACCACGATATAAGATAGCATCTCAGAATTTCAAAACAAGTATTATTACAAATGTTATTATTGTTTACTATTAAAAGTAGTAGTATAGGTATCATAGTGTCAGATACCTTGAAATTTGCTTCTATTTAGGTCCAGCCTCTTAACACATTAAGCATTTGTGCAAGATATCAGTAATGCAATGATCAGTACACCCGATTGATGTTCTTTTTACTTAAAAAAAGAACAAAAGAACAAATGGCACGATACTTGATTATCTTTACAGGGCACATCAACTTCATCAGAAACGATCTGTTCAGTTTTAACTACATGCTCCGTGTATATTTATATTTACAGTTCTTTTCAGGAAATAATACATTGTTTCGTCAGACGATGAGACTCAATGGTTTTTAGGATGTGCAGCTGAATTGTCTTTCAGTGAGAATGTCATCGCGCATTGGAAAAAAAATGAGCCATAAATGTTCAAATATGTCTGATTTTTAAAGCGTTTTAACACTTTCAAGGATTCTCTTGGCTATGGTTGACTATAAAATGAATAATACTGTGAGTAACACTTCTTTTCCTTTCAATGCAGAATCTTTGGCTTCTACAAGGGGATCCTGCCGCCGATCCTGGCCGAGACGCCGAAGAGAGCAGTCAAGGTGAGATGAGGGGAATAAAAGATGTGCATGTTTTCTCCTCTGGGGCTTTAAAGCTTGCGGAGTCGTGGCGCTGCAGCTCCGGAGCTGGTTTCACCGTGAACTGCCATATGAAAACACTCAAACCGCAGTTGCTCTAACATGGCGCACACGTGTTGATTAAACCCATGACGCCCTCTGCCATGTCTGCCTCCTCAGCCACCCCTCGTTTGTTCTGTCGGCCCACCAAACATCGACTTACACCAGTGTACGGCAAACCATCCCCCCCCCCCCCCCCGAGCGCCATCTTTTGATATCTTTAGGGAGGCTTTACGTCCCCGGCTTCGCTCTCAGCGTCTGGGCTCGGGGTTTGTAGGCGGGGGCTCGGCGGGGGCGTGACGTTTGGCGTGGAGCTCCTCTGTAATGAGATGCTGGAGACAACTATGTGTGAACTTTGAAAACGAGCGCTCACACTGAGAAGATGGGGTAATCGCTCACACGGCTAACAAAGCTAGCTGACGGTGAGAAACGTCTGAAGCGAAGACGTAAGGCGAATTAAACCGACTCTGCTGGCACTCTTCTCTTTCCACATAGATTGGGGTCTAAAATATAAAGTACGCCGTAATTTTTATGTGGTAGTTGAGTACATATGGCCTTCGTGTGATTTTCCCTTTCCACTTGAGTGCTTTTAAGGTGGCTGTATTTAATAATGTGTGTGTTTTATGGTGAGGTGGGTGTGAGTGTGTGTGTGCGCGGTAAAGATGTCAGTTTATGAAGGCGACTCCTGACAGCTCATTCATCCTGATCTCACCTCTGCAGTTTTTCACCTTTGAGCAATACAAGAAGTTGCTGAGTTTCACCCCTTTGTCTCCTGGAGTGGTGAGTCTGACACACACACACACACACACACACACACACACACACACACACACACACACACACACACACACACACTAAATATCACATCAAGTGGAAAAGCTGTTTTCAGGACATCTAAAAAAATATATATATTATTTTAGAGATCTAATTAAAAACTACATTCAAGTTTTAAATGAGTGTGTTTTACATTGAATATACATGATACATACATACATACATACCTTTTTTTTTGTTTTGTTTTGTTTTGATGAATGTAATAAAACAATCTCATGTGAGACATCATAAAAAAGAAATTATTTCATATGTAACAAAATAACTGAATTATTACCTTTATTAAATGTTGGGCTTATTTTAAAAAAAAACATTCTTTGTGGTTTTAAAACGTCTCATTCTGAACCAAAAAAAAGTTTTTGCTTTAAAGTTTGTTAATATTGAAATGGCCTCTTTTGTTTAGGTTTTTTCTGTGTGCTGAGACATCAGAACGTGGCATTAAAGTCGTTGCTGAACTTTTGCTCTCTGAACTTCAATTCAACTAATGTTGCAGCCATTAAAAAAGGTTACATACAGGTTAGTTGGTGGAGCTTGGCGTTTGTGTGATTGGCAGCCTGTCAGGTGCCGTTTTTATTACAAAATCATTATTTTCATTATTTTATTGACTCGCTGCGGATGAGAATGTATGAAAAGCGCAATTTTGATTTGAAAGTAGTTGGCAACACGGTACAATAAATATATGGAAATAGATCAAATATTTATGTTTAATATTATTAAAATCGGTGAATATGATATAAGTAGTTAGTAGGTAGTGGTTAACTCCGACACAAACAAGTTCTAACCTGTGGAGTTTGCATGTTCTTACTGTCCTGTGTGGGTTAAAGTACTTAGGCAATCAACAGCAGAAAGAATATCGAGGTCATGGGGATGCCTTTTCCAAAGATTGTTTTGGGCAGGCAGGTATATTTCCAGCTCATCTTCCCACACTTCAAACACTTCTGGAGGTTGAACCCTGCCTTTCGCCCTGTGTGGGCTCAGATTGGCTCCAGCTCCACTCTGGATAAGGCAGATGAATGGATTATTAAGGTGGAGTGGAGTCGAAACTGTAATTACCGAGATTCAGATGCTTACTGCAGCACATCGACGTTGGGCAAACGATGCTTTTTATGCAGCTTTGATGTTATGTTGGTACACAGGATGGCTGTCGCAGCTTTTTTAACCTTTACGCTCATGACAACAGTAACAAAGTGGTAATTACATTGAACGTAAAACCCGGATCGAGTTCATCCACTGGTAATTTGAATAAAGCTTATTCAAATGTGATGACTGTGTCCTCATCGCTGCTGGCTACAAGTTCGCACGACTTCCTCCAAACGTACTTTATATGGAAAGTTAGAACATTTTCAAATAAAGTACAAGAATAAACAAAATTTAAATATTTCCAATCAATTGGTAATAATGAAGCTTTGTGAAATCAGACAGTGGAAACCCTCACTGCAGGTGGTTGCTCAGACATCATTGTAAATTATTTCTTGTTTTCAATTATTGACAAAACATTAAATCTCAGCCACTGAAGCCTGAAGTGCTGGTTTGTAAGATTTAAATTTGCATATATGCATTATTTTGCCAAAAGTATTTGCTCAGTTCTCCAAATCTCACAATTTCAGGTGTTCCAATCGCTTCCAAGGCCACAGGTGTATAAAATCAAGCACCAAGGGCTGCAGCCTACTTCTGCAAACATTTTGTGAAAAAACAACTCACTCTCAGAAGCGGAGTGAATTCCAGCATGATGCAGTGATTGCCTGGAAATTTCCTCACGATTAGATATTGTACCAACAACTGTCAGTAGTACGACAACAAAGTGGAAACGATTGGGCACAAACGAAACAAAGTGGTAGGACATGAGAATCACAGAACCTGGTCAGGGCGCTCTACGGACAATGCTGAGGCACGTAATGGTCAACCTTCTTCAGAGTCAACACCTAGAGACCTTCAAACTCCATGGGATCTTCAGATTAGCTCCAGAACAGTGCATCGAGGGCATCATCGAGGATTTCCATGGCCGAGCAGCTGCATCTAAACCTTACGTTACAAAGCGCAATGCCAAGCATCGGATGCAGTGGTGTAAGGCAGGCTGCCGCTAGACTCTTCGAGTGCAAGTTTGACCTCACAAATGCCCTTCTGGAAGAATAGTATTAAAAAAAATCCCATAAATACTCCTAAACCTTGTGGAAAGCCTTCCTAGAAGAGTTGAAGCTGCTATAGTTGCAAAGTGTGGACAGACGTCATAGTAAATCCTACGGTTTAAGAATGGGATTCACTCAAGTTCGCATGCATGTGAAGGAAGGTGAGCGAATCCTTTTGGCAATATAGTGTGAATGAAGACAGAAGAAGTAGTTAGAATCTTCTTTGTAAGTTTCACATTGTACCAAGGGGCCAGATTATTGCACGTCTATCACAGCATCAGAGTTATGAATACTCATTATTTAGAATGGATGCCTGTCAATAAAGTTTATTTTTTAAGAAGCAGAAATACATTACATGCATCTTGTTTGTGGTCATTAGAATAACAAAAATTACTGATAGTGCATATTTAGATGTATGCCCATACAAATGTATATGTGCATATCAAAATGTGTCAGTTATTTAATAATTAGTAATTATTATTTTTTTAATTATTTTCCTATAATTTGAGAGCGATTAACTGTGGGTTTCCTTTGCTCTCAGTCTAGACTCATAGGCAAACCTTTGTCAAACTGAATTCTTTCCAGCTCTTAAAATGTTCCATGTGAAATTAGTGAGCACAGCTTTACTGCTGCTTATTGTTCTGAAAATTAGAGCTGAAGAGATGCAGTACAGACCAAAATACTTTACGGACAAATATTTGCCATAACAGGAGAAGAGCAAAATGTACTTCAAAATCAAACTGAAAACATGTTTGCAATGCAAAAAAAAATTTGCATTTAAATTACTCAAAATTTAAATTTTGCCGCAAATATTTTTGCATTTCGGAATAAAGTAATTTAAAATAAAATCTGATTTGAATGTAGTAATAAAGACACTCCTTTTTCTATCATCTGTGAAATGTATAAATTTTTGAAAATTGTCTTCCAGGTCACCACATGTTCCCCTTGTCTAGTTTAAAGGCCTCCACTAACACAGTGTATATTTTTTCAACAATTCATTTATCAGTGTGTAATCACGTCTTGCAGCTAATTCCTATTATTGTACTAAAACAAACTCGTCTACAAAAGTGGTGGACCCGCCCTGTTGTGCAACAGGCTTTTTTTTACAACAGCTCAAAATGGACAAAGCAAACACTGTATAGACAGCTGATGAGGGGAGAGGATGACAGGAAGGATTTTCATTCACTATTTGCAAAGTCACCACTCCATCCTATTGTTTTTATACACTTGCGTGTACAAACTTTCATGTGTCAGGTGAATATTGGGAAAACCTCTTTTCCCTCCCTTTTCTCCAGGAACAGGTGTGATTCCTTATAATAAATACTTGACCTTTGGAAAGCCAAAATGATTCACTTAAACCGCACAGTTATCGTTTCTGGTCCACTTCAGTTGGCTGGATTAGAGCCAAAATAATCTAAAACGCCATGCTGCCCTTTAAAATGACCTCTGTTCCATGTTTGCGTGACGATTAATTCTGGAGACTGGTTACACCGCACGCTATAAATATACGAACGGGTTCATCCTACTTGAGCAATCGCGTGACTTGCTGTATTGAGTCAGGATTTTGAGCGAGACAGATTCACATCGGCGGGGTGCGGTCACCGCCACACAACACCTATTCAGGTGGCAACCGCGTGTCAGCCATGATGGATGGCTTACCTGTAGCTCAGTGTCAAAGCCGCCCCGGCAACAACCAGTCTCCTCGGCTTGTTTTTACAGCCAATGTTGGAGAAATGTTTACCTGTCCTCATTTATCATGCTCCCCTTCCACCCTCCTTCCCGCTATCTTCTTCCTGCTTCCTAAAGTGCCTCCAAAACCCCATTTCCCCCCAGAGGGCCCTGCGTATCAAGTACCATAATCACATCGGTTAATTAGCGAGGGTGAATTACAGATTGGACCTGAATGCCACTCGCTCTCCTATTCAGCGGGGCACAGCTGAATGCCTTCACTCTGATTAATGAGGACACACACAGTAATAGTACAAATAAGGAATTAAAACGTGGCTGGCTGGCTGTGTAAACATCGCCAGGCATGTCTGAGAGGATGGGTCCCGGGGCTCTGACAGCAGGATAAAGAGGCAGGAAGAGTAATGAGCTATAGACACGTTCTTGACGTGTTCCCATTACGCCTGCCCCTGAACGTGTGCATGCGCGCACCCACACACACACGCACGCACGCACACATACAAACACTACTTGCAAAAATGTAAAACCCAGTCCAACTGCACTTTATGTTGCAAAATCCAGTTTGATGTGTATGTTAAGTTTATCTTTAAGTACTATAGTATCCTGCAGTGGGTGGAAAGGTTAATTAAACCGCTTTGTTGATTAGAAAATTCCTATTAAAAAGTTCTGTGACTACATGTTTGCACACGTTCCTATCACCGCCTTTACTTTCCTGTCCCTCCTATCGTTCAACATTTTGTCAAGCAGTAACAAACACAGGTGTCAAGTCTTTATCAAGTAACAACAGTGACAGCAAGAGATTCCTAGAATCTAGGAAGCAACGTTCTGAAACTGAAGCTATAAATCATCATTAGGCTCTCATAGTGCAGACATGATGGCTGTGGTCATTGTCTGCGTCAGTTTTGGTTTTTTTCTTCATCTGTGCTCTGTGCCTATCCAAATATTATCTCCACATTGTCATTCCTAACTCGTGTCCGTCTCCCCTGCAGGCTCTGTCTGTAGCCGGGCTCGGCTCAGGCTTGACTGAGGCACTCGTCGTTAATCCATTTGAAGTGGTGAAAGTCAGTCTGCAGGCCAACAGAGACTCCTTCAAAGAGGTTGACAAGATAAAATATGGTCCTAACTTATGAAGTGTTTGTAATATGCACTTTTTTTTTTTTTTTCAAATTGCCCTGCTGAATTCACTCTCTCCAACACAGCAACCCTCCGCTTTTTCCCAAGCAAGACGCATAATTAAGTCGGATGGCTTCGGACTGCGGGGCCTGAATAAAGGACTAACATCCACATTGGGACGCCATGGAGTTTTCAACATGATCTACTTTGGCTTCTACTTCAATGTGAAAGATGCTATTCCCAGCAACCCGGTAATATCCAAATCAAAATCTAAATTTACGATCACACATGACCTGCTGTGGGTTTTCTTAAGCCAGGAGACAAACACCACTTCAACTTTGCTTTGGTGTTCAAAACTCTGTGTAGATGTAGGTTTTCTTTGGGTTCTTCTTTTTTTTTCTTTTTTTTTTTTGGGCTAACCTCAGGCAATATGATATGCACGTGTCACAGCCACTTTGCCAGAGGGGAATAGCAAGTGTTTAACAGTATGATTAGTTAGCCTGACTGCCATGGCAAGGAGGGGGAAGCAAAAATCAGAGAGGAGCTTGTAAGATCAGCCCAGCTAATACCTCGTCTGTTTGCTCTTCATAACATCCTCAAAGTTTCAGATTACACATCCGGCAGGGCCTGATGGCCCAAACAAAAGTTAATTTTGTTTAATGGAAACGTTACCATACGCCGGTCCCACATGTACAAAGTGGAGCATTAGATTAACTCCAATGAACTAATTGGAAGCAGACAACAGTACTATTTTCAAGGAGAGGTTACAGTGGGAGGCCCGGCTCGGCTGTATTTTAAACATTTTTCCAGTGACGCATGATGCGCAGAGAAGCGAGTGGTCATCCTCTGTGAATGATAATTATGTGGCTGGATGACTCAAATAGCTCTCTCCTTAGATTGTGGCCGTTGCTTTTGGAAGGGATCCACTGGTATGCACACTGACGGATTGATCCGGTATGTCAGAGGCTAACGGCAGCCATTGTTAAGGCAGCAAAGCATAAATATTGTGGCTGTTGAAAACTTACAGGCCGCGCCGATGGCTGAGCTGATAGTGGCATTTCTCCACAGCCCTTTGTCAGCAACGTGAGTGATGACCTTGCAACTCAAACATGTCTGTAGTCAAATTCAGGCTGACGAGCTTGGGCTTCTCTCGTGGGGACATTTGAATAGTACAGACGCAGCAGATAGCACACCGCCATCACTCGCCAGAGAATGTGTGAGGAGATGTTTGTTCAAGGCTGTTAGGAAGTGGGTTGATGGGTGTACTTAGGCCATGGTAATGTTACCCCCTTCCCCACATCCCACTTGGAAAAAAACTGAAGGAGTAGGATTAGCTGTTGATTTACCACGGCTCTCAGGGTGTCCGGCCGCTTGAGAAAGGACTGGACCAGAGAGGC
The DNA here is from genome assembly GCF_963383615.2 of Lipophrys pholis. NCBI lineage: Eukaryota > Metazoa > Chordata > Actinopteri > Blenniiformes > Blenniidae > Lipophrys > Lipophrys pholis. Next base: position 13,824,569 of record NC_137633.1, read on the forward strand.
TGCTGTCATTTGTAAAAATATCTTGGCCAATTAGCTGTCAGAGCTCTCTGAGTCTGGGCTTCTTTGGTACAGTAATACCCCTGTGCCGAGTCACAGCCCAATTACCCAAATTGTCCCCATATGCCTCCCCAGTCTGCCTGCATGAACCCTGTTTATAAATCCTCCGGCTTGGCTCCCCCATAGAACATGTGCTTCTGCTCAGCCAATCAGAGCGTTGCTTCACAGTCAGGAAGCACTAATCTGCCCCCCGCTACCATAAAATGATCAGGGCTTTCATGCCAGCTTTGCAATCATATGCACAAGTCCCCTCGTGCCCTCTTTCACTTTCGCTCACATGCATATGCACATAACGTCTCACTATTGGCTTTGTCGTTCACAGTCTTTGTTTGTCAATGGTTGCGTCACCAAATGTAACACTTGAAGCAAAATATGTTTCCGGTAGATGTTCTCTCATTGAGTGTACATGACCTCTCTTTGCAGGACCCTACACTGGAGTTCCTGAGGAAGTTTATGATCGGCCTCACGTCTGGGACCATCTCCTCCTGCGTTAACATTCCCTTCGATGTAGCCAAGAGTCGCATCCAAGGCCCACAGCCTGTGCCGGGAGAGATCAAGTACCGCACCTGCTTCCAATCCATGGCGCTGGTCTACCGCGAGGAGGGGTACGAACACGAGAGGCAGCGCATGATGAGTCAGGGATCCGCAAGACACAGCTTGAAACAGCGTCACCGATGCAGTCAAGAATTAATGAGCCACTTTGTCTGTTTTGTTCGCAATTGATAGTTGGTTATCTGCCAAACAGGCTGTCAGGTAAGACATATTAACCAGCTGCAGGTTCAGGTTAGCCGGGTGTGATTGTGAGTTTCCTACACTAACAGAAGAGGAAGTAGTTTGATGCAGAGCTGTGATCCAAGAAGTCGTGTTAGATTCTGGTGCGTTTTCCCCACAGAATGTGATCACACGTTCCTGCAGTCTGTCAGTGATACTAAAAATTGGTTAACCTTATTTTCATGCCTCGGAGAGTGACAGCTCTAAATAGAAGCTTCAAGGAAAGCTGTATGTTATGTTAGCGATTGCCCCGGGCGTTCCACTTTCCCCCATGCAGCTCCACTCGACAAGGGCCAGCGAGATGTTTGTAGTTAGTGGATCTTGCTAGTTTCTTGTTGGGGGTTGCTGCCAGAATGGCACTGAAACGCTGTCGTCGCAGGGGGGCATGGAGTGTGCCCCCTCCGCCACAGCCAGTCCCTTTCTCTAACACAACACAGTCCCAGCTAATTAGTGGTCCCTATGGGAGACGTCGTTAAGCAGACCCTAACGAGCCGTGCGGCGCTCCACGGGTCAATCTAATCAGACAGAGGGCCAGGGAGGAAGTGGGTCGAGCCTTATTAACGCCATCAGTGGCGGGGGCAGGGAGCGGGACAGGGAACGCGAGGCGGAGGCAGGCAGCCACTGGTCACCTTGAATGCATTAAGTGGCAGGTACTCGGCAGCGCTGGCCGTTAGACCCCATATACCTGACAGCGTGATAGACAGACGGGCGAGCGCGCGCATCACGCATGCAAACTCCGGGCGTCGACGTGGTGGGAAAAGGACAAATTTATGTGCATTAAAAACTTCAGACGTTTGTATGAAGACTGACCCCACTGAGAGTCATGTACATCATAGGGTGGCATTAAGTAGCAATTATATACTTTAAAGTTGCAGATGTAAAGGTAATAATACTTCAGGGCAGCTTGTGCATTTTATCATATATTAATACACAACCATAAATAGCTGGACGTCTGGTCATATTTGCAATTAACAAATACAATCTGATACAGAAAAGATACTTCAAAGCGTAATACAATTTTGGGTATGTGTGCTGGAGTTGCTTAAAATTATTTAATACATGATAAATGGAACCAGAAATAATCTTAAACTCCGCCAGTTATTAATTGTGATTGTCTTTAATAGTATTTGTACACTCATATACATGTCTTGTCCTTTTGGCAGGTACTTGGCACTGTACAAAGGGTTGGTTCCCAAAATAATGAGGCTTGGACCAGGTAAGAAAAAAAAACAATAATTATACTCTCATTCTTATAATTTCAGTTTAGATTTAACTTTAAAGTAAATGTTTGATTGCTATTTGTGTTGAGGGTTTTTTAATCCCAGGATGTCACAAGTTATTAATCAGCATTTCAGCTAAGTACAGTTTTGCATGTCTTATGAATTAAAGTGTGAGTTAAGTGTGGGAGGATGACCCCCCCCACACACACACACACACACACACACACACACACACACACACACACACACACACACACACACACACACACACACACACACACACACACACACACACACACACACACACACACAAAGAGAGAGAGCTAAAACCCGAGTTCTGCCTCCCACTCCAGCCCCTTCAACTCTCATGTTTTGTCTCACGCCAAGTAGTAATTTATGGGTGATTGCCAGCTTTCCTAATCTTTTCACATTATAAGATATAATTGTGGATGGCTGTTGGGATCTATAGGCTATTAAAAGGGGAACTCTTCTCATGCTTGTTAAACGTTTTTGATTTGAAATCTTGTCCTTCTTTATACATAGTCTGCAACTGCGACACATTTTTAAAGCTCGCCCTATTTCTTTATGCAATAATCCTGTATAATACAAAGTATTTTGGATTGTGTGACACTCAAGAACGCTTTCGAATCCCTGATGATTTCAGTTTACCACCAGGCTTCATCTTTGTGTTACAGTTACCATCTGAATTGTTGTAAATAGATAAACATGGAGGATTTATGGCGCTGTTGCGTTCTGTTACAGGTGGAGCAGTGATGCTGTTGGTCTATGAGTATGTGTCTGGATGGCTTCAGAGAAACTGGTAACAAAGAAACAAACAGACATGGAAACTCAAAATGTGTGTCTTCCAAAATGCATCTCATTACTTATTAGTCTAGTATTGATGACTGCCTACAGTAGCATCAGACCAAAGATTTTTTTTTATATCTTTATTACATAAAACATTTCTAGAAATGATCAAACCAGCAATGTATTTGACACGATGAAACTTTCGAAGTGCATCTTCCTCCACGTCAGTATCTTTAAATCAGTGTTTGTACTTGGAAAAAAATCAAATAGAAGACAAAACTTGTTTAATTGTTTGAGTTCAGCTTAACCAGTTTTTTTTTTGTTTTTTTTTATCTAACAGTTTTGGTCAACTTGACAGTTTGCTCCTCTCATTGTTGTGAATAGGGAAGTTTGAGCACCACACACACGTTTTTCTGACTTTGTTGGGTGTTTTTCCAGCACTGTCTGACTTGTCTTGACACACCCTCACAGTTTTGAAGCAGCAAATTCTGTTACTCACATTTTCTTAATGATTATACACTAAATAATCACTTATTTTCTCTCTGAGATTCTTGCTAGAGTAATTAAACTGATGTCAAACTTTCATGTGAGTATGTTTTTAAGCACCAAAAATAAAAAGGGACGTATTTGTGTGATAACGTGCTGTACGTTTAGCTCTGTAACCTGAATTCTGCAGGGCAATGCATTTGACCTACATCTCCTATCTTCAAAAAAAATCCTGTTGACAAAACAACAATCGACACCACAGACATTTACTACTGCTGGGTGATGCACACATTTGTAGTTTTTCCTTATATGTTTTAGCCTACTATGAGCACAACTATAGTACTGAGCCTTGAGGAGCATCTCAAGCACATCAAACTGCAGGAATAAATAAAACACTGACATAGTGAGAACACGTTGCGGATTACTTTTAATAAATATCTTTTGCATTGCTGACATTTGATGTCCTTTGGATAAATTTGACGGGTTTTTTTTTTTAATCGTTTGAGTGTTTTCGGGCTTGTCGTCGTCGTCCCAAGTGAAAATTCAAAACATGAATGTATTGGTTAAAACCGAATAAAATCCGTTACAACTCCATATTTGTTTCTTCACTGTGTGTGTGTGTGTGTGTGTGTGTGTGTGTGTGTGTGTGTGTGTGTGTGTGTGTGTGTGTGTGTGTGTGTGTGTGTGTGTGTGTGTGTGTGTGTGTGTGTGTGTGTGTGTGTGTGTGTGTGTGTGTGTGTGTGTGACAGGAGGTTTGTGTTGCTGCATGTTTATCTTCACTGCGAGGCTTTCAGCTTGGCGTGGATATAAGGATATCACCTTCCCTCAGTTTACCATTTCATCACCCTCCTCGTTGTCATCCCACTCGTTCGGGAACTTTGTTGTTTGAGAAGCTGTCAGCTAAAGACGCTGGCTTTAGCCAAGCAAGTGTCAGTCTGTGCTCTCTCTGTGGTGAGGAGCCAGTGTCTGAGCATAACTCCAGTTCCAGCAAAAAACAACAAGCTCGAGAAATTCAAATGTGGCTGCGGGATTCGGGGGGGGGGGGTTACCACTTCAGGCTTTCTCCTTCTGCCAATCCACCTCTTATCCAAATGTGCAAACATATTCACACACCTGTTGCACAGCCCTAGGCAAGGTGGCTCCTGGCTCCTGGAAGAGACTCATCTTAACCTCATCTGGTAGTAGCTTATACTGAGCCACGTTGGCATTTGACAGTCATCATTAATGTGGGAGTTGCTGCCTGCCAAAGTGGAACGGCTCCTGGTTTTTTGCCCAGGGGCCTGTGGTGACAGACTAACAACTGCGGCTCACAGACTGATGGAATTGTAAGCGCTTAACCTGTCCTTTCTGTAATAGAGTGCTGAATGTGTATGTTTGTTTCAGACCTGACAGCTTGCAACATGTGCCGGTAGCTAGGCAGCCGAGCCACCCTTTACCTGAATTCCGTGAACACGGCACTGGTCATAAATCTTCAGCAGCAGAATCTCTTCTGTTCCTTCACACTCTCGCCGTGTACCCCTCCACCCCTCCAATCTTCATGTGTAACATTTCAATTCAGTGGCTCCATCTTTGACACGCCTGCAATCTGGGCAGGGCGCTTTACCTGTCATTCCCAATGCAAATTTCACCAGCGATTAATACATATTAGAATAACCCTCGCCATGTAAAAAGCAGTGAGCCGTGCACACATACACAGAGACACGTCAGCAGGCGTGATTTTCCAAACACGCAGCGATTTCTTTTTTTTTTTTTTTTTCTTCTTCTTCTTTTTCTTTTTCAAGAGGTTCCACTCACCTGTCTGCTCAACGCTGTTTTAAAACATTAAGAAAACATTCTGGCTGTTGTCAGCTTCTTTTAAAACTGTGCACTGAGCAGAAACACACATGAAGTCCTGTATTCGGCCAGCATTACATTCTCTGCTCAGTGTTACTCAGCAAATGGCTGTCTTGTTCCTGATTGCATGTGGAGAAGTAAAGATAACCATATGACACTGAAGTCAGACTCGACATAATTAATTATAAACACGTGTCCGCCCCTATTTTTAAAACTAGGCTTTTTTAGACTTCACCTCCATAAAACTGACCAACATATAACTTCAAGAGCAGGAACTATTAGACTTTCAAGAAGCTTTGTCCTGTCTAGAAAACACACTGTTCCTATTTTTTTTTCTTTTTTTTTCTTTCAAACACTGGTGTCAATTAAGACGACCACATTTTAATTCTGGAGCGTGAGTCAGAGGAGACTAACAAGACTCTGTGCAGTTCATGTAGTTGAAAGGAAAAGTTGTTTGGCCTTGTTGTGTGTAGGCTGAGGTAAAATGAAAAAAAAAAGAAAAAAAACACAGAGCATGTAACGACTCTTTCATGCCACTCAGAGACTTAACTATCATTTGCTCTTCGTGATGAATGGTGGACGGTAAAACAGAGTGGCTGTGAGGGCTGCTGGCTGGTACTGCGAGTGTATGATCATCTCGTCCCTGTGATGTGGTTCACATACAGTCAGAGAAACATTACGATCCCTGAGCAACGGTCCGTGACCACTGGATGCGGGGAAGAGTGCTTTCCAAGTCAAATCAGCTCCTGCATGGGGAGGACTGTTGACACTGTCGCATGTGAGGGGAGGGGGGGGAGGGGGGGGACGGCATTTGGGTATTTACAGGAGAAGAAGCAACCACCTTATGCGTCCTCAGCAGCAGGGTGAGAGAGCAGGTGAGCAGCTTTTATCAAATCATCAGAGCGCGGCTTCGCGTCCACGCTGGCGCTCAGCTCTGGTTTCCACTGCAGGGCTAGACGGGGCTTGCTGCTGTTGCACATAATGTATTACACCACAGCCCCCCCCCCAACCCCCAACCCCCACCCCCACCCCCTCAATACTTGCAGAGCGTATTTTTTGCGCCATTTCGCAAACATGTCATTTGTCAGGCGGCCCGCGTGCTTTTCTTTTGTAATGAACACACCGAGTTGGTCCTGACGAACTCTGCTTGGCCCCTTTGTGGTCGCTGAAGGTTCGTGTGTGGGTCACATGTCTGATGACCTTCAGACCGCAGGCCAGCGAGCCTATTTGTGGCTCCCTGAATGTAGGTGGACTCCACCTCAATCCCAGGAGTCTGGATGTCTTTGGCACTAAGATGTATATTTCTAGGCAACAGTGATGCTCTGATTTACTGTTTCTTCCATATAACCCGAGTATAAATATCTCAGCTGTTTAAAATAATAATATAAAAATAATTGCCATATCAAAGTGAAAAGGGAGACACTGAAGTCTAGAAATTCGAAAATAGTGACTGCATTTGATCGTTCCACTTCACTTTCAATGGGAAATATGGGATCATTTCATAGTGTCATATAAGATTTTTGATAATTAATATTAAAAAAAATGTTTTATTGTATAACCAAATATAGAATGTAGGAACACATTACGTCATAATTTATTGGGTAAAACATTTTATGGGAAATGTCAGTAACAAACAATTCATGTGTCCAAACTATTTTAAAAAGCTAGATTATCAAGAAATATAGATAAACTTGATCTACTTTATACTACACTGCTAATTTGCATGAAAACCTTTAATATAGTAAGAGGAATTTCTTTATATGAGCACCAATACTGTGAGGATTTCTCCAGGAGTAATTATTCCAAATGCAAAGTAATTTGATTACTTTAAACGGCAAAACTAGTTCCCAAGTATATATTTTTTAATGAATACATAAAGAACAGCATTAAATATAATAAGGTGAGAACACGTGCATCAATATGTGCTTTTTTTAAATGGCGAGAGGATTTTAAAAGAATTGCTTTATGTGGTGACAACCGTGTGTGCTCAAAGGATTTTTGATGAACTTTGTAAGTGAGCCGTGGCGCAGGGTAATATAAAATGCAGGCCTCGCGAGCGCACGTTGGTATTTTTATTTTTTTTCCCCCCTTTTATGAAAAGCAGTTTCCTGCTCATGTAAAGCAGGTCTGTTGGTCCCAATACACTGAATGGTGCGGGAGGGGCATTAAAGTTAAGTGAACGTAAAGAAATTACCTTTGATTGTGTATGTGGCTCCTTTAAAAAAGAGAGAGAGAGAAATCCCATTATACAACCAGCAAACTCCATGAAGACCAACAAACAGCCAAACAATTTAATAAGATACATTCAATTTCACTGTGCAACATTTGTCAATTGTTAATGCTCTAAACTCCTACATAAGACCAATGCCAATTTTGTCTACATGTGCGAGGAGGTTTCCATGCTTTCTGTAAGGCTAATTGCACTTCATTCAACGTACCTTAAACTAATAAATAAACTTCTCCCTGGAGCTCTTGCACAGGCTACATTTTTCGAGAAGTGGTAAAAAAAACCAATGCTCCATAAGACAGTTTTATCAAATCATAACCAACAACAAAAAAAGCATACAAACATTTAAAAAAAAAAAACAGAATAGCAATTATTAAGCACCCTGAAACACTAATGCAATGTTTTTATCCCCCTTTTGTTTGATTGCATGTTCATGAAGTTATACATTACCCCAAAGGTATTTGCAGGAGTGTGCCGTAAAGAATCTGAGAGGAGTTATGTTGATGGATGGAGAGTCGCAGTCTTTCAGTCCTCCTGAACACCTGCCCTGCAAGTTCTTTTAGACAAGTTTGTTGTAGAAATCGACAGACTGCTTATTCCTTGTGTGTTTTCGTCTGACTGTGTTTAGCTCGGAGGTGGGAGGGCGGAAGTGTGTCACACTCTGCTGCACAAATATGAGTCCTGGGGCTGAGTCCTTCATAGAGAGGTGGGCGGTGAGTACGAGACAAAGCCACAGGGGACAAGCGCGGCGTCTCCTGTCGTCTCCGTCTCTCACCCACCCAACCTTGTCCCCACCCTCCCCCCTCGCCTCCCGTCGGCCTGCGGAGTGCCATCTTTACAGCGCCGAGGCGGCGACCGGGTGGATGGCGTCACGGTTGTCTGTCATGCTTTTGAAGGCCAGCGGGCCGGTGATGTCACAGCTGTGGGGAGATAGAGCACTGCCACTGGCCGGCTGCCATGTGGCTCCGGTCACATAGGCCGACGTGGTGGCGCTGTACCCCATGTAGGGTGACACTTGGGTGGGATGGTGGTAGGGAGGGATGCTGGGCGCTGTGACATAGCTGTTCACTGTGGGCAATCCATTCGGCGTCTGGGAAAGAGAAAGAGGGGAGGAAATTAGATTAGAAAGTCAACATCTACATCTTAAGTGCTTCTTTGTGTGGTAGAAATATTGGTAAGTTGTTTCTAATCGGTGTGTTCTCCCTGGATGGGATAAATATCTCCCTAAACGCCGAGCATAAACGCTTCAGGAGGACTTCCACGGTTGCTCAGTGATGCGACCCCCACTAGGTAGACACACAAGCAGTTGTGCTAACAGGAAGAAAACACAGACGCAAGCTGTGTAAGAAAGTGAAAGTGATGCTTTTTGAATTGCAAACAGCAGACTTAAATTCTGACTTCACAGCCACCACATAAAAATCCCATTTTCCCAATTTTGATGAAAGTATGAATGATCAATTATGCGCTCTCCTGACCCTGGAACATATTAAACAAGTATAAAAACCATACATGCATGATTGCCCCTTGAGTGCATGAGCCTTGTTTTCTAGTTGAAAGTGGACGTTTCTCCAGCGGCGTTGATATACCACGCCAGACGATGGGAGACAGGCTGGTTGGGGGCGCCACAAAACAGATGTCATGATAGATTGAGAGTGAAAAGGCAGGAAGAGGGGAAATATGATAGAGAATGAGGCAAGCGCAGGGTTTGAAGCATGAATGGGCTTTACTTCTCTGGCACGACGACAGGACTTAACTTGAGGAATTCACCCAAGTATTTCAGCAAGGGAGGCCGAATTTCTGTTCCTGGGTGGTCTGCGACTACTGAGAATTATTCCTACGTTTGAGATCTTTTCTGTTCCTCAGACATATTTTCACAGACTTGCTTGAGTGACTGAGTGACTGACTGCTTCTTTAAAATGGATCTGAAAAATTATCCTCTAAACTGACGTTTGTGGTGATTATAAAACATGAGTATATAGCAAGAAGCCCGTTTGTGTGTGTGTGTGTGTGTGTGTGTGTGTGTGTGTGTGTGTGTGTGTGTGTGTGTGTGTGTGTGTGTGTGTGTGTGTGTGTGTGTGTGTGTGTGTGTGTGTGTGTGTGTGTGTGTGTGTGTGTGTGTGTGTGTGTGTGTGTGTGTGTGTGTGTGTACGCACGCGCGCCCGGGCCTGCGGGTGTCTGTAGGCCTGTGCCGGGTGAGAGTGAGGGTGGGTGTCTCACAGCCATTTGTTTGCTTCTCCACTCCACTTCAAGACAGAGATGCATATCCCATTCAAACCTATACAAACTTCCTATTGTGTTATCAGTCAAACAGTTAGATATTTCCCCAAATATCATCTTATCCTTCACTTGTGAAAAGCACCAAGCACAACCACACAACTGCACACATATGCAAAACACCAGGAAGGACCCTCTCAGTAGAATGCAATCCATTACTAGAGAAACACCTCTGACTGCAGAAACGACCACAAAGTTAAATCAACACCTGTTTGTCACAAAGACAACTTATTAGAAAAGTTTAGAAAGGCTGTATTGGTGGCACTGTTCTTGTATCTGCCTGTATTATTTGCTTGCTATGTCCATTATTTGCCCATCAAAGGATTTATTTCATGTTAATTCAACAAGACTTATATGTATCGTTATTATCCACAGTGAACTTTGGCAATTTAAATGAAACATTGAAGGCCACATTTCATTATTAAGTTGTTTGTTTTATCTTTAAGTGTGAACAATTATGTAAGACACTTAATCAATTATATTTATTCTTTCGGTGAATTCAGTGCAACAATTGTGTAAAAAAAGCAAATACGCGTTTTCAACAAAAAGGCAACTCGGATTCAACAATAATCCCAATCTTCATATTTTAAATTAAAGTTCCAAACATTAAAGAGCATATTACTTTCGCGGGAACGCAATCATTCATATAGAACGTATTCAAAATTAGCAACAATTTGCAATTTTTCCGAGGAATATGTGCGTGTTTGACATTTGATTGCCCCGGATGATTCGGTTGTGTTCGTGACCAAATCGGACTCAATAGTGCGTGCAATAAACTCCTGACTGAACCTTAAATCTTTTTTAATGATGCTCCTCTTCCTCCCGAGTGAAAAAAAAAGAAATGAGAGTCCCATGGGTGCATCTGCCCGTTTTGCCCTCCGAAAAGCGCCTATGGGCCACATGTTTCTGACCGCAGACTTTTGGCGTTATAGGAAAAATATATGCGATGTGATTTAGGCCTCTTGATGTTGGACAAAAATAAAATCATCTTTTAAACGTTTTACTGTCCTATTTGGGTTTTCACTTGCACCGAGAGGCAAATTTAGAAGGGGATAAAATGAAAAAAGATTGTTGGCCTATTCCTTTAACGGGTGTTTTTACTCTGTATTTGTGCAGAAAGTGTTTCGTTGCATGAAAACTTCCGACAATCTTTCTGTCACCACGATTGAACCCGATCCCTTTTGCATGACATCGCTTCTCTTTGCATGACTGTTTGCCTCACAAACACAAATTGTAAGCCTATTTAACATTAGATCTTCGCAGTCAGCCCCGCGTAAAAAGCGCAGTGACAAAGGCACGGTTAATCCCCTCTTTTGGCGGAACAGTGCTCGCTTCACCATAACTTTGTTTTTCATGCAGTAAACCTTGTAATTTATAGAGTTGTTATTTTCTTCATTTAATGGTTCGCCTCTGTTTTTGTAAAGCTTACAGCTCAGACAGCTATTGTGTCCACTTTAAACGTTCTTAATCTCACAGTGCCGGATCGGTTTTTCTTTGTAATGAGTGATAAAGTGGGCAAACTATATAATGCAGCATGGAAACGTTTTCAATTAGTATTGACAATCGCACGCCCAATCAAAATCAGAGGGTGGAAACAAACAAAGAAAAAAGAAAAAAAGTGGTAAGCAGGCACACAGGCGATGTCACGATGACCTCTCATTTGTTAATTGCTTTTGGGAAGACCAAAAAATCAAGATCTTTGAAGAATCACATCTAAGTTTTAGACCCAATCAAATTTAAAACTGTATAAAATAAATAAGCCAATCCATTGCAAACTTAAAACACTGTCTCGAATTTAAATTTTTCAATGATATAATTCGCTGTCATTTGGAGGGAAACGTATAAAAACCTGTGCGACGGGTCTATCCATTTACTGTATTGGTTTGTTTGTTTTTATTTTTGTTTCAGTTTCTCGGTTGTGCAAATGTTGGCGATCAGGCCTGACTGACGCTTATGTCAGACCGGTGACTTGACATTTGCTATCGTAGAAAGTTGATTAAACCAAACAAATGACGCTATCGTTCCTTGTTTTCTGTGTGCAGTGGGTGGACTCGAGCATTGAACGCAGCACCGAAACCAAAACCCACTAAATAATTGTACGGTTGTAGTGATTTATCGAGAGATTCGCAACATGCGATCTCTTGTTTGCTGCGACTTATGGATCCGAGTCGTGCCTCACTGTATATGCACTACTATTACTAAAGAAAGGAAGGTAACTTAATAATACCAAGACTGTTAAATATTATGGAAGAAACGTTGCTGTAATGATTCATAAAAGGCCTGGCCAGGAACGGCCCAATCGGAAGTGCTCACTATCAATTAAAAATATATAACAAAGTGCATTTATTTTTTTAATGCTGAATTACTTTCCCAACTGAAATAAAAGTTTTAATTCTTCTCCATGGTAAACGTCGATTCCATATAATTATTGAAATGTAAAAAAAACAAAAAACTTAAGGTTACAATTAGATTGATAGCATGAGTGCCAGAGGTCTGCACAGGCTGTTTTTACTCATGATGCAATTGAGGTTTTAAAAAAAATGTAAATAAAATGAGGTGTCCAATTTTTACCTGTGTGTATTTTGCGTCAGGTTCTAAATGCGGTTTATCCATGCCATTGACTAGTGGAGAACTTGCTGGTGGGAAATTAGTCCTGTTTATAGCGTTCCATTCCTCTAGTTTCGCGCTGGAAAAGGATGGACTGTCACTAACTGGGGGGCAGAAACAGAAAGAGAGAAGAGAGCGAAGTCAGGAAGAGGTTTCTGGAGATGAGGTGGAAAAAAAAAAAAAAAAAAAAAAGTCGGCTCAGGCCGCTGTTACTCATGCATCCATCAGCCGCAGGTTAGCCAGGTTGCATAAGACAATAAACCCTGTGACATTTCACACTGAAGCGCGGTCATTTGTCATTTTACGCACAAGTGGCATACATGTCAAACGCCTTTCGTGTGCGTAAAACCTCTCTGGACTGGTCTGCTTAATCAGGCCAACAACACAACCCACCTTCAATTTGATAATGGGCATTGTTAGTATTACTCACAATTATTTGTAACCGCGACAACCTTAAATATCAGTGTATTTTTCTGCCTTCCCCTAAAATTGTATATTTCACCATCAACTTGTAAAATCAACGTTTTCCAAAAAGCTGAGAATAAAAGTGCACAGTGAACTCTAAAGAAGTGAAAATACCTGTCATCCCCCCCCCCCCCCCCCCTCCCCCTGCCGAAAAGCAAATGTGTTTAGATTGCGTGAGACTAAATGTTTTAGTTTCTCTTGAAGATCAAATGAAGACTGATGTCCGCTTGAAGATGGTTAAGTGAGTCGACTCTCCGGTGGGTCAGGGCCATTTCAGCAAATCATCTTCATGTCGAGCGCAAATTAGATTTACTCTCACCGTCTCCTTTCTTTTCGTGCGTGATGGATACTTTACAAAGTTCCCAGTGTTTACTGCAGTGAAAACAATCCCACCGATACTATAACTCAATGAGATTTAAACCAAATACACACCGTACATCTTGAAAACATATTTTTGATCGACTGAAATTACGCACATAAATTGTTCATATATAGCCTTAATATTAGTGTGCTTCCGTGCGCGTAAAAGTACATATTACCCATGCCAAACGTTTCTCATAATTTCACAAGAGTTTCCAATTCAGCATTTAAATTCATCGGACTCGGACAAATCTCTTCAGTGCAAATCAGCTCGCACGTCAACAAACGAAGGCCTACTTAAAACCTTAATCCAGCGTTCAGAAACTTGCCACAAACATCTGCTAATAATTTGGAAATGCATAAATTGTTTAGAAAGGCGGCCTTTGGTAACACATTCCTCTCCTTGCGACTTCTCGGGGATATGTGCCCTCCATCGACTTGTTTAGATTCCCCAACCTAAGTTTTCTTATAGCGGTGAGAGCGGAGAGGAGCCGAGGACGTGTTCTGCGTGATCGCCCCGAGTCCTGACAGCAAAACACTGGAAAACAAGCTCTCAGAAAAGCCCTCTCACACAACCAGGCCGACCATTAACACTGATTTATGCCGGATCCTGTTTCACTGTTTCCAAAACAGTTGCGGTGGTGCGGTGAGCACAAAGCACTATCAGGGCCTATACCTGCATGTGGCACGAAGGACAAATGCAACACATTCTGCAGAAAACTCGTTCAAATGCAAGCGTTGCCGAATGACTAGCGCTGCGTAGAAACACTGCTTCCAAGTCATGGCAAACATTAAGCGCACCTCATTCTGATACACTCCATCCGAGCGCCTTTCCCCTGCGCTGTCCCTCTAATATCCGCCTCCTAATTGTTACTGAGGCCGAGCTGGACCATCTGTTTCTGAACTAACCTGCCTCCCCTTCAAATCAATATCAGCAGGCAGGTCAAATAGCATTTAGCCTTTCCTTCCTCACAGAGGCCTTTAGGTTCATATAGCTTCAGTGTTACTTTTTGGGGGCCTATAAAACCAGTTCTAAAAACACCAGCTCAAGGGGGAAAACACACACACACATTCACAGCGTTGCGCACAAAACCCCTTCAAAAGTTAGTTCTATGTAGTGCAATAAACAAATGTAACCGCCCTGCGTGTAGCCATGCTTACTTTGTTGCTCTGTAATCGACCGTATCCCCAGAATATCTGTTACAGAGTGCGAGGAAGGCCATATTCTGTGCATGGCCATGTGTCCGGGGAGGGTGGGCATGCCAGGGGGAGTGGGCACTTTAGACGTCGGGTATGAGTACAAGTGGTTGTATGGTATCGTTGGTTGTGGCGGTGGGTGAGGCGCCTGCTTTCCCGACTCGTACTGACTCTGCTGGGACAGATTCCCAATCTTGTTTCGGAGGATCCGGCTGATGGAGCTGACGGAGGGGAGGTTGAACTTGTCGCAAACCCCATCGGCGAGTAGCCTGTCCCGGATCTCCCAGGCAAAAATCCCCGGGTCCCTCTGCTTGTATGTCCGTATGTGCTTGACCACGGTGGGTGTGGTGACCCGCGGCTTGCTGCCTCCGATGGCCCCCGGGAGGATGGAGCCGGTCTCGTTGTACCGGGCCAGGATCTTACTGACGCAGCCGTGAGAGACGCGCAGTTGCCTGCTAATGTCACAAGGTCGAATCCCGAGTTGGGCCAGCTCCACTATCCTGAGCCGGATGGCGTTTGGGAGCGGCCTGCCGTTTACAAAAACACCACCGAGTTGGTTCACCTCACCGAAGGCTGGCTCTGGTGTCAAAAACAAACACAAACGGGCACAACAATCAGTTAACCAACCACGGGCTCACTACACACCTAATGCTTCAGGTTGAAGCCTCTAATAATGTCTGATATTCATAATAACAATATAATAATATCTTCAAAGATTAAAAATACTTGTAGTTTTAACAATTCAAACAATATCATTTAGGCCTGATCAAACCTAACAGTTAATTTTATAAAATACGCACAATTGCACGCATGAACATTTTGTACGCGTTCCTTCTTTTACCAACTTCTTCACCTTAAATAACCACATTTAATTCTGCGTGCTATTCGGGTTTAAATGACCACGTATGATGAAACGCACTGTTGTGTCACACACTCTAAACTACACAGGGATGCCCGGCGGTGCGTGCCGAAACTCGTGCGTGATTGGGTCGTAATAATCCATCGTTCTACTTTCTTTCCACTGGATTAACATCTAAACCGAACCGTCAAAAGTGACAGGCGGGTGATATTTCGTTGGACATTGCGTCTCTAACCGATCGCTGCATCCCTGTAAAGGGAAAAAAAAAGAAGAGGAAAATCTCTCATGAACTCACCCATCGCGTTAAAGCCGCAAAAGAAGAAAACGGTGTCCGGTTTGTCCCTCCTACGTAGATCCTGCTCCGCGTCCAGCGTGCCCACCGTGCAAAATCGCGTCCAAGAAAATCTTCTTGTGCGATAAGGAACAAGAGGAACAAAATTCTCGATCTGTTTCCTGACGGCGCTGGAGACAGGCTTACATTTCAATCTGTTGAAATCTAGAGGCAGGGCTTCCAGAGTTTGTCGGCCGCCCATTGGCCCAGATCCTCTATCCCACTTTCGCGAACTCACAAAGCTGCGACGCAATTGGTGCAAAAGTTTGACATGACAAGTCCGCATAGATCTCCCCCACTCCCCATCACACTGCCCACCCTCGGTCCTCCTCCATGTACCCTCCATTCAGAAGGTAAAACTCGGGATGTACCACCATGAACACGTTTGTTATTGAGGCAGATAGCGCGAGGATATTGATTTATCAAGATCGTGGATCAGATTTTTAACGTTTCAAAAAATGATGTTGCTGTGGCATTGAATAAAAATGTGTTATAAGATGAGGTGATGACCATCACTGGAAAACACAAACTTTTAACAGGAGTGTAAATGTGTCCACTTAAATCCCCGTGAGCTTCTATTGATTTTATTTTAGAATTGTTCATTAATAAAAATATTAAACTCTAATAAAAGACTGGCTTTACCTTGAGTACCTGGCTTCACGCTCCACTTCACCGCACTCCATCTCAACCTTTTAAATGGCATCATTAAAGAAATGGGAGGAAATGAATGATTGCTTTTGAGTAATGTGAATTGGCCCAGTGATCTTTGTAAATGGTATCTCTTTGCACTTTAGGACCATCAGTCTTTTTCCTTTTCTTTGTTTTTTTTTCCATTGTTCATTTATTTCCTCATTTACGCACCAAGCTTGGACTGTTATGGCTTTGTAGAATACACCGAAAGCTAATACTTGAAGCTGTAAATGACGCTATGAATATGTTTAACCTTTAGAAAAAAAAGTCTACTCATGAAGTTTGAAAATAAATGAGTCAAGCCCCAGCCACTTTCACTATGATGCAATTTAATTACAATTTGATTTATTTGGATGCAAATAAAACAAACAGTACACATTAAATGTGTTGCTCTAACTAAACTATATACATTTTTGCTTTTATTTTATCTTCCTTGGAGCTGCATTCAGGCTTTACGCCGGACAGGCCAAACCCAGGCTTTTTTTTTATTTTATTTTTTTGGCCAATTATGTAAAGCGAACGTTAATCCTGCGCAGGCTTCCAGAGCTCTTGTGTGATAAAATAATTGCATTTTATTCCTTAACCTTTACATAATTGGCTTTCTGGATCATAGTTTGTAGACTAATATCGTACAAAGGGATTATTTCTAACTTTACTACCTCAGCATACATGCACTCGCTGTACAGAAAAGCCCACTTGCAAGCAATAAGAAAGATTTGTTGCTTCCCGACACAAGAAACAAACACACGCCATAACTTTGCCCCCTCGCCCTCTCCCCATTTTGACACATGCTTTGGGTTTTCGCGTGTCATATTTTAAAAAGGCCACGGCGCATGACTGACCTTCATCTCCCTCCAATCTGCAGGGATCAGCGTGCATGTAAACATCAAAAGGCACTCCTGTACCCCCGCGCAATTAGGAATATTGCTGAAAACCTCTGCTGACATTAAACACCGGAGCAGCACTGAGGGGCCAAAATGTACACAAAGTGTTCCTAGGTATTTGTTTCAGCACGCAGAGTTGTGAGGGCTGGATATTGAAGGGTAAGCATGGTGCATTTTGTTTAGCGTCCCCACCTTTTTTCTCAGGATGGGGTGACTCTCTCCACGAAACGGAACGGATTCGATCGTGAACCTGCGCGTCAATACGACGAAATCGAGGGCACACCTAAAATAATGTAACGTAACCTTTTCAGAATTTATAATGTTAATATCGAAATATTTTTTTTCCTCACCAAATGTTGAATTTAAAACACACACACACACACACACACACACACACACACACACACACACACACACACACACACACACACACAAAGCCCCCCCCCCCAGCATCATTTCGTGCACCCCCACCCGCCCACCCTACTCTGCTCTCAGGCCACTAATGCGTCAAGGCCAATGTTTACGGTGGAGCAATGCGCTCTGCTTCTTTCAGCTGAGGTGCCTCTGGTGGCTGAAATAACAAAAGGTCAGTAATGAGGGATCAAAGGTCTCCTCAATCCGCTTCATCTTCACCTTTTTATTTTTTCTAGCCTGGAAGAGCACGCGCTTAAAGCCCCCCCACCCCCCTTTGCGACACAATAGATGTCCAACGTGGTGATAACTGAAAGCTGCAGGCACAGCGGGTCGCCATCGCCAGTTTTCCAGTTTTTATACACGTTTATTTGATTAATGACATCATACAGCGACTGGGAAATATTAGCACTGAAACGCTGGATGCAAGTTCGAATTGCTTTGTATGGGAATAATTGTACGTAATTCCGCATGCACTCAGACGACTGATGTGATTATTGCGCTCAGGAAATGGCTGCAAATGATCACATCACTGCGAATGCTTTTATGCAACGTAATAATAATAATCAAAATAATAACAATAATAATACTAACAATAACAATAATAATTAAGATGTGGCAAAGTGTAGAAAACGCGTTCACCGTTCTTAATCGGATAATAAACATTACGCACGTGCATGGGACTACAGCATGTGGATAAGGATATCCATTTTTTTCAAAGGCATTAGGGCTGCTGACTGGGGCTCCTTGTTGGAGGCCTTTTCGCATTGCGGAGTCTCCACGCATGATTTCCACACTCTACATGGCTGTCACATGCCTGTACTGCGCACAAGCCCAGAATCGTCCATGTCGAATCGAGTTGTTCATACCGCCCGTGCAACGCATCACTTCTTAGACAAATTGCAAAACGATAGCTTAGACATGTTCTCTGCAGGAGACAGTACAGGCCGACCTATTTTTTTTTTCCTGCTCCACTTACAATATGCGTTTTAGAGACGAATGGCAGTCGGTTATTCTTCTGGTTGCTGTACGACAGACAGATTTGACAAAGTCAACATGTTACATTCGAAAGCATTTTGCAGGTAAATACCAGTAGATTGTAATACTCTGATTTATTCATGATTTATATACATGCGTATTGGCACTGCCTTTAACTCTGCAATTCAATAGAATATGCATTGACAGAAAGTTGAAATCCCAAAGTATTTTTGAATGACATTTCTATATTTTATTGAATTATGAAGACGGAACATTATATTCAAATTAGCGGATTTCTCAAATTCTTGAAGTGGGCTTTATCCCTTTAAAGATTGATTAAAAAAACTTGTTATATACGAAAGAAAAACCTGAAAGCGGCTTTTGATGCAGGTTTAAAATTTGGTACTGTCACCTGGAATAGTTTTCTGCATATAGTGCTTATGTTCGAGCGATGCATCAATCAGGTGCTTAATTTATGAGATGTGGAGCTAAAAAAAACCGAAGGGACCGAAACTATCACAATATATACTCTAAAAGAACACATATCTATAATTAACACAACAATCTATACTTGTATTCTGGAAATTAATTCAACTTTAGCAGTTTAGAGCAAAAACTGAAGGTTACCAAATATGGTCACTTGCCTAATGAAGGGTTAAATGTCCTTCAGCTCAATTCCTGCAGGACGCTTTGTGGTGGAGTCCTTTCTCTCCCCCCATGCAGCCATGCAAAACCATATTCTACATGATTTCATAGACACGAGCACGGTTTGTGCGTGTGCTAAACCACGCAACGCAAGTCTTTCACCACAATGTGACGCTCGAGAGGTGTTTAGTAAATAAGTCCATTTAGTTACCTTCTTGAGTTTCGTCCTCCCGCTTGTTGTCCTGCAGCTTTTCAACCCATGTCAGTGTTTTCTCACTCCATGTGCTACTCTCTCTCTCTTTCTCGCTTCAGAAATAAACATTTCATGCAGCTATTTACGAAGGTATTAATATGGGTTTAATGTGCGTGCACAAGTTTGCTGTGAATAAATCTAGAATTAGATCATTCTATATTGTTTGCCTGGGCCACAGCTTTGTTTTGATATTTAGCGAGAATCTATTCTGCAAAACCCAAGTTGTAACAGCTGTGTAAGTTCCACATTTCTGGCTGCACTTGTTTGTTTATTTCACAGTTTTCTTTCAGGTGCTTTCCTCTGCCTTGTTTATTGTGAGAAGATGGAAGAACCGCGAAGGTCAAATATATTTTCTGAGTTAATTTATCTCTTTTTTTTTTAGGCGGAAAAATAGTGATTTGGAAAGGTTGACCGATTCATACGACATCATGGCCATTTCAAGGTTCTACACCCCTTTGTTTAAGAGAAAGTTACTAAACACTTTCTTTCCTTCCATGTGTCTTATTTTGTTAAAATATCTCAGAAAACACAGACTTCCCACGATAACCTTCTGATTTGAAACTGAACGGTGCCAAGAAAAGTCGAGATAGATGTATTTGTGCGTGCAGCACTTGTAAACTGGGATGGCACTCCCACCTCAGCTATCTCCGTCATGTGTGCTCCTCGCCACGTTTTGTGTATAATTTCCTCATTTTTGACAAGTGGGGACACGAGGCTGGCAGCACGCGGCTGCGGTACAAATAAAGCTTTTGGCTTCTGTTTTTGGTGTCAACTGAAAAATAGATTAAAAAAAAAAAAAAAAAAGAAGCGATTAGACGTTGTCACTGTCATTGCAGTCGGATTTCGATTAATCTTGATCGAAATTGTACAGAGGAAAATGTTTTATTCCGTTAATTCCTCCTATTTGAGAACCATGAGCCAAGATGCTGTGGACAAGAATTAGTTTCTGAGCTGCCATAAAGCAATCAAAAGTCAAACGTAAGTCACCAACTCCTCTGTTAGGTCAGCAAATGATCTTAATTGAAGCTGCAGCTCATGAATTTTCATTTCGATGTATTGTTTTTCGAAAGTACATAGTCTGAATAGATGTTATGACAACTTAATATTTGCGGAACCAAACCAATGTCACGCAAACGCGTCAGTCAATAAGACACTGGCTGGGGGTGATGATGATGATGATGATGGTGATGATCTATCAATTTCTAAAGCCTTTAATCCGATTAATAAGAGAACGATTACATTCGTCATTAGATTTCATTTTGCCACCAGCTCCTTCCTTGCCCTTCAATCGCTTTGTCAGTCTACAACTTTTCCACAAATCGAACGGTAAACAAATAAAGGTGAGACCAATATAAATCACCAGCGCGTGCACTTTTTTCATTGTCAATTTGTTGCACAAGTCATAAATAATAACAGACTTAAAAAGTAAAGTAGTATAAGTAAGTAGTCATTCTGAGAAAAAATATATATACATACATACGCTCATAGATTTAAAATGCAATGCGTGTGTGTAGCCTTATATTTTGTATCATATAATTCAAGGATAACATGCAAATAATAAAGCTCAATTACAACTTAACATGAACTGTAACCGTGCACTAATAAATCAAATCAAATAATTCGTTTTTGCCTGGATTTAAGTTTCGACTTTGAAACGATTCTAACTATAGTTGTTATTATTATTCCTGTTATCGTTGTTAAAAACTAAACTGAGGAGATTTCGATGTGACTTTGTCACAATGGATCTTATTTGGATGAGAGAGAAAAACAACTAACGATCGTCTGATCTGGATTGGGACGCATCGACTCTGATCCGGTTCGTGTTTCTTCTGTGGCCTATAATTATTTAGGTGGAGCGTCGGATTAACTCTTGACCTTGACTGTGAAGGTCTCTGGTCCGAATCCCGGCTGCAGCAAAAAGGGCACCCAGCTTAAAAAACTGGTGAAGCGCATGCTGCAGTGACTTGCGTATCTCACCATATGAGGGGGAAAAGGCGCAGACGAATCGACACTCAATATTGAAGTAATAATGCGCGGCAGTATTTCTTATGGTCCACACTTGAACTTGGGCTTGTGGTGCAAAAAGCGACAGACCGGTGCAAAAAGTTCCCGGGTTAAAGTTTCCAGTGTAGGGTCTCTGGGGAAATCGAAGTCACCACTAATGGCTTATTTCGGAGACGCGCAGTGATTTCATGTTTCACGGAGGAGCTGGAGGATTTCTGTCATCTCATACTAACTGTCCCGGAATTGACTGACATCTGCAATATGATACACACACACACACACACACACATACACACACACTGGAAGTTATGTGTGTGTGCTGCGTTGAGAGGCAATATCGCGGTTTTTTTTTTCATCCATAAATCCATCCAATCCGCTATGGCGCTTCTGCTAATTGTCACAAATAAGATAGGACGATATTAATGTTTAATATGTAGAGACTGTTGGGTTTTTAAGGGGAATACCATCGCTTCTAAAACGGCCCTGGTGACTCTAACCTCTGCAGCTCAAACGGCGGTGACACCTTTAAAGTCTTTCGAGTGGCCCTCTAACTTTAGTGCGGCCTTAATGAGGACGAACGCAGGTTAACGACGCACGTATTCGTGTTTCAGAGGCCAGGCCCCGGTTTCAGTGGAGAGGGACACAAAGAAACAATATTTACGACACTTTTAAGCATACATCACTTTGACATCTGTTCGTCTGGCACCTGGCATCCATTAGTATTAAATATTTCATTCCGCCCTAATTTGGAGCCCTGTCTGTCCCGGACCAAGGACACTTGGGGGGGAAAATGGAGAGCTCTACCTTTACTGCGCCTTTACGCGGCGTTTCCTTTTGTGCAGCGAAGTGCAAATGGGGTGTTGATACAGGCCACACCGCGGCGTTATGCATTTAGATGTGAGGAATCGTTGAGTCATACCTGGACTGCTCCTACATTAAATTTCCCCATCCATTAAGATCCCCGCATAAGCACAGAAACATTCCTGCAATTAGTCCGGTTTCGGGCACAGCAGCGTCAAGCTTTTTACACAATGTTATTAGATTACCGAGGAGACTGAGTGCTCAACATCCTCACATACAAACACAGGTCAGATGCATAATGTCCGCGGGGACTTTGACAAAGCACCCACCCTCTGATATTTTTGCAGTTTAATTACAAGCCTGCACGGTGCTGAGAGAATAAAAGCACAGAAGGTTAGACATTACAGAAATAACAATTACTTTTGTTTTTTCTTGGTGATATTTGGTTAAATTGTGCGTGATGTGTTTTTTTTTCGTCTTGATTTTACAGGACTAAGTCAACAACGAGGCCTCCGTTAATCCAGTGGAATGGTATTACTGCGACGTGGAAATGCGGTGAGTCGCATGATTTCAGTTTTTTTTTAAGAATTTGTTGAATTGAGTATTTTTAGTGTCAGGGTGCTCAGGTAAGTGAGTTGGTAAATCATAATGAAGAGTTAGAAACATGAGTGAAAATCTCCCCACTTTGCTTTGGTACCAGTAATTAAACAAAACAGATCTTTTAAATTCAGCTTCGTGGTTTTGGAGTCTATTTTGGCCAAAAGCTTTTCAAATGGTCACTGATGCTGTTGATAAAGTGCCAACAAACAACATTTAGACCAGAAACCTGGTTCATGTACAAGACAGTGGCGCCATCTGGCGGTTAGTTCTGATAAATAAATGTATATTCTGTACTCCGTTAAACAGGGACCAATTGAGTCCATATACTTTTTTTTTTTCTTTAATGGAGTGGTATTGAAAAAAGAATAAACCTGTTACATAATAGTATTGATGACTATAAGCAGTCATAGTATGTGATTATTTGAAATTCTTAGTGCACACAATACATTCTTGGTCAAAAATCCCCTTTTTATGCTGAGCTTACGCATCAAATCTGTGTAAGCATCCACATGCATAGTTGTAACTATCAAATGTGCACGATCTTGCTGTGTCATTTAGGGGGAAAGCTTTTATCGTGTATCAAGATTGAGCCATATCTCTGGCTTTATCAATAAGGATACTTTAAGCTTCATTCATTTTGAAATATCTTCAACTCTGAAAATAAAAAAAGCGGTAGTCGCCTCGGTAATATGCTGCGTGGGTGTTTGCATGTGCATCTTTTTTTTTTTTGCACCTGTGCTTGTACAGTGTGCTGCTGAACTCTTATTTAACCATGTCAACGTTTAGGTCGTAGAGGATGAAATAAAGGGTTTTCTTGTGGGTTTTCTGATAACGACAAGCCCGGAAGCAACTTGTGGCCGCTTCCATCACTGTTGTAATGCTCGTGGCTACTTAAACTCTAAAAGTAAAGAAAATTCATTTGAAATCCAAGTAAATATCATGTTGATGGTGCCTGTAGTTGTGCAGGCATTGCAGAGCATGTGCTCACGCTCCGGTTACGCACACACTCTAGTACACACACTGCAATCAACCAATCAGAGAGACAACGAAAGGCTTGAGGAAGTACAAACACAACCTGACGGGTTCTTGTCCTCGACGTTGGCCGTCCAAGTTTTTTTTTTTTTTTTTGGCAGACTCTGGAGGAGTGAACTCCACCCAAATAAGGGTCGGAGCGGCCGTAGTCAGTCCCTCCGTTTAAACGTGCGTCCTGTAGAGGGCAACCAAGTATTACGCATGTCAGACGCAGCTACGAGAAGTGTGTGTGTGTGTGTGTGTGTGTGTGTGTGTGTGTGTGTGTGTGTGTGTGTGTGTGTGTGTGTGTGTGTGGGTGGGTGGGTGGGTGGGTGGGTGGGTGGGTGGGTGGGGGTGTGTGTGTGTGTGTGTGTGTGTGTGTGTGTGTGTGTGTGTGTGTGTGTGAGAAGTAACTGTTATCTTAAACAAACAACACTCAGAAGACTAAATCGTGTGGGTTGCAAATAATCATTTCATCTCACTATTGACATAACGTTTGGAGGTTTTAAGATCTGAAACAACTTTGTAACTTTTTATTTTTTTCACTTTAAAAAAATGTCTGTGTTGATCATCTGTGTTGTCAGTTTTTAAAGCATCGTCGTAAAAAGTTGCATTTTCGCAGTTCAAACCACCAGTGGAAAACGTTCACAATGCAAGTTTTGAAGCTTCTTTGTTTGAATATGAATTTAACTTTAAAGTCATTTTCAAATAGGCCTTTGTTTTTGTTTTACCTTACTTAATACAGATCTAACAATATTTACAGTGAACAGTCACAAGCAGGCACTTTCTGCATCGATAATCATCATTTCTATTTCAGACCTAAAACATTTTTTTTTTAAACTAATTTATAAATTTGTACAATTACAAACACAGTTGATGTAATATGTGCCCATATCCCTACAATTATATTGTATATATGTTCTTCTTTTACATTCACAGGCACCCTGGTTTCTTCCCACAGTCACAAACACATGCATATTAGTTTTATTGATGATTTAAATTGATGTCCACCTCGCTTGGTCTCCCTGTTTCACCTGTTTTGTGAACTATCCATGAGTAAAGAGAGTAACAAATGCAACAAAAACAAATTTGACTTTTAAAATGTGACCCAGATGAGACTGGCCAACCATGTCAGTGTTATTAACAATAAACCTTTTCAATCTGGCCGTTGTTATTTAAAACTTTTCATAATCATTTTTTTTACCTTTTACCTTCAATAGTCACAGATAAAAAAAGACTGCCAAAAGCATGGACTGCTGATTAATGTAAATAATACTGATTTAGTTTTTTAATGTTTCAGTGGTGACCTCTGTCGCCGCTTCATGTGAAGCTCCCCAGTTGAAGTCCATGCTGGGCTTGAGGACACACCGGTTTCCGCCCACATTCCAAACGTTTGAAGTTAATTGGTGATTTTAATCGCCTCTAAATGGGAATATGCGTGTGCAACTACTTCACTATGTCCGCCTTTTGATAATCTGGCGACTATGGGTATGATAGACTGGTGACTCTGGGTGAAGGCAGGTGAAATTTCCCTTCACCAATAGTCAGCTTGGATGAGGGAAGCTTTGAAGACAGTTCAGTTCAGATAAAAGGTGGGCATTATTTCATTACTCGGAGAGGTTTTGATGAAGTGACGTCTCAATATTTCATCAGGCTTCATGCACTGACTGATCACCTCACCACTGTATGTTATGCTTATTAAGATGGACATTGAATTATGAAGAAGCTGCCAGCACAGAGCTCGGGGGGGGGGCATATTAAGGATTCTATATGATTTTGTCTCGATGCTCTTTGATTTAATCTCAGTTGTTGGTGTTTGTTCTTCAGGACCTGAAATAATTTGCACTGAATTATATATTAACTGTCAACCGCTGTGCTATCTTCTCTTTGAAGGTAATGATGATCATTTGTCATTTTTGAAGCATTTGATGCTGCTGTTTTCACCTTTTTGTGGAAACACTGCCATTAGCTCACGGGGGCCTTGTCTGAAAGCAGCGAGTCAACAAACCTGACTTTTTGACACACTTTCACTGAGCACCAGCACGCAGCTGCTGCATGGTCAAGCACCCTCACAAGACGTCAGTTTACTGCAGAAAGAGAGCGGGTGGGGGGGGGGGGGGGGGACAGAGTGTGTGTCTGCCAACTAATTATCCCCCCTCTGCCCCTCTCCAAAATGCTAATGGTATTTACAGGAGAGGGGAAAAGGGAGAGGACATCAGTGGCAGGTGCAGCTGCTGGAGCGTGATGTTACACTGAGAGTCTGAACGGCACAGAGGAGTAACAGAGGGGTCATTGTGACTCTTTAGGTGATGGATAATCAGTCAGATAAAAATCTGGGAGCGGGGGGGGGTGGGGTTCTATCTTTTATTTGATCTTTTTGTTTTTTTTATCGTGGGGCGACCTTACAATGCCTAGACTTATGTAGCGACTGTAAATGTCAGTAGAATCCACAATGAAGCCGCAGTGTTTAGTTGGTTTTTAGCTGTAGTTTTAGTTCATTTGGTAGAATCTTCAATTATTTAGTTCCTTTCAAACAAATCTATAAATTGATGATGTGCAACTAAAAGAGATTAAATAGTTGGACATCGAGGCAGGTTATGTAGGATTTCTGGAATTTGTGAAAAATTAGAACAATGTATGACAATTTATGCTTCATAGTAGGAGAAGTTTAGCTGTTTTGGGCCATTTCAGACTTGATACTGTTAACTCGGAAATAGACAAAAAACTGAATAAAAAAATATGATGACCATGTTACTTTGCACATAAAACCAATGCAAGTTTCAGCATGCCCATTTATATTTACTTTTGTTTCAAACACTGCAAACAACTGAATTGCAGAACCTTTAATAGCAAAAGATGAATGACACACGCCCTGTTTTGGTCTGTTTTATTCTTTCCAACGTATTTTATTATGCATAAATGGCTGCATCCCGGTAATTCGGTGAGGGCGAATGCATCCAGACCACAAACGTTTGTTGAATGCAAACAAAAAGTCATACCTTTCATGCAGAGACTCTCAAAGGATTTTCAGACGAGTAATTTAGAAGTGCAACACTGAAAGACGGACGTTTTGTTCTATTTTAACAATCCACCCAATGGTGTGAAATAAAACCAGAAAAATACCAACTATCAAACAAAATGGTTTTGTTAATATTGAGATGTGTACTTTATTAGTGACAGGTCTCAGGAATGGATAATAGCAGAAAGTTTGATGTCTAAAGAGTCTCTGTAAAACAAAAACGTAGCATGTTTTAAAATTACTTATATTTTTCCACAAAGATTTTACATCAATAAACAGCTGTTGTGGATTTCAAAACTTCAAACTAAGAGACGATTTTCTGGTTTCTTGAAAAGTTCATTATGTGTTATAAAACCATTTTGAGGACATTAAAAAGTTACCTAAACGTTGTCCATTACTCTCTATCATTCTGCAAAAATAAAAAGTAAACCTCTAAGTTAAAATACTACTGTGAGATAGGAACCCAATAGCTCAACATGTATAATTCGACTGAATTCTGCATGATTCTTACTTCGGATCCGTTTGCTGTGAGATCAGAAGAGGTGTTGAGTGTCAGCTGCTAATTTCAGAGCCATGTGAGAAAAATCTCCATTTGGCTGGGGAGGGATTGGGAATGGAGAGCTGAACAACAGAGTAAATATTTGGCCGTGGAGAGCTCTTGGGAGCTGCAGAGAGCCCTCTCTGACTGAAGCCTGTGGGTGTTAAATAGATTAAGGGGCTGCTGGGTCATTGTGGAAAGAGAAATTCGCGCTCTTTGGACATGACTTTCTTTGCCTTTGCGTGTTTCTGCTCTCCAATCGAGTGCCCTCTGTAAACTATCCACTCCAGATAACCTGCTGTACTGTAATCCGCTGGTGTTTGTCAACCGGGGAGGCCGATGTGTACACAGAAATCCCGCATGGGGAGGAGTAAGCCCTTTACAAATCAGACGTTTTTGTGTTGATTGCAAACACTTAAAACTCTCTTGATGGTGTTTAGTTGTCAGGAACAAGACGCGATCTGCGTAAAGATTGTTAGATGGCACAACACGAGAGAAAGAAACTATGACCAATGCATTTTGCAGCGACTAATACAGGTGACTGACTTTGGTGACCCCTGAAAACCTAAAAGGAATTTAATAGTTTTAGAATCACAGTGTTAAGATTGCTGCGCTATAGACTTGGAGGCTGTGGACGCATCGCAGTAGATAGTGTCCCAGATCCCATTCAGCTCCATTCAAAACCATGACAACACGGAACAAGCTCGGATTTATCCTGCAAACTTAAAGGACATTGTGCCGGGGCGTCAATCAGGCATTATTGCGAGACTGAACAAATGCAAAATCTTGACTGGAACAAATGCTTCCAACGGGTCTCGGACGCGGGGCTACATTTTCCCCCTTTGTTCCCCTTCTCTGGCTGGCATGTATTTGTGTTCCCTCTCGTCCGACCACCCAGGACGACTGGGGAGGCATGTCCACCGCCGGGCCCTCACGCATCTCGCTGAAGTGGATGAGGGTCGATATCAATATCAAATACTAGAGGGAGAGTGAAAGAAAAACAGCCCCCACATGAGGCTCCAAATACGTTTTGCATTGAATGCGTTTTATACGTTGGGAAGCTTGGCAAGTGCTAAAATAATATTCAATCAAACTTCATGGATAGAGACAATATAGAGAAAAATAATGCATTGCAGAACGAAATCTCCCCTTAAAATGTAGCTGTTGGCAGAGTGATGAATGGCCGATGATTAATCTTGATTTCCAATTAATTAAATCCTACCAGCGGCGATCAATCATTGACGCGATTTGTCAGATCTGTGCTTGTCCGGAAGTGATTTAGCAAAAAAAAAAGAAAAGAAAAAGAATTTGACTAATAATTTCATTCTTATTTTCTTTTTCTTAATTAACTCTGAGCTAAATCTGGTGTATCTACTGCACTGAGTGTCTGTTCATCATTATGCACTGTCCCATTCAAATAAATTAATAAATGGAAATAAATGAAATGAAATTCTTTTTTTTATTAGCAGCGACTAATTCAGTCACAAGAAGCCTTAATGGATTCTAAAACATAAAGAAATATTGCGACATTTGTTGACTCCTTTTTCCGAAGAAAAGTTGTATTATAATTGCTTTAAATAACAGCAGTTGCTTTAGTAACAAATATTAGTGACAAATATGATGTTATTTTACAACCTTCAGTTGGAAAATTACTATGTCATTTTGTTGTTAAATCAATAAACTCTCCAAAAGAAATCTTTCAAAGAAAAACTATGAAACAAGTGTGGATGTTTAGGAATCCTCCACCGGCCGATCAACGTCCAAACTTCTCAAGCTTGCTATTAATACACCTCTAATGGGCGTATTAGTTAAACTAACTCGCAGGCATCACGCTAATTGCTCACTTTGTATGCAAATATTGGACACGTTGTTTGGACAGGAGAAGAAGGGAAGCGAGAAGAGGGGAGGGTGGGGGCAGAGTCTGATGATGGGATGGGCTCTGTTGTCAGCTGCCACCCAAGACGTGATTCAACTCCAACAATTACCATTATCTGTTCCCCAGTCCGACGATACGGGACGAATCTGTAATGATGACGAGTGTTTCCTTCGCTTATTGTTGAAGCGCTGAGGGTTTTTTTTTTTTCTTTCTTTCTTTCTTTCGTCTACACCTAACCATCATTGGGTGACAGCACTCCTGCTATTCAGGTACTTAAAGTAGGAGGAGGCTTTATAAGCGGGCGGCAGTCGTGTTTGCGGCTCATGGAGTGCTTGTTTGTGTAAACACTGAGTCCCGCAGCGCGCATTTCGGTGTTTGGACAGTGCGCAAAAGTGGATCCGCCGTGTTTCCCGGAGAGATTTACTTCGAGTGCTTGTTTCTCTTTGCGCAAATACACCAGAGGGAAAGCCGGATTGCTTATATAGGAGGACGTGATGGCTGCGCCGGCCAAGTTCAGTTTTTCCGTCAGGAGCATCCTGGATTTGCCTGAGCAGGACGCGGAGGCAGCGCCGCGGTCCTCCCCGGAGTACTCCTCCTGCTCCTCCAGCTCGCCTTACACCTCCTGGATCGACTGCGACCGGAGCCCCTGTCTGTGTAAGTAGATAGATAGATAGATAGATAGATAGATAGATAGATAGATAGATAGATAGATAGATAGATAGATAGATAGATAGATAGATAGATAATATCCATATTGACCCGTTCGTTTGTTTTTCTTTTCTCCAGCCTCTGATGAGGGCAGTTTTGAGGCCTGCCCCGACTCCACCAAGCCGGATGACACGTCCCTGGACTCGGAGCCAGAAAGGAGCAAGAAGATGAAGAAACGCCGCGTTCTGTTTTCCAAGGCCCAAACCTTGGAGCTGGAGAGGCGCTTCCGCCAGCAGCGCTACCTGTCCGGCCCGGAGAGGGAGCAGCTGGCCCGGCTCCTCAGCTTGACCCCCACCCAGGTGAAGATCTGGTTCCAGAACCACCGCTACAAGATGAAGAGAGGCCGGGCAGAGGGACTCCTGCAGGAGGTGGAGATACCGCATCCCCCGGTGCTGCGCAGGGTCGTTGTGCCGATCCTGGTCCGGGACGGGAAACCTTTTCACACCTGCGTACTTGACTCGGAGAAAGTTGGCTGTTTGACCCCTTCTTCTCAGGCGGTGCCCTTCCCATTAGGTTACCCTGCTCTTCACCACCCGTCCCCGGTTGCTCTTCCTCCAAGGTACCAGCAGCACTTTCCGGCCGCGGCGGCCTCCAGACTGGCCTGGAGAGACTTTTGGAGCGACTCCCTCCAGTTCAGTTCCCTCAAGTGAAGGCCTCATTCAATGCACAAACTCATTTAGAACAGCATCAAATGTTTTCTGAATGTTTCGCAAGTTTCCAAGCTACTTAAACATTTAGACTTCCACAATAGAACTAAAGATATTTTGCACAATTTATTTTGATATTTTACGCGTGACTTTTTCTTTTCTTTTCTTTTTAAAAAAAAAAAAAGATCCTGTTAAGATTGTACATGGCTTACTGGTGTTAGCCTGTAGATGTTTAATTATCCTGCTGATGATGCGTTTGTATTTTGCTTGTACTATGGAAACATAGGATTTGTATGAATAACCCGTTAAAGGCCAATAATGTGCAGTAGGCTGCATTAGGCGGTAATAGATGAGGAATGGTTTGCAGCAAAGCCATTATTAGCCTAAATGCGTGAAGGACACGTGTTTTCTGTCGTCTGTGAGGAGACTTTGTTAAAAAGTTTAACTGTTTCTTTTTGTGAACGAAATTGATAATAAAATCTCATATTTTGTATGATACATTTTTACAGTGCAATGTGCTTTATTTAAGCGAACCAGAAATTGAAAGTGTACTGCAACTCAAAACTTAAGAGAAAGTGCTATTTAGGATTCTGAAATGTGGTGTTTACAGTTTGTCGAATTGTTTCAAGATTAAATAACGCAAGTGGCTCTAAAACATGTTTAATTCTCAAAATAGGGGCCCGGGTGGCTTTTATAATGTTAAGAATCTAATTATGCAAGCAAAGAAGCTGAGCAAACATCATTTCCAAAAGGACTGGGTTTGGTTAAGCATAAGAATACCCAGTAAACATTGCAGCCTCTTGCACTATAGCACCCTGTTGTTGTCTGGGACCACGAGCTGCTTTTCACTCCTACAATTCACTTTTGTTATTCTGAGGACAGTGTGGGTTAAATGCACCTATTAGCTTAATTTGGGAAATCTCTCTCTCTCTCTCTCTCTCTCTCTCTCTCTCTCTCTCTCTCTCTCTCTCTCTCTCTCTCTCTCTCTCTCTCTCTCTCTCTCTGCACACTATCTGAAGGGGATCAGATTTTTAAGTTGCTGCAACAAAATAAGAAGCAAAATAATACAGTATCTAAGTACTTACTCCAAATACTTGATTACAGTTGAGCACATGTAGAATGCAATCTTAATTCTGGTTCCCAAATTGCACAAAACAAGCAGGAAAGGTGCTTTTATTGCCTTTTTTTTGTTCAGATTTTTAATTTGCCAGTATTTAGACAACTCTTCAAAACAATCCTCGGCTCAAAAAACTTTTCTGCGAAGTGAAGAAACACCGAGTCTGGTTTACGACCATATACAACTAGTTTTCATGCTGTCCTGTCGCTTCTGAAAAAGCAAGTCCATCCATTCTCATTTGAATATCTGATCGTGAAAAATATGCTCCAGTGTTTAAAATCATGTCAGGTTTTCATCAGTGAGGAGGGGGGGGGGGGGGGGGGGTCTTCTGCTTTCACGCCCCCTATAATGTTGTTTGCTCGTCCTGTGACCCTGCAGCCCATCGTCCCTGTCACCTGGCCCTTTGTCCCCCTCACTGGGGCCACCTTGTATCACATATGGAGGGGACTGGTCGAACCCCTCAGCTCGCTGCATCTCCCCTTAAACACGCTTTTTGTCCGGGTGTCTCCCTGTGAATGAACCATTGTCCCTCATCCAAAAGGAACCAAGACAAAATCTTTAGTGTTTCAATTCCCGTGATGTTTAATCAGTCCCTGCGACAAATTTATGAGGTTTAACTGCACAATGGTGTTTTAGAGCATCTTGGGGTTTAAGGGTGACAAAGACAGGCTTTTAGAGGTTGCCATTGGTTTTTTAAGTTGGTCAGAAGAATTGTCTGAAAAGGATGGGCTGGTGTTAGCCTGCCCATCCTATAGTTTTACTCACTGGCCTTCCCCGGGGGCCCCTTTCAGGAAAGATATAAGGTCCACATAAACTGGGCCACAGGGAGAGTTTTGTTAAGTTGTTGCAAGCAGGATTTCATACAAATTGAAATTGACCACAATTAGAGATTGTAACATTTTCAAACTATTTCATAGAGACACACAGGCTGGTGTCACCAGCGTGTGGAGTCTGTTTAAAAACTCTACATTTCCTCAAATAAGTGGCCTTTGAAATATTTTATTACTGGACGTCATTTTTGGTTCTCCAGTGATCATTCAAATTTTTTGCAGAACATTGAACATGTAGTCAACACTCTTCTCACTATATTTCAGTTCTTAGCAGCCCTTCCTCATCTCTGTCCTTTTTAAAATGAGGGGGAAAAACTCGTAAAGTAAAAGTAATACTGTAACTTTTCAATGTGTTGGGTCAATAGAGTTTATAAGTTATTGTATTTGTATTACTAGTGTAAAAAATAGACACTGTAAAGCACAAAGTGCAGTATATGAGAGGGTTTACATAAGCTGTGGACATCTGCAAATATTTGCTATGGATAATGTGCACACAAGCTTATCTTGTTTCTATTCTTTGTTTACTATTTACAAGTTTTACTGCGAGATAAAGACCGTTTCAAACATTATGCAATTCTTTCAATGGCGAAAACAATGAATGAGAACAGGAAAGTTATTTAGAAAATGTGTTCAAATCAGCTGGTTAAATTAAGAGCTTTCTTAAATGAGCAGTTTATTTCATTTCCCGATGCAGAAACAGTTGCTGCTGCAACTTCATGATGGACTAAATATAGCATCTGATTGATTGGTGTATAAATAAGATGGGTTTTTTTCTATGCAAACTGTGTAAAACTGCACTAGAAGTTTTCAAAGACCGCAGTGACCTTTTTCCAATTTGCATTATTAATGTGTTTATACAAATTGATAAAATGATAAACGAACAGATTTCAGAGAAAGTTCTTTAAAATTGGTGTTTTTCTCTTTTTTTCATTTGATTAAAATAAATCCTTATCTTAAAATGCTGTTTTCAAAATTGACTTAAAACTTACTTTAAGTAATTATAATGACTTTAATAAAATGATGAAAGTGAATTCCTCTTCAACATGCATCTCATAATTTAACACCTTCAGATGTCATGATAAAACCATTTAATATGTGTGATAAATTTCCTGTATATTTGTATTTTACACTTTACATTGTATTGTTCTGCCTTCCTAAGGAGTCCTGTTGGGCATTTGTTGACAGTGGTTTGGATGCTCTCACTGATCTTCCTAATGCCACACACAAAGATAAATTATTTCTACCTTAAACATTTGTTATCATGAGCAATAATATAAAGAAAATCAACTTGAATCTTGAATGTGCACAGTTAAAGATGCTTTTATTGTACAGTTCAAGAGTTCATTTACCATGAAATTCAACAAAACTCTCACTTCGGATGCAAATTCAAGGAAGTTTTCTTCTTCCAAATAGTTCATTAGATGGTTGAGAAAATAGACTCTTGATGCAGCGTATAGATTTCTGAGCATATCGAATTAAAGTGAGCGGCTGCAAGCAAAGTGCTGAAGTGTATAAAAGTAAAATATCAATTATTATTATTATTTGTTAAAAAAAACATAGCAGCTGGTATCCAAGATTAAATCCTTAAAAAAAAAAAATCTACAATTATATCCTATATCCTGTATTTGTTTTTTTATATTTCCAGTGTGAGGATCATTGTTAATAATTGTGTTCACGTTGCACATTATTTGCCGCTTCAGTTCTTCACCATGACGTGCAAGTTAAAGTTAGTTCTACTCAAACATTAAAGTTTTCAGTCAGCACATGTTGACTCTCATTTTACATATTTAGTTATTGCTATCAAAAATGATCCGGCCAGATTGTAACTCTTGGGATTTTTGTTGTTGTTATGGAGCTTTATTTTGTGTGTTCAGGCTGCACAATGTAGTGGTGAGCACTCTGGCCTCACAGTGAGAATGTCTTCAGTTTAGGTATGTTCGGATGTCTTCTTCTGTGCATGTGTGGATGTTTGGTTCCAGGTTGAATCCTGCCTTTTCCTGTAGAAAAGGGATTGGCTCCAGATCCCCGAGACCCTAATTTCTATAAAGTGACATTTACTTTACAGTGAGAAAACCCTAGGGCCTAAAACTCTTTGATGATCCTCTGTGGCTTTTTTTTCCTTCTCTTTCTTGTATGTTTGCTTGTTCTCCCAGCTGTGCGTGGCTCCTACAATCTGAATTTATGCATTATGAATTGTTAACTCAAACAGTGT
This sequence comes from Lipophrys pholis, assembly GCF_963383615.2. NCBI lineage: Eukaryota > Metazoa > Chordata > Actinopteri > Blenniiformes > Blenniidae > Lipophrys > Lipophrys pholis. The sequence goes on from NC_137633.1 coordinate 13,859,287, forward strand.
ATCTCAGTGATGGACTAGTGAGTTGGACAGATTGAATCTGGCTTTTCTTTTATCGGGTGGTGATCGATTAAAAAAAAAAGGGATGGATGGAGAGAAGGAAGAGGGTAACGTCTTAATAAGTGAGTGTTTTACTACAGTTTTACTGCCAAATGTATTCATCCTTCTTGAAGCTAATTTCACAAGTTCCCATTTACTTCATACTTGATACACTTCTCTGCTTTGAAAAATATATCCAGTGAAATGTCTCCTACTATCCTCCACTAGATGGTGTGGTAACACACGATATCTTTTTAAAAAGCCTCTCCGTCTCCTCATGAATGACAAGTGACCAGAGCAGGAATTTGGACCCTGTGATGGTGGAAGTTGCTGATCCACCAGGGGGCGTGATTCACTGAAAGGCGCCATGTAAACTAAACCCTTACCGCTGTGTTGCCCTGCGGCTGCGTCATGCGTCACTATTTGCCCAAAGGTTGTGTTCCAAAGTCATTATTGAGACATTTTATGGGCCACGTTTGGTTTTTAAAAACTTAAGTCTTAGACCTTTTGTATTTTTTTAAACATGACAGGGTCCGACCTTATAGTCACGATTAGAGTAAGAACTGAAAATTACCCCTCAGTTAACAAATCAGTAACCTCCTGCAGAACTCTTAAAGAAAGTAAAGAAAGGGTTATTGAGGTCACCGTCTATTGACGTCTCCTGTCAAGTCATGAGTCACACAGAGTCACTGCTTCTCTTTCTTTTCTGTCACCTCCTTCTCACCTTCTGTTTCTTTTTGCTGTAGCTCATTTTCTGGTGGAATAAGACCTGTGAGGAGGAAAGAAAGTTAGAGGAAGTTTGGAAGAAAAAAAACAAAAAAAAACATCTCCAAGTGAGGTTGTACTATTCGAGCAAGAGAAGATCGGTAATGTGCCCCAGTTTGCTATAAATAGATTTAATAGGGACATGCTTTATGTGCAGGGTTATTAGTTTGTCTTATTATATAAAGTGGACAGGAGAGTATTACAGCGATAGTGTGCCAATGTTTTCATATTTTGATATATCTGGTTGGATATAATGGTGTTGCGTTCTTTCCATTTCACGATGGACCGACCAATTTGAATATGGCGATTACAGCCACTTGATTTCTCAGTTTTGTTCTAATGCATTTGCATATGCATTTGTGGCATGTTTTGAGACCATAAATTCAAAACAATAGCTTGTTTTATTTCGATGATATGATAACAGCCCGTGTTTCGTTTTATCATTATAATTATTAAAAAAAAAATTTTTTATTGCGCAAATATTTTTTTTCCCCTTTCCGGGATTTGTTCTCCGAGTTAGATCATGTACCAATCAGTTCACAAACAACAACGTGATGATGCCTCGGAAACAAAAGCTCGGTAGCCTCATAAAACGCCACTTCAAAGTGTCCTCATTATTCTCAGGAATTAGCCCGAACATGGGGACTAATTGGCGTTAATTGGACATAATAGCCGTGTGCAGAACAGGGAAAAGGTACTGATTTAGATGATTAAGAATGTCTTGCGAAATTCCGCAATTAAGGCAACGCGTAAGCAAAGATTTACCTTGGATGCAGCAGGAAGATGCTGTAATTTTAATTGCTTGCACCTCGGCTATCATCCAAACAATTTACCATAGCTGTAATATTTAGCCTCGGACTCCATGATAATATTGCTTCATTAAATATAATTGTAAGGAAATAAGAGGATATTGATTATGTATGTAGGGATCTCTAATTTGGGGCAACGTGTTTAAAGTAGAGCGCGGATTATTCTGGCAGCCGTGAAATATGCTGCCAGAGGCCAGTAGCATCCGGAGCTGAGGCTGGTGATCCCCGTGACAAACTGTCAGTGATCTGGGTGTCACAGCATCGACACTCTGCTGCAGAACCAGGCTCCGTGTTGGACTGCTTGTTGCAATGAGTGCAGGGTGTATTAGAAACAAGCCGCAAAAGTCGCAGAAATTGTCCAGCTGGAGCATTGCAAAAAAAATACAACAAATACAATAATGTCACATCCGAGTGAAAGTGCGCCAGGAGTGAGAGTGACTGCCACCAGAAGACGCTGTGCTTCTTTAACTCTTGCGCACACAACCCGCGCGTCGGCTCAGCCCTGCATGGCACCGACTTCTGTGAATACTGACCCCACGAAAGGACTTCTCTTCTTTTATTTGAGCATTTTCACAGTAAGCCCCGGTAGGACCCCGACAACCACTGATTCTGTAAGTTAGAAGTGATTCTCTCGATCTTATTCCAGGCTGTTTGACTATTTGTGTGTCGTATGTTTTATATTGATCTAAAACTACAAAAATAAGCAAGTGCTTGTCGAATTGGTGCTTAATAATAATAATAATAATAATAATAATAATAATAATAATAATAATAATAATAATAATAATAATAATAATATCTGCGTTTATTCTTCCCTTCTGAGATCAAAGTGGATCGAGTGATCCACATGGTTGATTTGGCACAAGTTTTACGCACGCCTTGCTCAAGGACAGTGACGACCCCCTCGCCAGTGGGATTCGAACCAGCGAACTTCTAGCCACAAACTCGCTTTCCGAACAAAGTGACTTAATTTCCTTGAAAGGATTTTACTTCCCTGCTTGTCTGTTGGAGTGAACTGTTCTGGAAAAAGCCACACAAAGGTGGACAAAGCTGAAGCCAACAGAATTCTGCGTCTTGACTCCAAAGTCTTCTCTTACGCTTCTGCTCATTTTTTTTTTTTTTTGTTGTTGAAAGAATTGAGATATGATTGTGTTAAACTGTAATGGCTCCTTGAGCATTAAGGCAAGACGCTACTGAGGGCTACCTGGCGTTGTGCTGCAGGAGAGTAGCTACTTGAACGCCGTTAACTTCACACGAGAGCCTCTCCTACTCCAGACTCCTTATTTTTTTTAAAGCGGGGGTTTCTTAGACGAATGTGTGCATTTGAATTTAGGTAACACGCTGCTTGCGTCCAATGATATCAAAAAAAAAAAGGGGGGGGGGGGACGCGATGCGGGTTAATCATTTACGCAGCCACTTAACACGCGGATGTGTATTTATTTACTTATCAGTATCAGTCATTTTCCCTCCCTGCAAGTGCACTTTTGCATGTCTGAGTACGATAAGGCATAACACAAACAATCCTGCAATCACTGGAGGCCTCTCGTGGCCATTAAAAGTCAGTAGTTCAACTGAGGAGTGGTTCTCCAACTCTCAAGTCCATATAGACCTCCTTTCATCAAGAGGCCCTCGTAAACATCACTACAGTTAATAAAGTGCATTGTGGTCACTGCAATCCAAAGGTGCGGTGTGCGGTGTGTTTGTCTGCAACAAGTCACCAACTCCAAACGCCGCAGAGCTCGGACGCAGCCGGGACGATGAGCGTTTATCATCATGTACGGCGCTTATGTTATTGTCAGTGGGAGGGGAGCACATGTCTTGTAAGTGAAATTACGCTCGGCGAAAGGAGGCTAGAGCTGTTTTGTATTGTTGCCGATGCCCCGCCTCTGATGGTAGCCTTAAACCTGGCACCAAGCTAAAACAAACCCAAGCCTGCACCGAGCTCCCACTCAATCCAATTAAGGCGGACTCGAGGCTCTCCTACGTGTTCATCTACCAGGATCGACGTTGAGACAACAGGAACCAGAGGGGCTTTGGCCAAAAAAAAAAAAAAAAAAAAAAAAAAAAGGGGAGAGAGAAGGAGAGATTGCCTTGCCTTCTAATTTCTCCCTCTCCAGCCCCAGAACAATGTCGATGAGCCCTAAGCATACGACTCCTTTTTCTGTTTCCGATATCTTGAGTCCCCTTGAGGAGAGCTATAAGAAAGTAAGTATGGAGAATAACAACTTGGGGGCACCTCTCACTTCTTACCGGCAGCCGCAGGTCTCTCAATCGGCGATGCAGCAGCACCACATGGGCCATAATGGGACTGTGTCTGCGGCTTACCACATGACTGCTGCAGGTGTTTCTCAGCTGTCACACACGGCCATGGGGGGCTACTGTAACGGCAACCTGGGCAACATGGGCGACCTGCCGTCCTACCAGGATGGCATGAGGGGCAGCGCGACGGCCACCGGCTGGTACGGAGCCAACCCGGACCCGCGCTTCTCCACCAGTGAGTATTCACCTGCACTTTGTCTCCAGCTTCGAGTCACCTCAGTGCGCACTACAGTCACACACAAATCCGGCTTTTATGTGCATGAATTCCATTCCACCACCCGCTCTTTCCATTCTGTCTTCTGTGCGATTTTGTCTCGCAGTTTAGATTTTTTTTTCCTTTCCTTTTTTTTTAATCCAATACGCGCAAAAATTAGAGACACTCTCGCAACATCTGGGGGAAAAAAAAGATTTTCCTCTCAGCTTGGCACATGGCTCATTTTAAACAATTTACCAGTGTCGACTTTTGGTTATCGCGTTAATTCAGTAATGATGTGCTGTCAGTGATGAGCTAAGGCTTACAAATTAAATCATTACACTTTGACCGTTCCTAATTATGGGCTGTGAGGCGCTTTGTAGAGTCCCAGCTAATCAAATGCTGCCCAAAAATGTAATTTTGTACCAAAACTGCATTTACTTTCATTATTGATGTAACATGGGTTATAACAGTGACCATTTTAATTGAGGGTTTAAAATGATTAAAATGTGTTTCTTTTTGTCAACAAAGAGATGGAATGTTTTAATCATGGCACACTTGTTTCATGTCTTCCCCAGTTTCTCGCTTCATGGGCTCCTCGTCGGGCATGAACATGGGCAGCATGGGCAGCCTGAGCTCCCTGGCAGACGTGGGTAAAGGCATGGGCTCCTTGTCCAGCACCCCGAGGAGAAAGCGGCGAGTGCTGTTCTCGCAGGCGCAGGTGTACGAGCTGGAGCGGCGCTTCAAGCAGCAGAAATACTTGTCTGCGCCGGAGAGGGAACACCTGGCAAGTATGATCCACCTCACCCCGACGCAGGTGAAGATCTGGTTCCAGAATCACCGGTACAAGATGAAGAGGCAGGCGAAGGACAAAGTGTCCCAGCAGCAGATGCAACAGGACAGCGGGTCCTGTCAGCAGCAGCAGCAGCAGCAGTCCCCGCGGAGGGTGGCCGTGCCGGTGCTGGTGAAGGACGGGAAGCCGTGCCAGGGCAGCGGCCACACGCCGACATCCTCCGCGCAGACGCACCACCAGCAAGGGGGCAATGTCATGATCATGTCCAATAACACGTCCGGCCTCGGGCAGCATCAGAACCAGCAGGTGGGGAGCACGGGGCACTCTCCAGACTTGGCGCCACACTCGTCCAGTCCGCCCTCCCTGCAGAGCCAAGTGGCCGGCCTCTCCCACCTCAATTCCCCGGGCGCAGAGTACGGCTCCGCGCTGCAGTGCTCGGCCCTGTTATACGGCAGGACGTGGTGACACGAGGCGCCAGCCATCACTTAAATCTTCTATTTAAACGAGATAAAAAGGACTTTTTTTTTTCCTGTCAAGACTGGGGCAAGTTTCACTGTAAAGGTGCCAATTTGAACAAGAACCGAGAAAACCGCGCAGCTCTTCATGGTTTTTATTTTTTGTTTTAATTTTTCTGCTTTTTGAAAGGAAGTGTGACTCAATGTGGAAGAAACACTTGTCCAAAAAGTGCGGACGTTTGGATTTATTTATGTAAATTATATCGAGACAAAAGAAGAATCAGCAAATAGGCCGCAAAAAAAAAAAAGAAAAAAAAAAGAAGTGAACTTGAACAGGGACTATATCGAAAGGACTGCTGTATTATGGGTGTTGTTGAATTCCCCCTTCCAAAAACACCCGTGATGACTCTGGTTTATAATAGGATTTAATGTGAGCCGTAGATCTAGCCTGTATATTTCTGTAAGAGGTTTGAATTTTAGCTATTTGTTGTACAAAGTTTTGACGCTATTTGCCGGTTTGTTGTCGTTTCATTGGTATTTGTACGTTTTATTTCTTTGTAACTTATATAGATATTTGACTTACTACAAAACAGTCCTATTAATAAATTATGGAAACAAAACAGTTGTGAAATATGTTAATACACGCAGAAAAATAGAACAAAACAGAATTATTATTATTATTATTATTATTATTATTATTATTATTATTATTATTATTAAAGTTGCAAAAAAGATGCATAAATCTCAGGAGCATTTTTTTTTTTAACAAAGTGACCAGCTTAAATAGATCAATTGGGCATTTAAATACTGAATCCTTTTTTTTTTCTGTTTCATTTTCTGACAAATCACATACCATTCAGGCTTATCACTCAGCGTGTCACGCAGGGTAAACCGAGCCTTTATGTGCTTTTACCTTTCTTTTCTCTTTCTGTATGTGTGTTTTCTCCCTTGCATGCTGACTGCGTGAGTCAGAAAAAGGTGAGGCAGCCAAACATCAAACACAAGCGTTGCTCAAAGGGCAGCTTATCGATGAAATCCCTCACCAAACAGCGCGTATTCTTCTGACTGACTGACGAGGCCAAGTGTCGGCGCAGGGCTATCAGCTGGCTCATCAATAATCAGTCGCAGTGGTGGTGGTGGTGGTGGGATGGAGGTGGAGGTGGAGGTGGAGGAATCGGCGACAGCTTGTTTGTGTCAGGCGTCAATAACAAACCTGTCTCCACAAACATCTTCTTAAAAGATTACATGGTGGACTCTTTATGCGCTTGAAGGCTGTTTGATACTCAAGACGTGACTTGGTAGCAAAAAAACCAGCAATTTAAAAACATTTTCCTTTAATGTGTGAATTCAATCAATTTTATAATAATAATAATAATAATAATAATAATAATAATAATAATAATAATAATAATAATAATATGAGCCAATAGAACTATGGGTCTTGAACTGTAAACAATGGTTAATATGATCCTCCCTGGCATCAAACAAGCAATTTAGAAAATATAGCTATAATACATTTGTTTCAGACGGGCTACATATATTCTAACAAGTACGTTCAAACTGTCTCGAGATAATATGTAATTTGTGTACAGGGTGCAGTTTTTGTCTACTATGCTTCATTCATAACACGTCATAGCCTTTTTTTTTTTCTCTCTTTCTTCATTGTTAACCAGTTTCACCTGCTTTTCGAGCTGCTTGTACTTTGGTCCAATACTGCTACAGTCTCCTGGCGGACTCACAATACTGCCAATTAACAGTTTTCAGAAAAGAAAGTTACACATTTGTCAAGTGTAGGTTCTTTGATCTGAAAAAAAAAAGACAATTATCTTTGACATACATGTAACATCGGCACATTAAACAACGCAGGGCCGTTCTGCATCTGACCCGGGCCTCCCTAAAGCCTCTAAATGTATTTAAAATGGAATTCTTGTCTCTGGTGAATGGTTTCTTGCTTATTATCCCCCTATCTGGTTCGTGGCATTGGTTCCATGCAGCAAGAGTTTTTTTTTTTAAAGACATAACTGAGTGTTTATGATTACTAACCAATATGCCACGCCGCGTGTTGCACATATTGCAAATGATTAATTTTAACGCTACTTTTTAAAGTGTGTTCACACATTTCTCAAAAACTAAAAGAGTGTGTGCATCATGGCGCATGATTTTTACCGCTGTGCTCTTGTCAAAATAAATGAACCAGTCAGACTTTTATTTTTAGAATTTGGAATTTTCTTTCCTGACATGAGCACAATTATCAACTGTATGTATTTGGCACGTTTTTATAGTACGACGGATATTGATTTAACACGTGTGTACATATTCATAACAAAGGATTTTAGATATCGATATGTTTAGATGTTGATTGTTTGAACAATCGATAATATAGTTTTTTTAACAGTATTTTATTTGAAAAGGCATTTTTTTGGCTCATATTTACTATAAAGGATTTGTAAATGTCACTAAACGAGGAGACTAAATGGATACTTTCCACATGCAGTGCGCAGGCCTGTCTTTAGGTCTGAAGTCAGCAGACAGTCCCTTCAAGACTGGAGTTTCATTCTCAATGTGTCAATTTGAACAAGAATCGAGAAAACCATGCAGCTCTTTTTTTTATTTTATTTCTATTGTTTGCTTTATGAAATTAAATCAATGTGGATGAAACACTTTTCTAAAAAGTGCAGAGCTGAGAATCTTGGGATTTATTTAAGTAAATTATATGGAGACAAAAGAAGAATCGGCAGTCATAAAAATGATGCAAATTTGAAAAATCGATAATAATGATATGTTTTAACATACATTTATTTTAAAAAGTCTTGTTTTCTCATATTCACTATAAAGGATATGTAAATGTCACCAGACGAGAAGACGCAATGTATATTTTTTCCCCTACAGCGTGCAGGCCTGTCTTTAGGTCTCAAGCCAGCAGACAGTCCTTTAGAAAAAAGAAAAAAAAAAGCCTTTTGGGGGATTTTTCTTAAAGTGAAATCGCACTTGCATCGGAAACCATCTTCTATTAGGTATTTTGCAGAGCAGGTTTTGTTCGGGGGAGAAGTGAGAACTTTGGGATTACATTAACATGTCTTTGGCGCGGTGTGTGGTCTTTGTGTGCAGCTTGTAGCTGTTGAGAATGACTTGTTGGAAGCGTGTGCGCTCTCATCGCTCCCTTTTGTAGAAACCCACAGTGCAACTCACCAAGTCCTCCTGCCTTTATGGTGGGCCGTCTCCATGAACCCCAAGCAATTAGTCTCTAATCTCAAGGTAATCATATTTGAGTTAGTGACGAGCAGGTGAATTTTGTTCTTGCCTGTTAAGCAGCCAGAGATCGAGCATGTGGCAGCAAGATGAATTAAAGGAGATATCAAATATGTGTTCAATCTGACGCTGCATATATTTTGGATGGCTCAATTTAATATTGGCTTCGAGTGAAACAAATGTTTCTACATATTTTCTAAAACTTGATTTTTGATTCCCTCGTTTCCTCATAATTTCCCATTGATAGCCTTTTATCTTGAGTAAGAATACTGTAAAAAAAAAAGTGATAATCGTACATGATGATATCAGAAAGGAAGTAAGACAGATGCTCAAACGTATATTGATACCTGACATTATAATTTTTTAGTTTTGCAGCGTGGTGAACTGTAAACTCTAAATTGTAAACTGTAACTCTACTTTGATTCAGTGCAAAACAAGTTGCAAGTGGGAAGTGATATTGTGATCACGATGGTCCATCCATCTGTTTGTTATTCTATACATTTCCATAAAAATAAAAAAAAACCTAAGAAAGCGCCAAAACTGTAAAGTATTAAAGGTCATAGGGGCTTCTTTTACCACCACCCTCTCAAAAAAAAAAAAGAATAAATATATAATAATTTTAAAATTACAAATTAAAAGATACAGGAATTTGGCGCTTGTTTTGCGTAATTGCGAAGTTGTTTATTTTTCTTTGTACTGAGGCGCTGTCCGCGGTGCTGAAAAGGAAATTAACACAAATTCAGGTATTATAAAACCAAACACTGCTTAAAGCATGTACATAAATGTGTTTTTGTAATAACCCGTTTCGATTTGTTAGGGGGGGGAAAAAGCACTCGCTGTCCTCTCCCTTCTTCTCAAGTTCCCAAACATTTCATTGCAGCAGGCCTGAGCGTTCATGCGCATCACAAACAGGACAATTACGCAGCGACTGCAATCACCTCCTTTGGTATTGTAAGTTAGCAGCAAAAATCTTTAATTGTCCTGCGTTTATCCGGTTCTTCAAGCCATTGTGCAAAGAGCGCAAACGAGGGTCATTTGTGAACTGAAATACTTTGCATGCAAAGCAGAGCACAAGATGCTGTAATACTTGACCTTTCAGCATAATTGTTGCACGCATGAAATGCAGCATTCAGAGCTCGATGAGTGGAGTCTTTTCTCTCTCCCTTCCTCTGATGAACAAAGCGCATTTTATACATCTTCGGTGTTCATTTGGCTTTGTTTCTTTCCAAGAAAAATTCTCTGGGACCGGCTGCAATTTATCTTTTATTAACGCTGCCCGGGCTGAAAAAGCCTGAAAACTTGGAAGGATGTGTTTATTTAAAAAGCTGATAAAGACTCTTTTTCTAACTAAGTAAATGGTGGACAGCAGGATTAATCGTCATGACTGACACTCTTGCAGGAATGAATTACATTTTATTGACGTTTTATGTTACATTTTGTATGTGTGGTTCATTTAAAACCACAAATAAATAAATAAATTTAAAAGCATAAATAGAAGTGATACATACACATCGGATATTTGCCTCTTTTCATTATAATTCAGTTAGATGTTACAGCGGGATGTTGTATATTATTCTCATGTTGCTGGAATAGCTGCTTTGTGCTGCAGTGAGCTTTGTTTGAATCAGAGTTCTGGGAGTCTGTTTCTGGGAAGTTGGCATGTGCCCCTGCCTCCACGTGCAGGGGTTTTCTCTGGGTTCTCTGCTGGTTGTGTGTGTATTTCCCTGTGATGGATTGGCAACCTGTCCATGCTGTGTCCTGCCTTGGCCCATCGTCATCTGGGATCGGTTTTAAAGTGGCGAAGAAGCTGAATGGATGGATGTTTAGTAACCTTTATAACTGATTTGTATTTTCGTGTGAAGAACAAACTATTCCCTTTACCCTTATTATAACAACAATGTGTAGTTTTTCAATGCTTCAGAAGGACAACACATTTCTTATTACATTCAAGTCAAAACAACATGGGTCTAGATGTCTTTCAGGCTAATTCATTGAAAATAATAGTTTGAAAGTAAATCTAGATATTTTGTATTGCACAGTGTAAGAACTGTGTCATCTGCATATTGTAAATTCAGAATGAGCTTTAAGCTTCAGGCAGAGTGATAAAGTTCTGATGTTTTGTGAAGGGTTGGACCCAAATCAATGAAATCTTATATATCTGGTTATCTTTAACATTATTTTTGACCGTATCATGAAAATCAGAACAAAATGTCTTGCAATAAGCTGAGTAACAGGGTTTGCATTAGGGAAATTGTGATGGCAAAGCATCCCATGCAGATATTTAAGTCAATTGACTCGACTTGTTTTCTGAAAGGCTCTCTTCCTAAATATGAATGAAGTACTTGTCCTGATATCATCCGAACAGTAATGCAAATGCCTTCATTGGGTTCACTGTATTTATTGTATTGAATTTCTCTTCAAAACGACTCACTTTGGGTTTTTGATTAAGGTCAAAGGTACTTTTAAGAAGACTTAATGTGCATAATTGGATTTCTTAATAAGATTAAAGTTAGAATTTGAATCAGAGAATAGTAGAAAATGAATCGAGTGTAGTTGCAGGCCTTGTTTGAAATGTCCTGATTATAATTTGTTTTATGACAAGTATATGCCCCGGGACCTTGCACATCCTGGTTTGGACTCAAAATGAAGACATTAATCCAAACTCTTCCAGTTGCCTCAGTGTTGTCCTGCCTAAATATTGATTAAGTTCACTTACAAGATCTTAAACCCTGTATGTACAGACAGCTCCTTCCCCAAAACCCCAAATTATGTTTCATATAAGTTTGAAGTAAAAAATATATTCTTTTTCTGTAACATTTTTGAAAGAAGTGTGATGGCACTTTTCCAAACCGCAAAAACTCTCCTGACAAACATTTCCAAATACATTTTCACCAGAATTCACCCATGATCCATTAGTTTATGTCCTTCCAAGCCTGCTTTTATCTGTCTCTATAAGCTTATTTCATAAGCGCTGCATGGCTACTTTCTCATGTCACCCACGATGACCTCCGCCAGTGGAAACTTTATAAAATTCCTTTAAAAAAACAACCTTATTCATACTCTGAATTCATGATGGCCAAGTTCTAGGCAAGAGAGAGCCTCTAAGGCTTTGGACACATATTAAAAACTTATTTTTATGCTTTTTCCCCAGACCTTCAGTCTTTGTAGACTGTTGTACTTTTCATCCAAATATGACTCAAAGAAACTACTTAACTTTTTACTAGAATTTCATATTTTTCATAAATTACCCCCTTCTCAATGTAAACAGTGCTTTAGTTTTAGAAAATGGCCAGTATTATGAATAAAGGACTGTCAAAGTAGAAATTCAAAGAAGTGTTTGTATGTGCGTGCACGTCTGGTACGTGTGTGTGTGTGTGTGTGTGTGTGTGTGTGTGTGTGTGTGTGTGTGTGTGTGTGTGTGTGTGTGTGTGTGTGTGTGTGTGTGTGTTCACCCTGTGTTAAACATGCCAATTAAAGGAGAGCAGACTAAAGCAGACTTGTCATGTCTGTGTACAGTACCAGCAGGAGTCCTTTAGAAACCAACGAGCCATCACTAACCCCGTTAACACCAGACCCTCCAGACCGACCCGGGTGCCGCTGCAGGCTCTATAGGCCTGCAGCAATAACTTCTCCATTTAATGGAGCTTTCAATAGTCCAAGGCTATCCCTCTCAAACGGCATAAGACCTGCGGTAATTCAAATCCATTTGCATGCAGGAAAACTTCCAAATTATATAACATGTTTTAAAAGCATTATATAAAAGTGTGGTTATATCATTTAAAGCTGGGTATGTTAAGGGATAGCTATTAAGAGAAGTGGTGTATTTAATCAACTCGTGAATTCATTTGAGCCTTTTAAATGCAAAGACTTTACCATACACTTACGCAACATTAGCCTGATGACTGAAGTGCATCACAAGTATGTTATATTTTTACATCAATTTCTCAATAAATATTGTCAAAATGATGATAACTGTAATAAATAGCGACGAGTTCATGCAATTCTGTTTGTGAAATAGTTGGTACTTCTACTTTTATGCATAATTCTAGTCACATTTACAGACTTCATGATATTTCGCCCTTTTAAACACACTCGTGAAAATATCTAAATATAAAGTGGAGATTAAAATGTGTTCAGATAGTGTAAATATGTCCATATGTACAGACTATGTGCCACAATAGTGAAATGCATTGATAAGCATTAAATTCACCATAATCACAAACATTTCTTGCAAATATAAAAACAACCAAACTCTAATTTGGATACTTACGCACTGGATTTCTGTAAACTATTGTTGCATTATACATGGTATCATAGGCAGCAAAGTAGTCTGATTATGACTTACTATTAGGCTTATATACTTAGAAAATGATGGTGCAGTTACTTGTTGTAGTTTTATATTCACAATGCACAGCTTCATTTTCAAAATAAACCTTCCCCCCATATTTTGAAGTTGATAGCGTGGCTCATGTGTTCTAAATGGGTTTAAAAAAACAATGGACCAAACTTGAATCGGTTATCATTGACCATAAACATTTAAGAACAAACAGAAATAATAGTAGAATTACCAAATATGGCAACTTTGGATGAGGAACCCGTCCTGTTGTTATAATCCCAGAAAAGAAAAAAGTGAGACAGTTGAAGATTATTGTTCATAATTTAAAGTTTAGGATTAAATAAAAGGTGATTGCATTTGTTTTTATGTATTTTCTTACTTAAATACATAGATACATACTTAAAGTTGTGAAACTTGAGTAGGCCATCCTTAATCCATTCCAGCTCTCAGTCCATTTTCTGGTGAACGTGTATCGTGGGAGGACCCTGCTTCTTGTTGCTGGCTTAGAAAAAAAAAGAAAAAAGAAAAAAAAAATTCCTTGAATGTTGCTACACAATAAGCAATCAAGATCCCAAAGCCTAGACATTTGACAGCTTAATGAGTTCAGGCTGCAATCACTTTAAGAAAAGACCTGGTCTATTTTAACCAAAGGACAGTCTTATGTGAGCCGAGCTGAGAAAAGGCACGACTCGTCCATTTAACTCACAGTAAAGACACCCATAACTACAGGTTAATAAAAACACAGGGTGGAGGTGGATGTAAATAGGGCCCATATATTAGGACCTGTTGAGACTTGCATGTTTTGTTCTGCAACCAGGAGGAGGGGTGATATTTGCCCCCCTAATGAAATATGTCATTACGAGGAATTCATGTGACACAAAAGGGGCGACAGTCAAAAATTGCCCCACTGCTGTTCAGTAATTATATAGTTTGCCCTGGCAGCGCCTTCAGGCAGGTGGCTGGTCCATCATGCAAATGGCTTGGCTGTGCTGACATAATTAGCCACTGCGAGACGCTTAAATTAACAATTAGCTAACATGCAATTCTGTTCACAACGTGGTAGTTCTCCTTTTTTTTGGGCCAATTGTCACTGTATGTTATTCCGGTGGCTGAATTGCTCAGTAGGATATAGCTTGGGCTGTTTCTTACTTGGTCAATTTACAGGCTAAATGAACGGAAATCCACAGAATAGAGGCTTATATCCTAATCCCCCCCAAAGAGGAGCTGCATGGAGGCACATTTATGTTAAAGACGTCAGAAACGCCTGCAACACACATCTCAGGGACGTCAGGGCTGACAGGCAGCTCGGTGGAGCAGCGGCGTCTCATTCAATCTGAGCCTCATACAGGCCAGTTTGATAACAATCTACCACTAATACTTCAAACGCGCTCACTTTGATTTCAAAGCAAAGAAGTGCATGGGAAAAGTTTGAATTCGCACAGATTTAATTCTCAAAGCACCATTTCAACATAATTTCTTGCCGTGCGGTGAAAGTGCAGCGAAATGTCTCAAAACAGCCCTCCTCTGAGCTTCAGCATCTCTAACGGCTTCACCCTGTGCTAATGCTCATGATTACACTTCTTGATATAAGTGTTCCCAGTTAATAGATTATAAACAGAGATTTTTTTCTTTTCTTTTAGGAATCTGAAGTTAAGTTTCCTTTATCATTTTTACACTCTAGTACTTCATCCAAGGCTGGTGTAACATTTTATTATTATTTTTTTGTTACCTGTACTTCACTTTCCACCCTGTAACTGTGCAAGGAGCACAGACACATGTAAGAAATCAAACGAAATGTTGAAAAACTAGTTGGGTTGACAAATGTTCATTAAACATTGTTAAAACAACATGCAGACAACTTTCAAATCATGTTCAAATCAGTTTGCCTTAAAAGCAAAACAATTTCATTGACTGATCAGCAGATCATCGATAGATCATATAGTGGGTAAACTAGACATGACGTACTCCTGTACAGCATTTTACTTTCAATAATATAATGAATTGACCATCAGGCATGTTTAGACTGAAAAAAAGATGTTACAGAATTTACCGTGTCTTGTATTTCAGTACATCTACATAGTTTACAAAGTTTCCGAAAGATGTGGGTAAAGTTGATTCTGTGCAACTCATGTGGTGAAGATGATCTGCCAGGATACATCGAGGATATGAGCGATGCTTAACAGTAACACAGACTCTCCATTTAGTGTGTTTGCCTTCATGAGCATGGAGCATCAGGTGTGTGTACCAGATTGTAAAAAAATACGTTATTGTATAATACACAATGGGATTTACAGTGTCTGAAAAAAATATGAATTGTTTTCGTTTGTCTGGTTTGAAAAGAAGCTTTTAGTAGCCATGCTGTTATTGTAGCGGGAGACATTTGCTCTGCTGGCTCTCCATGACTTTTACTGGCAGACACAATCTATTCTGATGCTTTTCTTTTTCCAGCAGCTTTGGCTTTGTGTCCAATCATCTCTTAAATAGTTTTTTTGTTGTTTTTTTTGTAGCCAATATCACACTTCATTTGCATTGATGATCGGATTTGTTTGATGCTTTGCATTTTCAACACGTCAACATGGTCTCACGTTTCATTTTGTGCAGGAGGGGATTCATATTGAATCACACCTTGGCGAAACTTGAGAAAATGAGCATGGAGACAATACGAGAACGATCCGCTGGCCACTGTGTCAACATTCTTGCTGGCATGTGATGCCACTCAAGGTATTTCTCTTACATGATAGCCCACAAAATGCACAGAAACTGAATGTTCAATCTATTCATGCAATTTAGCACACTTTATACAGGATCCTGGTGAATCAGACCCAATGTGCATGTATGAAAACTAGCTGACACTAGAATAGACTCACTGGTGGGCTGGTTTTGGCCTGTGTGCAGTGTGTTAGAACCCCCCCCCGGAACAAGGTTAGTGAAATGGCAGTTTAACAGAAAGCAGGGGTGTAAGTGAGAGTGAATCAGACTCAGGGGCTACATGCTGTGCATCAGCCTGCCCCAAAAGCTTCTGCTTTCTTAACCTCTCCACCGATCCCCATTGCAGCCTCTGTCCTAAACACTGTGGCCTCACTGCGGCCCAATCACAGCCCACCCACTCTCCCATTATTCTCGCTGCCCTCCGACATGACACGGGAACAAAGTAGACATTAAGCAACATTAAACCCAGGGATGGGAGTAATCAGGAACCCGTTATCTCTTAATGAAGGAAAACACATGCGGAGCAATACACATGGCGGGTAATCAATAGAGACGCCTGACAAAGAGAATCAGAGGACAACCCCCCCCCTCTCCCAGCCTTCAAAAAAAAAAAAGGAAAATGCAAATCAATTAGAATCGTTGTTTGCTTTGAAACCGTTCAGTCTATTTCCATTAATTACATGTTCATTAAAAGTAATTCGTCTCGGCTACACAGCAACAACAGTTGTCTCCTGCCTAGTCCTTTTAAAGAGTGATGGACAAGACACTGGCTGAGGTCCAAGACCTTTTTTTTTAGGATTTAATCTCGCTTTGCTTTAGGTTTTTCTTTTGAGTTTCAGTCAAGCTGTAGCATACTTTCCATCTGCTGAAACAGGGCTGCCCAACCTGGACACACCAGCCGGTGGGAGAATCCTATATGCCTGCTGGAGGAGTATACTAGTGATAAAGAAAATGTTTATACATATATATATATAATATTTCAATTTCCAAAAAAGAAGTCCGGCCTTGATGCTTCCTTGAATTTAACTCAAACATACCGTATCATTTTAAATAAATTCAAAATATACCTCCGTACACATAGAAAAATCAGCTATTTAAGATGACAATATCTTCAGATCCAAAAGCACAAGCACGAGATTACTCATTAAGGTTTATTGCACTTAAATAGTCTCTCTTAATGAATCAATCATCCAAACAATATAACAACAAAGTAAGAGCTCTCTTTTCAAGTCTTCCAGGACAAATAAATGAATAACAGTACAGACAGTATACATATATTTTTTTTATCTTTATATAGTTTGAAAAGCAGCACTTGTTTTTGCTGTTTGTGAGCAGATTAAGGAATTCTGCTCCAACATCTGCTCCTGTTTGAACACAGAGGAGCCAATCACAAGGCAGCCTCTTGGGGATTAAGTCACGTGTGACAAAGTGCAAATACATTTATTAATCCCCTGAAAAACGATGAAAACCGGACATTTTCGTGAATCTATTAAAAAACAAAAACATTCCAGATCCCCCTGGATGGGAGGTGAACTGAGCACAAAAGAGGAGGATTGATCACGATGCAGAAATCATGTATTCCAACAAGTCGTCTGCTTTTTAGTCCGAGAAGAAACATTGTGGTCGACACAGAGTTTGAGCTCTTTCACAGCAGCGTTGCCAGATGACAAACATTCATATTTTACTTGTATTTTACTGCTCGTGGCCCAAATTAAAAAATGATCTACAGACGTACTGATTTTTAAATCCGTACAAACACCAGACAATCTGTGATTTACATTATCACTTGTGAAAAGAACAAAACTGACCAAAATCACAATAATTCTCAACTTACAGTTAAAAGATTTGCCAAAATGGGAGATTTCCATCTTCAAAAAGCTTCACAATCCTGTCGTCACTGTCTTTACACCACAAGATACTAATGTTCTACTAAAAACAAAGTGAAAATGTTGAAGATCTTAACTTACTACAAATGATCTCTACTTAAGTCAAAGGACCAACAGATACTTTTGTTAAATAACAGTCTGATAAAAGTAAAAGCAGTAGTTAACCTAAAAACCAGATTGGTTCTGTCATGTGCTGAAGTGATGTTTAAAATACTTGTTGTTAGAATATAATGTTCATACAATAATAAAGACAAATCAAACCGACATCACCTCTGCTATTACACCCTGCAGGTATCTTTACTTGCTTTTCTTGTAAAAACTCTCTGTTACTACTGATTCACCAGCTTAATTTTCCATCATTACCAATAACACACTGTAAACAGGAATTATAGTCCTCTTTGGGAACGGAAGGTTAAAACTATCAATATTTAAGAAAACATGTGGTTTAAAATGAAAGTTAATCTTATGAATATAGAAAGGACAAAATAAAAGTTCTAAGATGGTGTGACATGTAAGACAAAACACAGAATCATCCGTCCTTTCAAAAACTTTCTGAGAGCACAGACCCTGAAGTCGCTTTGACTGTTTTTAGACCAAGTAGGTTAATACAGTTCATCACGTCAAACTACACACAGGAGGCTGTCGTTTTTTTTCTCACTTGACTTAGTTTTTTCACTTGAAGTTGTCTTTGTAGAGGTTAAAACAAGTCGCAAGCCAGTTTTGCAATTGTAAGGAGAAGACATTTCTCGTATTATCACTCATACTGAAAAGAGTTAGAAATGTAAAGATTCAGTTGTGTCGTACAGATATATTGAAAACCTACTTCATTACTTCCCACCTCTGTGTGGTTAAGATAAAAAAAAAAAAAGCAGCTCATGCAACACTCAAATTCACTCTCGTTTACTTTAGACTGCCCACTTACTTAGAATAAAGACTAAACCTGTGTTGTTTAAATGAGTATTATGTTAAAATCCCATGTTTCACCCCTGTGAGCAGTATGCTATCTTATCTCCCCTTTTTTTTTCTTTTTTTTTTTAACACAAGCCGAGTTGCTTTTACCAAAGGCCCACAACCTCTTGTTGGTTGCTATAGCATTTTCAAGCACCATTCTGCTAAATCCCAACCCCCACATGGACCTGCTCTGCACACTTGTAATAAATTATCCTCAAGTGAAACGACTAAAATCGAGCCGGACCGAAGCTAGACAGAGCCACTTTACTGAATCACACCTTATAAACATTTTCATTTTTTGTGTGTGTATGTGGCTTGACCCCCAAAGCTTTTAAATAGTCAATGCATGTGTCTGGGTCTTTCAGAGCACACGGTCTAAGCCTTGCCAACTCTATGGCCCCACCGATATTGCAGCTCTTATCTGCCCGCCGATGACTGATGTTATGCAATCACATATTGCAACAGCAGTAGACAAAATCTGTAGGTGGCTGGATGCATCTCATGCAGAGCCTCCTCCTTATCCTTCAGCCTGAAGTGCAAACATATGGGGCTGCAGCACCACTGAGAAGAGTGCAGATTTGTTGATTAATTAAACATCCTGCCCACTCCCTGCCAAAAAGATAGCCCCCCCCCATCGAAAAGCACACGTTCACAATGCCTTACCACCAAGTTTAGTGGTGAACAAGTGGAAATCTGAATCAGCCTCTTTATTCTATGAGCCCCATCTTTGCCAAATTGAATGCAGATTGAAAATAATTTTTCAGCTCTTGACTTCCGCTATTCACAACTCTGAATTGGTTTTGCTACGGTCACATTGCCACACAAATGTAAATAAAAGTGTTTAAATCTTGAGCAAGTCCTTCAAATTACTGCATGTCTGAGGGATACCTTCTAAAGGAAATACTACATTAAGCCACTGTTAAAAAAAAAGAAAGAAAAAAAAAAAAGAAAAAAGCTGTTATACTGAATTATTAGATCCTTGAATGATATCCTAGATTTTTGGAATCCATGTGGCATTTCTATTAATAACATCACTGCAATTGAATAGTGAGAGAATAACAAAATATTAAGAGCACCTCCAGCCAGCCAGAAAAAAACACTACAGTATTATGATTTTATTAAACACTTAATACCCCAAAAAAAAAAACCTTAACATTAACATATCAATGTTTGATATGAACTCTCAGCGCTCACCTCTTCTTGTTCTTTCCCAGTGCAGGACCAGTGCCTGCTGTGTTTTGGCAGGAAATCAATACAGAGGGGAAAATCTGTTCTAATCATCTGTACATTTACCATCACAATCAACAATCAAAGCCAAGACCTGAATCTTTATTTGTAGGCCTGAACTGAACAATTTTCCCACTGTGAAAGGCAAGCTAAATTAGAACCCTTGGTTCCTGTTAGTAGCTCTTAATGGCTCTGATTTGTGAACTGCTAAATGAGGTTATGTAAATTGATCCTGAATGTAGGCAGAGGCCCCCAGGTGACAGGTGCAGTCAGCTGAAGGTGGGGGGAGGGATGGAGTCAATCGGGAGGGGTGTAATCTGGCAGCATGTATTTGTCAGGCTGCAGAAAGACAGATTTACAGGCAGAGGTTGGGTGGATAATCTGGTATATGGGTCATGAGTGCAACATTATTAAGCCAAATCTAGAAACTGCAGGAAGCTGAGTAATATTAAAACGTTGTTATATCATCGATTAATATTGCATCTTCCTGTGGTTTACAGATTTAGCTTGATAGTACCTACAAATAATAGTTGTAGAAAGATGCTTAACATCCTTAATAACTATTTATTTTAGTGTCAGTAAATGCATCCACGTCTCATAAACTGTAAATGACTTTTACAACACTTTGTATACATACAGGATTTAACCATACAGGTACAAGTGGTATGAATATGCTTTAAAAAAAATATGGTTGTTTACCTGTGATATGCCTATTTTACTGCATTCCATAAGAAAAAGAATAAGAATTTTATTTTACTTTACAATTTATAGTATAGCAACAATCAATGTGTAGTATTTGTTGTAGTATTATACACAATTTTGCCCCGCTTTATTAGTAAAGCAGGATCCACCTACACAAATGAAAGTGGAAAAAAGATTTATACATAGGATCAATAATTATCCCTTTTATAGGATACCTGTTGAAGCAAATGGAATACAGATACAGAGTTAAATGAACACTATTGTAGGATCTTACTGTTGGGAAGCTGAAAAATAACACATTTTCCATTGTTCATAGCCTCAAAATGTTTTCAAGTAGCATACAGTTATCTATAAAAAGTTCAAGCATCTGTTCTACAGACTACTGAGTCATACCACCTGAATTTATATGTTACGAAAACGTAACTTAAATATGATTTGCTTAACATGCTATGTGTAAATATGACTTCTGCTTGTATCCTGTTATTGTCAGTCTGGTTACTATTCTCCAAATGAAGTGTTAAAACTTATACATATACACCATACACTTATCCGTATATAAATTACTCGTACACTATACTTTATTTCAAAACATGCTGAAGGTATGTGTGTAGTGTTAATCCATTACTTTTATTTCACTTAATAGATATATTCATGCAAGTAGAAGTGGTACACATACATACACCTCATAAACAGTCCACAAGTGTTAATTATATACTTTCTGGATTTCCCATTTTATGGTACTTTATACACATAGAGCAGGGTTTTTGCATGCAACAGTGCAAGTGGTAAAAACATGTAAACTCTTGTTTTGTCAGCTCGTTGATTTTCACTTGTTTTTTTTTATTTTACTGCATTTTAAAAGCTTTACTAACACATGTATAATAAGTAGAGCCCATATAGTCTGCAGTACACAATACTGTAGATTTAGGCACATTAAAGGTCTGTGTCTATTTTAGACAATTACGCTCCAATTAGTAGATTTAGCAGGATTTTACCATGAACAAGGCATTTTAATAATTACATTGTTATAGCTATTTTAAATGCATTTCAAACGTGGAAAGAATACTTATGTAAACTGTAAATAAATAGCTCAGAAAGAGTTTACAGTCTGCAATATTGTGTTTCTCAGCAAGCTCGATTGATTTTTTTCTATCAAAATATGAAATGATGAAGAATTATTTCACTTCTTTTGTTATTACAAGTATAACTGCACTTTAGAAGGAAAAGCCAAGTGTTTTTTTGTTTGACTAAACTTGTATACAATGTATGTGAAGTGCTTAAGCTCTTTGTGAAGTATTTAATTTAACTGATTCAATATCCATAACTGTTGCAAAACTACTTTTAAACAAAAAAGCCTCTAAGCCATTTGGCACATCCGACTGCAGCATCACTTTCATGTGTCGTTCATTTAGCATCATCTATACCACAAACATCTCCTGCCTTGCTCGGTATTTCTGGTGCTGGCAGGCGGCCATGTTTCAGACGGGTCTCTATAGTTCTGACTGAGGATGTAATAACAAGGGAACTATCAACATACAGCCTCTCTGGGAAAGACTGCTGAGTGATTGCAGCGCTCTGACTCACTGCACTTCACTTCAGTCATTTAGACTCTGCTGGTTACTGTCTCAGCTGCATCAAGAACAACGTGGGAAGACCAAGTTGGTAATTCGGTCACTCCTCATCCGACACACTATTTCTAACCAGTGGAGGAATGTAACTGAGTACATCTGGCATGATAGTTCTTAAAACCGTCTCTTGTATAGCTTGACATTTTGACTTTGAAGTTATGGCCCCCACTGAGTGTACAGAAGTGTTGACGTCAACAAAATAATGAATAAAAACAGAGATGATGACATGGGAAACCAAAACAATGAAGTTGAAAGATTACAAAGTGCACAGTCATGTTATAATACTCTATTTATTATTGTATTGCTGATTACTACATGTGACCCCTTTGCGTATTGCTGAGATGCTGCAGCTCTTTGGCAGCTTTAAGCTAAATGAATAATTCATTGATGAAGGTTTGTACTTTCCTCTAGATTTGTAACTGTAATGGAGTGGTGGAAAAGTGTCAGAAAAAACATTCAAGTATAATGACTGTAAGTCACATTTACAGAAAAAGAAATAATGGATAAAAACAGTTGAATTACTGAATAAAATTATGTCTTTCCAGAGCAGTGATTAAATAGACCTGGTACAGGGAGCATCTTTTTTTATTTTATTTTTTTTTTTTGCACTTCTACTGCTACTAAGTGATTCTTGCTTGTTGTTGAACATGTTATCTGGCCTGTTCGGATACAAGATGACTCATAAACGCAATTTACAGACCTCCAAAGGCAGGAATAATGAAAGGCCATTTGAGCAAAGGTAAAGCGCGAGCCCTCTTGAATTGTCACATACATGCAAACAGCCCGTATTAACCTGATTTAACGATTGCACATGGAAGGGCTAGAGTGCTGGTGGACATGCATCTTCCCCATGCTGATTGGAAATGTGGCAGAAACAGCAGTGTGCCGCAATAAAAGCCAGTTAATAACTTTACAAGGATCCTTAACACTTTGTCCATATCATTAATGCTCTTCACAGCCACAAGTGGTTTAAAGTAATAACCCGTCTGCCTACCCTCGTGACTAACTTTCAGTGGAGGCAGCGCTGCACAGGAGAGTAGTGTTTTCCTCATCACATTTACTTAGCCAGTGTGATGGAGCCGGGCTTGCCTCTGTGAAAGCACAGAAAACACACTTTTATACTGCTTCCGTCGGTGTCTTGGTCAGTGTTCAGCCATGGTAGTACCCCGGCTCCATAGGAATGACCACTATGGAACGAATTGTAGAATAGAAGGAAAAAGGTATGTGACTTTGTATCGTAGCATGGTGAGGATCTTTTTGAGAAAATTATGCAAATACACTGAACGGTTGTATTACAAGTAGACCATTTTACTTTTTATACCTTATTCTCAGCAGTGCTCCCACTAATTCTGCTCCCACTAGAACATAAGTGGGCATTTAAAAAAAAAAAAGAACAGAAAAAAGAAAGCCAATAAATCCAGAAAGATACTGCAAAGAGGGGAAAGGTGCACACCTCTGTAAACATTTCTATGAATTTGTATAGCCAAGTAGAGTTTCTGCTGAGGGATGATATGGTAAAAGTACAAAGAGTTGCCATAGCTGTATGTGCTGTTCGTTGGATCCTCTGACTGTGAACTTTGTGTTTAAAGACACATTCACTTTTTAAGCAAGCAGGACATAATTTTATCCAGCTCTTCTCAATTTCAGTAGTTTTTTTTTTTCTGTTTTAGCTATTGTAGTACTGTATGTCCATCGCAGTACAATCTGAATGGTTACTATCCAGGAGATACTTAAAATCTTCCACAAGACTTCAGTGCTTTGATATACTCAAATATCAATTGATGAAGAAGTTTTTCTCTTGCATTTATTATGATTTTTTTTTTTACATTTTGTCAAAATTGAGGAAGACATTCCTAAACTTTCAAATTTTCTAAGAAACTTAACGCCATATATGTGGACTTAAATTAAGACATTCCCATGAGTATAGTTTGTGTTTATGGTAAGTTTGGCGCCACTGCTCTTGTGCAAGGTCGCACACATGTTCCATTTGGCACAAGTTTTTACACTGAATATCCTTCCTGATGCTTTCAGGGGTTTGTGGCATTACTCAAGGACCCGTTGTGGATAGCCGTTGGCAGTGGGAAGCGCAACAGCCAATTTCCACTTCCACGGAAAGGCCGGGCAACTTTATTTGTATGACACATTCCAGCAACAAGGATTATTTAAAGAGCTTTACATTTAAACAGAAAAAAATGTAGAAGGAAACAATTAATGAGAATTAAAAACAAATAAAAACTAACAGCATTTAGAAACATAAAAGTATTTAAACTAGTAAAAGCAAAATAGGAGTTAAGGCATCCGATGAATAATGGCTTGATTTAAAGGCAGCAGCAAACAAAAAGGTCTTCAGCTTTATTTTAAAACAACTATATCAGACCTATCATGTGGGTTTTTTGGGACATTTTTCCAAATACTCAGTGCCCAGATATTAAAGGCAGCTTCCATGTGTTATATTCCGGCTCTGGGAACAGAAGGTAGTTGACTTGAGATGCCTGGATGGCTTCAGGCTATTAGTCGTATTTGATGTGAATTCTCTAATATGAATTTAGTACAAAGACCCGAGAACTGCACTGGTGTTCTTGATTTGATGGATTTTATTCTGACGATTGCTAAAGATGTTATAGTAGTAGTGAAGTCTACTGAAGATACAGACCTGAATAGATGGATCTAAATCCTGATAGTGATTACTAAAAGTAATTGCTTGCCTAGCCTCTGAAGCCACACCCGTTAAAACTACTTTCCGTTCATAACAAACTATGAAAGTACAGTTATACAAGTACATTAGCATTGCCAGACCTGTCAGGCTTTTTCAAAGTAATCTTTATTTACTATACTTAACTACCTTTTGGACTTATCTATTGAAGCATGATTGACTAAATACATGGGTTCTAAATAATCAGCTGGTCAGTGGGAAGCTCAGTCCCAAGCAGAAAGGAATATAATTAATTATCCCTCTCTTAGTAAAAGGAGACAGAAACGTCCCGCTACAATCCACTTTGCTTTTTACATTGTGCTCCTGCTTTCCACCTGACCCTCCTGTCTGGCCTTCACTCGGTCTCATACTCTGTCAACATCATCTGCCACCGTGGAGCAGACAGGCTCAGAGGCGAACCTTTTTACTTTCCTGCAGGTGGCTGATGTGACCGAGGCAAGAGGCAGCAACAATCCCTCTTCACTCGCTTCCCTTTGCTACCAGCACCACCTTGCTTCCTGTATCACACAAACTCCCTCTCCCCTGCCAGGACTTGAACTCTCAAGAAACAAGGAAAGAAAAAAACTCTACTCCACAAAGCTTCCCTGGTAACAATGTAGACCTCAATGGTGAAATATAAATGTTGCTTGCAAATGTATCAACACTGCTAATAGATTTAAACTCATAAAACCAATAAATCTAAAATCAATAAAACCTTTTCTTTGTGGTTGTTAATACTTGTAAATGTACATAAATTGACTGTTGTTCTTGCAATTTTTGGATATCGTTGTTTCACTACATTTAAAGAGAATGTTCCTTTAAACATTTAGCATTTTCTCCTTTTTTCTTTTTGACTGAATCTGTTCTTGGAAGTGGTTGTTTAAGAATGCCCAAAAGCTGCTCGAGTGTTGCTCAGACATTGATAATATAAGTTGTTTTGCCTACATTCCTATAACATCTCTCCACTAATGGTAAGTAACAAATATTTTTTACTTGAGTATTGTGCAACTATACAATATTATTGTATCTTCTTTCAATTTTTTTAGCTTTTTCATTCAAAACAAATCGAGTTCACACAGTTTTATAGTGTTGTTGCCCCCTTGATACTCAGTTATTCAGATAAATGTTTCACCATTGGTCATTTTCACTTTCAACCGGCTGAAGTTGATAAATAAAAAGTAGGATATAATTGAACAGAAAGTGACAGTTGTCGCCTGTAAATTCGGAGAACTTCATTTAAAATGATTGTATTCAAACTTTCTGCAATACGTAAGGGTTTTCTCTTGGTTCATAGAGTGCACATATCTTAAGCTACAATTTGTGCCAGTGAGGTGTGGGGGTCTGCAGCAAATTAAATGAGCAGTTGTTTTTTGGGGGATTTTTTATTTTTTTTTCTGAGCTCCTTGCTGTGTGGGAACATTCAGCAATGGCTCAGCATGTCAAACCATGTCAAGTGTTACAGTTCCTTTCCTGTTTTAGGGAGAAAAATATCACCCCAGAGATGAATTAAACCAAAAAGGCTTGTCTTCAGTCCCCTTCCTAAAATGATTAACCCTTCTAAAGAGCATTATTGAGTTCTGAGTGGTTGTGCCTTCTCTTTGCCAGTAATTGTTCTTTTTCTGTTGTTGCCTTCATCAGTCTCTCTCCTCATTATATGAAAAGAAGAGAAAAATGTCTGAATAGAGAAGGGAGATTTTCCCACAGTCACTCAACACAGAAAAATACGCCATTGTAACCAGGTTCCCATCCCAATGCCCTGCTGCACAGTCCACTGTGGTCAGAGGGACAATGGTCTTATAATTGAGTGACCATTCTTCTGCTGTTTGAGAAGTGAGTGATGGAGAATACAGTGAAATCCTGCGAGTCTGGCATTGAGTCAGCCCAGTCAACGAGCTGCCATGTCCGATTTTCTTTCTTGTTTGACTGCAGATATAATTCGGAGGGAGAACATGGTTACACATTGCAGGTTTTCCTTTTCTTTTTCTTTTTTTTCTTCAGCACATGCAGATACATGTGTAATTCAGCTCCTTTGAGTGAATACAGACAGATGATGATTTTATTTTTTGGAGTATCATTCACCACCATTTGCTAAAAGCCTGATCAATAGTAAGAGCCGTGTTTATTTGTGTGGAATTTGAGCATCAATAACCATGAGCTTTTTCAACTTCTAATGAGAAAAAGTGATTTTTATTTTTGGTTTTTTTTTTGGCTTAGTACTATCCAAATTAGCTATATTCTATAGTTCTTTTTACATCTTTGAGGCCGCTTCATTTACACACATTTAACATAACTTCATAAGAGGAGAAAAACATGACATAGTAATGGTCTCGCTAGATATAAACAGAAATAATGACACAAAACAAAAGTGTGAAGTAATAAACACAGGGCAGTAATGAGGATTATTGACAGACACCAGAGATAAAAACACCTTCATATCACCTTGGTTATTTTTTTTAGCATAGATGGGACACTGCAGAGGACATCTTCTTATTAATATTTGTAGTTTTCTTCCTTACTCTTTCTGGAGGAGTGTTACTCCTCAATGTCATTGATTTTCCAGCATGCAAAGGCAGGTTAATCTCTATCTTCTAGAAATAATAGTAAACCAGAACTGCTTAGCTTGCTATATACTGTTGACAACTTTGAAAGGTTTGTGAAGATCATAAAATATGCCGAGACTGGCTATTAGAAATCTAAATAAAGTTCATAGTTTTTGAAAAGGAACAATAGAAGCATACCCGTATTGTTTGTTTACTGGGAAATAAAATTGGTTTAGATTAAGTATGCAAGAATTTAGACTAATTTAGAGTAAATGCCTCACTCTTTCATGAAACGCCACATTTGTGTGTGAGCGCTCACGCATGCGTGCTGCCGCCTCAGCCCTCACATTTCAACCAATCAGAGCGGAGCATTCTGTGCAAGTGGAACAGCAATGGCGGAAACAATGAAGCTGAGTGGCGAACACGCTCCTCCCAGCGAGTCTACAAACATGTCCAGCTTCAGGGATTGCGTGGATGTGATACTGAAGCTGCTTGCAGACTTCGGAAAAGAGGTTGGTGTGGACGGTTAAGGCTCCGTGACGGTGCCGGTCTCGGTCCTCTCAGTGCGTGTTGCGAATGTAGATACATGCTAATGTTTTTAGCATTCTGTTAGCAGTGGCGCTCATTCACGAACCCACTTTTCATTCATTCTCGACTCTTTCTGACTGTGTTTGGATTCCCGTTGGTGTTAAACGGCACTGTTTAATGTTTTTCTACTCTTGCAAGGTTTACCGGTCAGTTGATGCCAATTCAATCTCATGTCGCATGTATCATCATTAAAGAGAAGTTCATCTTCTGACTGCCTGTACACAGAATAGTCATTATTTCCGGGCATGAAGTGTGCCTAGGTGCAATGAAAACATGAATTTTGGCACTTTTCACACTGCGTTTCATCTCAAAACGTTGTTGTATAATGAGATTTACTCTATAGCTAGTGTATCATATATCTTGCACCATTTATTCACACATAGGAGAGTTAATAAGCATCGATTTATTTCTTAAATACCAATCCAGCAAGCAGATGCAGATTTTCATAAAGTAATACAACTGCAAAAGACGTTATTAATATGGCAACTTAAAGAAGCTTGTTCAAGTAAATCGTGTATCTCGCCCTCTGTGACTTAAAACATATTACCAACACGTTTACTTTGAAATAATTGGCAAATCTCTTTTTAACTTACATTTTAATGTTAGATGTGCACATTGTTCTGATACTCCACTTTCATTTCATGAAAGTGTTGTGCAGTGAAATCTGATTTGATTTGTCTGTTTTGAATTGAAGCTGAAATTAGGTGAGGCTGCTTTGAGAATAGAAGTCGACCCCTCTGCTGTGAGCCTTCAGTCATGTCCTGCTGCTCATGTCTACAGCTGTTTGCAAGACCACATCATAAAATTACAGGTGAGCGGTTCATCAATTTCTGTCGTTGATTAATTTGAAACTAATTATTGCGTTACCATGATATTCTTTGACACCATTCAGTTATTTGCAATTAGTATTCACGTCCTTTATAGTTGGATTCAATATTGGTTCTTTTCCAACCGTTGACATAGACCGCTTCAGAAAGCCTCAAGACTCTGGCAAATGCTGACGGCAACGCGTCATCCATAAAAGACAACACGTCAGATGACGTCGTCACCTCATCTTCAGCCAAGGAGCAGACGGCGGCACCCTCGGAGCAGCATCCGCATGGCGACGAGGCTGCGGAGATCAGGGCGACGTCTGATGATGTCATGATTCAGATCAGAGCTGGGAAATTGGAGGTTGGTCTCTGTCAGTAGATCTGTCAGCTGTTCTGGCACTGACATTTTAGAGCCCTCTTTACACTCTGTCTAGCAAATGAATAATCATAAGTAATTGCTCCCGAGGATGTGCACACGACGTGCCGTGGTGAAGCAAATGCTTGATGGAGACCTGATAAGCCGAGTTCGGCAGAGAATGAGGGGTCCTTTAGTGCTGTGGTCGGGTAGAACAGACCACATTGCTGGAGGGTTTTGAGAGAGGGCCAGGTCCTTGATGGATTATGAAGTGGATGCTCATTACTCTGAGATTGCATGTGGATGAAGGACAAGAGGCCCATTCTGTTGTGCATTTATTTTGGTAGCCAAGCAAACAGTATTCATATTCCATCATGTGATGATGGCAGGCAATTCAACTTTTTTGGCTACCTGGAATAATTTCCTGCTGAATTTCTCATCCCATGTAATGTAAATTACTGCTCCCGGTTTGTCCCAGATCATTAGCATTAAGTATGCGGGGGGAAAACAAAAACCCATTGCATTCTCGATGCCCATCAATAGCTCATCTGTCCATTGTATCTTATTATCTGTGTTGTGTCTTCATTGTGACCCCCCAGATTGAACGAAGAATATCTGCATTTATGGAACGCAAGCAGATGGAGATCAATGAAAACAATGTGCGCGAGTTTTGCAACGTGATCGACTGCAATCAGGGTGAGAATGGGAGAGAGGTTGGGGGCAGGGTGGAGAGGGAGCCTGCACACAGATTGCCAATGTTTGGGAGAGAGCTGATTTCCACAGGCGAGAGGTCAGGCTGAACTGCTCCAAGAGTGGGGCTGAAGTAGCTAACACACTCGGCCTCAAAACACAACCCGCTTAGTCCAGAAAAACACGAGATAGAGGAGCTTTTTTAAATTCAAAGCGCGTGTGAGACACTAGTGATAGAAATTGAGGAGGTGTTATAATGTTATGTATAATTTATTTATTTTTAATCACATTTAATTACATTTTGAAAATTCTGATTGCAATTTATATCAAACTTCTTCCTCTGTAGAAAACAGCTGTGCCAGAACAGATGCCGTGTTCACGCCTTACCCCGGGTTTAAAAGCCACGTAAAAGGTAAGGAAATGTGACATTTCTTAAATGCTTTATTTAACCATCATTTTGTGATTAAGATCGTCATTTCGATGGAGCCACAGACAAATAATCCTTCTAGAGAATGTTGATTGATAATTTTTGGCCTCTTAAAGTCATTGGCTTTATACACGAGTTTTGATAAAAGTATTTTTCAGCTTCAGGAAAATAATTTAAAAAGTGCAACAAACAAAACCTCATAGGTTTGACACAAAATGTTCAGCGTTTTTCTCATTACCGTGGACGCGAGGTTTACGGGTCTCCGCTTAACACTAAGTAACACTAAGGCTTCTGTTTGGCTGCGCAGTCACGCGGGTTGTAAACGCATACGGGCCGCAGACTCGTGGCGGCGGACGACAAGGAGAGGCCGGCGAGCAGCAGCGGGGGACAGTGCTAAGGGATGGTGGGAATTCAGCCACTGAAGAGCGTCTTCAAAATATCGAGCGTCACCTGAAACTCCCAACAGGTAGGAAAAGGCAAAGTTTTTAGCTCTTCTGATTTGAGTTCGCCGTTCCCAAGAGTCTCAATGCTCGTCCAGTTTCGGATTTCTAGTTTTAGAATCTGCTGCTTCTTCTTTTCTTAGACTGGGTGTGGGCGTAAGGGGCCGTGACTCACTCCACCATCTTGTGGTACAAATTGGTATTACAAGCGTGGTCAGAATGTGACCAACTGGCTGTTGTTGTTTTTTGTTTTTACTTAGATTACTGCTACAAATTGATTATTTTTCAGACTAAAATATTCCATAGCGTGTCTTTTAATGTATGATGAGAAGCATTCATCACAGTCAAGCGTGCCTGACTGCACATTTTGACATTTATGTACATTTTAGAGGGGGTGGGGGTGGGGGGCAATTAGCTCAATTGACGTCATTCAATTTTTGTTTCTTTCTTTAGTTGGTCCGGTTCCCGTGAGCATCTACCACAGACTCAAGAAGGTGGAGGATCGTATCCTCGAGCTGGAGGGGCTCTCACCGGAGTACTTTCAGGCCACGGTTAGTCTGACACATTAGATACATGCAAGGCGTATTCATCAGCTGCAGCTGGGATGTCATGAAAAAGAGAATCGCTATAACATCTTTAAGAAACTTAAGATTTGATCACCTCACTTTACCATGTTGTCGTCTGCGTTCATGATCGTATGAAATTAAAGAATTATCCAGTAGAATTGACATCATTTGATACTATTATAAAAACTTTAGTTAATTGCAGGATTTATAAATTATACTTCCCACGCTTGTTTCGGTTTCAGCCAGTTCAGTCCATGTTGTCTCTAAATAACAGCCACATGTTCCCTCTGATATACTATGAACACCTCCTTGGGCTGTTTTGTGTTTGTCCTGCACCTGAAGCTCAAAGATGTGTTTAACCCTTTATAAGCCGGGTGTTTCTATTTGGTTACTTAATCGTTTATTCACATTTGCTCCGTGTCAACAAAGATATGCCAAAGAGAAATAGTTTTAGAGTGGTGTTGCTTGTGGTGAATTTTCCCTAAATTCATGCCACAAAATTATGTTTTCCAGTTATGGAACATATAAACGGATAGATTTTAGTCCTTTTTACATCAAAAGGATAATTTATAAATTGTTTAACGTTCTCTGTTTTTAACTAGTTGTGAGAGCGGATTACTGAGGACCGTGCTCAAGTTGAACTTTCTTGCTTGGTTCATTCGGAATTCCGACTCCCTGCATGTCATGTATCTCTTACCGGCATGCTTTCAGTGTTTGCATGTGACGGTGGGAGACATTATTACTGTCAAAGATTCACACTGTATTGTCAAGTAGCACTTCAGGAGAATTTCTAGTTTGCCCATTTTATCCACTGTCGGTATTATTGTGTCTGACGATCGCCATGGAGAACATTCGAGCGCCGCGGTGAATGTCCCCTCTAAATCAAATCTGCTTAGTTTGAGAGTTTGTGTGTCATGCTAATGGTGTTTTCCCTGTTGTAGTCGGATACATCGACTTGTTTCATTTCCCATTAGCACTAAATCAGATGTAAAAAAAAAAAAAAGTAACTGTTGTGGTTTTTTCTTTTTTCTTTTTTTTCTTTAAATACCTAGGTTGCCAGCAGATGGCTCTTATGAGAAATGATTTACTGTTTTAGAGAAGCGCAGGCTCAGACAATGCCAGCAGGTAATTTGTCGGACTTCACATTCAACCTGCCAGACGCCAGCAGTCGCACAGACTCAAATTTCCCATGCTGAAGGAGTCTGTCCGGCGCGTTAGTCACCCAAGTGTGCTTGAGATGCTGCATGTCTCTTCATGCTAGTATTTCTCAGCACAGCATGCTTCTTCTGTGAGTGTGCTGCTCTCCATCTGCTTTTGACTCGCTGCATGTTTGTGTGAGCAGAGCAAGAGATGTTGAGTGTCTTTGAATAAACTGATGAGGATGGGGGTCTTTTATATTTGGAGTCCCCCCCCCCCCCCACACCCCCAAACGTGCTCCGATGTTTACCGAAATGCTGCACACAGTTGACGCACCATTTCAGGAAGAGGTCGGGTTTTTTTTTTTTTTAACAGTAAAGGACGCGCCACAACAAATTATGGAGTAACTTGAAAATAAACAAGTGTGAAAAGCTTCTTTTAAGTGGAATTAACAACATAAAATAACCGTTTGTCTGTAAGTGGTCATACACATCAAGACAATGTTTACTATGTCTCTCGTCAAAATATCCAACAAGGGCTCCATTTAATAAATAGGTAGTTGTGCTTTTGTGTTACAGCAGCAACATACAATCGGATATAACGGTAATCTTTTAAAATAAAAAGTTACCAGCATTTTAGACATTTATATTAGAATGTTTTTGATTATTTAAAATTTTAAGCTAAAATTGTAAAGGGAAAAAAAGAAACAAATCAACAAAGGCTTAAATTATTTGAGTTTGTGTAATTCATGTAGAGCATATGGAAGCTTCACAGTTTGAATTAAATTACAGAAGGAAAAACGTTTTTCCACTGTAGGCTTTGAGATGCACCTGCAAATATTTATTCTCTTGGTTAAAAAGGAAAATATTTTCTCTTAATATTCAGCTTTTATTGAACATTTTTCATTCTTACTTATTTAAAATGGCCCGTTTTTAATTTATTTTTTTTCTTTCGGTGGATATGAGAAAGTGACGACCCCTTTGTATTATTGCATTATGTCCAAATCCTTAGTAACTTCTTTTCGAGGGGCCAAGTAAGAAACATACTTGAGAAGCTTCTCAAAGCCCGAGCCAGTCCAGAAATTGCGCTAATTAAGCAGATCTAACGTGCACTTGTGTGCTTTTTATTCTTAGAGTCACCTGCACAAGCGGCCAAAGACGTCCGCTGCTCAGGTTAGTACTTCTTTTCTTTTGGCAGCAGTTTGTGGTTGGAGGCTAAACCGGGTCTGAGTGATTGATCAGTGTTTTGGTTTTTCTTTAGGCCTGCAGTTTGACAGAGCTGGATGAGAAAATAAGTGCAGTGAAGGCAGCGCTGCTCAAAAGAGTGACCGATTTTGGGCCCGGATTTGGGACGGAGTGTCCACTGTGACGTGCGCTTTGGCAGAAGTCAAACAACTACGAAGTCAAACATCAATGCGCCTATAAACTACATATTAACAGATGCATCTTACGTGTGGCATCAGTTTCTTTTCATATTCATGTCAGTACCAGCATCCATGTAATTGAAAAACACACTTTAACATGATCGTAGTTGTTGGCAGGCTCTGATCAGAGCGAATGCAGCTCCCTCTTGGTTTCATAGTTAAATTCAGTGTTATTGTTCTGTAAATAAAGTATTTTTTGTCCTTCCAAAAAAAAAAAAAAAAAAAAATGTCTCTTAGTCATGATTTCATGTAATAATTATTGCATGTAATGAGTTTTTTTAAGTAGCCATTCACGCCTATTTAAAACCATCTCTGCAGCTTAAAATCCCTGTAATTCATGTGATTCATTTAGCCTCCTCCCATTAGTCATTTAGAGCCAGAACATGTTGAAAATTTCTCCCACAAAAAAAGAAGTGACATGTATTATTTTAGAAATGTTCGATAATACATTTTAAATACATAATATGCACTCATAGAATAAATCCCTGGTGAATCGGTAACAAATATGATGCACATAAAATCATTTTCCCTCTCTTCATACCTGACGTTGGGAAGGTGAGCGTGTGCGTTTGTGCCTGACAGCATGCATGTGTGTAATTGAGATGAATCAGAGAGAGGGAGAGAGCACCTGATTTATCTGCCCGACTGCTGTGTGACGATGATCACCCCTAATGGTTGTCATTATAACAAATGACCTGATTACGGGAACTCTGTTTGGAAAACATATTGGAGACCCAACAAACCAGCATTAAATGGGACGCCGCTGCGTTTGACACTGTGACATGTTCATAAAAGGCTTTTGCATAGAGCTTTAACTGAAGCGGTAATTATGAGGTTTTTCTTTTTTTTTCCCCCTCTGTTTCAAGTAAGTCTGGAGAACTGTTGCATTATCTGGAAGCTGGATTGTACCTGAAGTAGTTTCTCTATTCAGAGGTGGAGGGATGTATATAACATGAGCTTAATATCTTTGAACTGCGTTTAAATGAAACCAAACTGCTTTGTTTCTTTTGTCACTGAGTTATCGCGCTGTTCTTAGTGCAAAAAAAATGTGCATACATTGCACAAGAGTTATTCTTTATTGGGCTTTTTCACTTCTCCGGAGAGATTTATTTGCATATTAAAATGTTCCACGCTTTAATACTTCGAGTTCCAAATTGGTGTGAACTTGTATTATATTTTGAGCTCTTCTTTTTTTTTTTTTATGTATTCCTTATGGGCACCGTCTTGCAGCCTCCAGTTAGTGACTGCTAATCACTGTGGTTAAAATGAATAAAGTGATTAAATGTTTAACTTTCAATAAAGAGATTGAAGTATTAGAATGAGAATGAGCATATTCAGTAAATGGACAATATCATAAAAGGATGATAGATTTGGAATAAAGATTGAAAATATCTATCTGGAGACAAATGAAATAGCCTGAACTAAATCATTCTTCTCATCAGCAAAGTGGAACCCAAGGCTAAAGAAAACCACAAATGTGGTATTAATTGATTAATACTGATCGTGTGTTCTTTGTGAAAGAGACGACAGTTTTACTGGTCTATTGGTTCCTAACCGGAGGTTTTTGGATCCTTTCATTATAGCTTCTAGTATAAAATGTTCATCAGGATTTTGACATTTTGGAAAAGGGAACTAAAGAATATCTTTATATCTGTGGGTCAAGAAGGTGGAGCCCCTTTACACCCCCTTAAATTACTTTTTGTCATTCCTGATAGATTTTTTTTTTTCTCAAAACTTCAACCATGACAACAATCAGGGTAAACGAAAGTTTTTATAAAGTTTTCAACATTATTTTCCCTATTCCGAGCCTTCTCATGAACCATCCAGTGCTTTGCTTTGAAGTTTATGGTAATTCTGCTGTGTCATTGTACTTGTTCGTGTATTTAAAAAGTTCTTATAAGGAATGTCATTGGAAATTTTCTTGAACTGGTCACGGCCCAAAATAAACAAACCAATGAGCATTAAGAAAAAAGTAACTAGGAGCCTTTGGAAAATTTTGTAAAGCAAAAATTGTACTCTTGAAGAAACTCAGGAGAAGCACAAATATAAGAGGGGGGAAAAAAATTAAAACGTGTATCAGTACTTGAGTAAATGTACTTGATTAGTATGTCTCTTGGAGCCAAATTCAAAAAGAGAAAAGACAACTTACTCATTGACATGCCCACCTTTTTTTTTTTTTTCAGCATCAAACTCTTGTGGGTTGATTCATTGCAAATAAAAAGCATGAAGCAGGCGCCTTGACCAGTTCATGGTTGATGAACTGAAAGCACAGACAGTCTTTTAGACCTGCCGGATGAGAACTCCACACTTTTTAAAACCCAAGTGTCTCTTGTCTCTGAACAACAAATGGCAATGATATATGGATTTCAAAACTGATTTTGCCAACAGTTATGACAAACCGACGAGTGCGAATTTCTCATGTCTGTGGAAATCACTGTAACTCCCCTTCCTTTTCTTTGCTGTCGCTCTTTGTACACCTTGTCAAGATTCATTTCAGAGTTGAGTGATGGAGTGACCTGAATACAACAGAGGACGTCGCTTTGTGTTTTTAGTAGGTTATTTCATTCTCGGTGCGGAAACGGAGACGTTTTATTTCCGCCACTTCATTCAGGTGTTCCCTGCTTTTTGGGCTCTGTCCATCTCGCGCTCGGAGACGGGAGGCTTCTGGGCAACGAGGGGCCACAATGTGCTGGGAAGGGGAGCACTTGAGCTGTGGCAGCGTGGACGCGGGGAGGGAGGGCCGGTCTCATTGTTCCCCAGGAGCTTTTGTCTCAGGCACAGTCCCCTTATGAGGGTTAATGAGGACAAATTGGTCTGGGTGTAACAAAGGGATTATGGAGTTGGACAAAAGCTTGTATTTTGTGGGCTGTATTTTTTTTTTTCTTTCTTTCTTTCTGGGATACACCCATCATCTGCCCATTAAGCCAAACGCTCTGACTACCGTCTGCATGAAGTGGCTCGGCAAATATCTCGATGTCTTTATCCTGTCTATTTTACCACAGCAATACATTTTGAATGTATACCATCTTACAGTTAATTTAGGTTAAACATGAAGTTTGTTTTTGCAGTAATATACTTTGTAATCTTTGCAAGTATTTGGCTCCCGTCCATCTATGGTTGTCAAGAATATAAAGTCAGTATGTCAACATTAGTGTCAGTGGTTAGTGCTCTAAGGTTGGGTGGGCATGGTGTGTCTTTTCAAATGAACAAAGAGCCACTTCCTTATTGACTCCATGTAATTCCAGCCTGTCACTCAGTTCTTCGCTTCGCCCGATGTCTTGAAATGTTCTTGGGAACCTCAGTAAAAAGACACAGAGGTGTTCCTTGTCTTCAGTGGGTCCAGTATTTTTGTAGGGTCGAGGGAGAGGATTCATATCCATTCATATCTCACAAACTCTTAATGGGCTCCAAGCCCTCCAAAAAAGAAAGCTCTTTCCTGTGACTAGTCAGCTCCAGTCTTTATTCATCTGTGGCTCCGTGTCAAAAAAGACTGTTGCTCGTTTGTGCCCCGAACAATGAGGAACAAGGCTGAATCTCTAGCTGGGAACAAAAGACAGAAAACAGGCTTTTCACTCTGCAGAACATTAGATTCTGACACATTTTGCCATGGCAGTTTTCCCCCCACCCCCCCACCCCCATCCTGAGTGCTGTGGCTCTGGTCTTTTAAAGAGACCACCTGTTGGCAACAAGCCTGTTCTTCATTACAGACAGGCCTATTATCACAGGATGAGGAGCACCACAGGCTAACTTTTTTAAGTTAACCCTGCTGTAGCATTCAAAGCTGGCCGATCGGGAAACATAGATTACGCAAAACCACTGGAAAGTCTATAACTCATCATTTCACATGTTCTGTTTAAATGAGGGCTTTTGTTGGTGTAAGTGGGAAGTGCCTCATTCACACCCTTGTCAGTCAGAAATGTCACAAACAAAAGGGCTCGAATGTGGGCAGTTTGAATGTCCTATAACTTGAGATCTGGGGCCAAATTCAAACACATTGCAAGGAGGAAAAACTCAAATGCACCCCCAGTGAAGCTGTTGATGGTGGTCTACTGATTTCAATCTATGTGTCACATAGGGAAGGTTTTTATTCTACTTTAAAGTGCAAATTTGAGAAATTTCAACCTCCAAAACATTTGCATAACTACAGCATGCAGCCTCAAAACAGTGTGTAGAATAAAAAAAAGAATATTGTGGGTGG
Organism: Lipophrys pholis; assembly: GCF_963383615.2. NCBI lineage: Eukaryota > Metazoa > Chordata > Actinopteri > Blenniiformes > Blenniidae > Lipophrys > Lipophrys pholis. Next base: position 13,897,213 of record NC_137633.1, read on the forward strand.
CAATATAAAGCAATCAAGTGAATAGTTTTGTCTTGAATTGGACATGATAAACACAAGCACAACCCAGGAGTGGTATTTTCTTCTCTGATTGTGTGGAGATTTTTTAAAGAGAATGTTCAGTAATTTTTGGTTTTCATAGCGTCGGGGGTACAAAAAATACATTGATATACTGTGGAAATTTAAAGAGAAGTTCTTTTTTTTTTACGAGGAACTTTCCCTGTTATGGTCCAAGCACAAAATGTGCGTTCGCTTGTGGTGGCGCTACGGCAGCAAGGGGAAAATTTCCTTTCTCCCCTGAGTTGATATTAAAGACGGCAAATACCTCCGTCATGGTCATGCCTTCACTGTCAGAGTATCCCCAATGCACTTGTTTCATGTTCACAAACACCCAGATGAGGAGGGGATGGGAGGAGAGGGTGCATGCACCTGTGACCCTCCCCCCACAAAGCAGAAAGCACAAGAGAGGATCCCCCTGCAGCCCAAAGGCTTCAACAAGAGGCAGTCAGCTGCTCTCTGTGGCCCTGCTGCATGGTCCCCAGGCTCTCTGGAGTTAAAATGTGCCTGTGATATTGCCAGGAGGGAGCAGCGGGAGTTGAATTCAGGCAATTACAATCAAGTCAGGGCATAGTTAGTGCGTGGGCCCTGGCAGCACCTGAGCTGGATGCTGATGAGACACTTAGCCCTAAACCCTCATGCATTGGCCCAGGCACTGCGTAGAGCGAGCCCTCCTCCCCTCCTATCGCCCTCACCCCCCCTCTCCCTCTCTTCCCACAGCAGCAGACCCCCTACTGGACACTTCCACTTCCCTTCACCTCATTTAGGCCTCTAGAGCTCTCTCACCCTCTCTCTCCCTGGCCCTCACATTGCAATACTTCTGCTTTATATAGGTGGCGTGGAGTACTGCACTCAATCACTCTTCATTCATTCACACTGTACAATAATAGACTACTAGTCCGATATTGTCCTTCAAGCACCTGTGCATAGAAGAGCTTCAAACTTGTGAGGTGTCATGCCAACTTCTTGAGAAATATATGAAGAGTTATTTTCTCCCAAATCCACACAAAACCCCAGCAGATAAGTGCAGAAAAGATGCTTTTGATCATTCCTGTTGCACCGTAAGGTGCAGAAGAAAGCATTCTCACAAGAGTCTTCCCTATCTTTATTACACATCAAACCATCATACTCGAGTCCCATCACATCGCTATCTTTGCATGGATATTCACTTGCAGGTGGCTGACTATAGGACCGCACGTCCCATCCGATGTGCTATGGCAACAGGAAGAGAGAAAAGGAAAGGGAGGTGCAGTTCTTGAATATCTATGACCCAAGAATATGGAGTCAGGCATCACAACAACAACACTCTTAGCCCCTTTTCCCAATAAGATGCTCTCAGCTCTTTCTGAGGGAAAGCCTCCCGGCTCCCGCCCTCTCTCAGCCACCACACTTTGCTGAAGTGTCATTAGGATTGTAAAGGGCAGGTTGCCATAGAACCCGGATTGCTGCAGATGTATGGACTCATAGATAAAACCACCATATTTTGAATATAAAGATCTGAGTGCGGCACCTAATATGAGGGACCCTACTAGGGGCTTCACTCACTGCTTCTTCATCTGCAGTCTGTGTGCATGCATCTTTCATGTGTCGCTTTAGTGGTCTGTTTTGTGAGATTGCTAGCTTTGCTCTTCAATCCGCTCTCATTGTCTATCTGTGCCTGCTCTTGTTAGTTAGAGCTGGGCATAGTATTTGGTAGAGCCAAGGGGAAAGGTGGCACACCTCTTTCACGGTTTTTGCCATAATGGTTGTCTTTTGATTTTGCCCGGGCTTTAGAGACTACCAGGGATTGTCTCTTTGAAATTATTCCATTTTGGCAGAGAAAAAGAAAATGGATTGCACAGGTCCTGTTTTGTTCCTGGGGGGACGGCTGCAGTATTATCCTGAGCTGACACCGGTGGCAAAGAGGCAATCACTGTGGCCCTCGCTCTGACAAAAACACTCCATCTGCAAGGAGAGGAGGAAATCACACCACAATGATGTCTGACTCTTCTGCCTCACTCTGGCAGCTGGGCCCTGGGACCCATGAACTGCTACACAACTGCCACCACAACGACTTCTTTACAAACGCACAAACACCACACTACAAATCAGCAGCTGTAACACACAAAGGCAATGCACCTGCCATCACACAACAACCAGAACAGTACAGATTTGTTCAAAAAGTTTCTTTGACTACTCAAGGCGAGTTAGAATAGTTTCTTTTATATCTGCAGAGTGTGCGCATAATATCAGAGTTACTTTTTGGGCTATAATAACACTTGAATTAGAATTACTATTACAGATCTTTGTGTGTATAATACAATTACATTGTTTCAGTTCATCCTCTTGATAAACAACGACTACTGCGTAAGTTTTAAACACAGTAAACTGTCCGTAAAACTTAAACACTATTAGGATGTATAATACACACAGAAACACACACACACACCAAATGAAAGATAAGCAGGCATGCAGTGCGACCTGTTAGTATTCAGTAGTGTCATCTCCTTCCCTCCATGTCCCATACCTGGGGATCAAACGCACCTCTTTGTGAGTGAGGCCTGACCCCCTGCTATTAGCAAACAGAAGAGAGCCCAGCTGACACCACTCTTGAGATGTGCCATGTAGACGGAGGCCTGTGATTACAGCACAATCCTGAGGAGACAACCCTCCACCCCGCTGCAGCCCCAACCTCCTGCAACTCCCCGCACGCACGGATCGAGCCTGCCTCCATCCCTCCTCCCCCTCCTCCTCCTCCACTACAAATTCACCTACCTCTGAAATAGATGTTAATCTCTCGCCCAATTGGCTGCCTCGGAGACCTCGTTGACACATATATCGCCATTCCTGATCCATGAATAATCAATAGGGTGCTATTTTCGTGAACATATTTTCTCGAACAGGTCATTTCTCGTGACTATTACTGCAACAGATTAGAGTCTGAGATTGAACTTTCAGACTTGTGGTGGAGGTGGGTGTCCATGTATGTTTTTTTTGGGGGGGGGGGGGTTTGTTCCTGTGTGAGTGTGCATTTGTGTGTGTGTGTGTGTGTTCATGTGTATTATGGATGGAGGAGCTCGCTGTAGGATATAGTGTAACGTGGGGGACACTGGTCTGTCTAGTGCCTTCATAGCCCCACATGAAAACCAATGAAGGTAAAGCAAGAGGGGGAATTAATTTGTTGTGAGAGAGGCAGAGGCTCAAGTGGGTCTTCCAATAGCAAATTAGCAAACCCTCATTTCAAAAACCCTCATACATACTAGAGAACAGTAATGCACAAACACACACAACATGCAGATGCATTCAGTATTTTCCCACAAGGTTGTAGCCAAAACGATTATTCAGACTTCTCTTTTTCTGGAACATTTTTCCCTACTTTTCTCTTTCTTTCTCACTCTTTGTCCCACGTTGACACACACACACACACACACACACACACACACACACACACACACACACAAGCACATGCACGCACACGCACAAGCCTTCGTGCACAGACAAGAAGAAAACTTCAATTTTATCTGCAGGGGCAGAAATCAATCTCACATCTCTTTAGTTAATCCGCAATGACTCTCTACAGATCCTGACACTAATAAGGTATTGAGCAGGTGAGGCCAGGGGCTGAGGAGGAGAACAGAGGGAGAGGAGAGGCCTGCAGTCTGGGGCCCGACTGGCGGCTGGCACTGTTCCAGTGCAATTATGGGGCTTGTGTATGGGAGAGAAGGGTGCAGGAAAGAAGCGGCAGAGATAGAAGAGAGAGAGAGAGCGAGAGAGAGCGGGAGGGAGGCGTAGAGAAAGAGTGAGATAGAGGGGGTGGGGGAGAGGGGGGGAAAAAAATCGATCCCATCTGTGGTATGATGGTTAATTAAAGCAGCTCTTGAGCAGCCCAAGGATGAGAGGCTTGGCTGGGCTCCTGGAAGCACAGCTCTGATTACTCACACAGAATGGATGGTTTCTTAGCAATGAAAGGAGGAGGCCAAGAGCTGCCTGGTGGGGTGCACAGACAACGTCAAGGAGGAGAGACATGTGCATGCTGCACTCTCACACACGTGCTAATGGACTTACACACTCGCATGTGCATGTATACATTTGCATACGTAAACACCTGGTCACAGGCATATACATCCTGAGCTTCGACACCAGTGCAAACATCATTAGATTAAATCAAAATAAAGATATGAGGGCACTAATTACATATAACTTGAGTCCAGGAAATCACAATTCCCGGAACAAAATGGGCTCAAGAGGTTAATGAGAAAACAGGTAAAGTTGATCTCATACCTCATGCCAACAAGCTTAAGTCCCACAATTATATCATACAATTTAGAGTCCTACATGGAATTTTCTAGTAATAAAAGTACAATCCATCACAATAATTATAATTTCTAATCAAAAGCGACTATATAATCCTCTCTATAAACACTTATGTAGTTCTTTTCTGGAATATGCGAACACTGATTCTGCCTTCTGGTTCCCTGAAAGTTTCATATAATCCTACTATTACACTTTGATCACCCCACAGCCAATTACACCATCCTCATTGACATTCATGGCTCCCTCTTATTGAGAGGGCATGGGTGACAGCAGTAGCACTTTGGTATGACCCCACCCCCCTATGGTGAAATATGGTATTGCATAAAATGGTCAGACAAAGTGGAAAATAAATGTCCTTTTGTATCTTTGCTCAGCTAATATTCTGGGGCATATAGTGAGAATACACACATAACCACTCGCAATGATTACCATGTAATGACCAAAAATGTACAAATTACAAAGTGAAAAAAGTGTCTTTCTGTCATAAGAACAGACACTAACACTAGAAAACAAGGGCTATTAAAAGAAGATATGTAGATTAAAAAAACAAAAACCAGACAGCCCATTCTTCTATTTCTCTAAAGTTGAAGCTGACATATAATCATACTCTCAGAGTAAGAGTGGGGTTATAATAAACCTACAAATCTGAGGTGTATGAATTATGTATATGGCAATGATTTGATGGCTGCAAAATAGAAAAGAGGGTGCAAGCGGCTGATTGAGGTACACCACGTGATGCGTCGTTCAGCGCCATGTCTCCTGGTGCAGACATCTGAGGTCAGGGCCCCATGCTAATTGGTGTCGGGCCAAATGCTTGTGAGCTAAATGAGAAAATTACACGTTCGGGGAGGAATCAGCTGCTGTTGTTGGGGTGTCTTTTATGGTACGGCTGCAGTCGTATGTGCGTGACGGAGACAGCCGTCTGGCTCTCTCTTTGTAGGGCTCGTGGAGGCAAAGTAGACAGTAAACTTTAGTGGTTTAAAAGGTGTGGGAGCTGCAACCCACTTTAAACAACCACACCCAATAGATATACATGCACCGACTGACCCGATTAGTTAGGAATCCTTTGATATGACATAAAGTGCATATATCAAAAGGGATTGAGTGTAACTAGAAAAATCTAAACTCTTTGCATGACCTTTAAAGATAAAAATAACACTGTCGACAGAAGGTGGAGTCAAGACATGGAAGAAAGTGTATTTCTTTGTGACGAAACACAACTTGTAATGTTGAAAATGCTCCAAATGTATATTTAAAACAAAACAGACTTCCAAAGTTGCTGTATCACTACAAGATGTGCATGTAGGTCTGAACTGTAAACCTGATTGATTCCTCCACTTATGCATTACTGTGACTATTTGTCTTCCAATTCCAATATTGGTTGTTCGATCCCTGTTTTGGTCACAGCTCTGTGCCCCAATTTGAACCGATAGTCTGTGAGCACCTTGCATAACATGAGTGTGACAATAATCATGTGCATCAATATGATTTATCGTGTAAAGCATGTCGAGACTGCTAAAGCTGTACATTATGCTATATAAGTAATGTCTACTTAACATTTATGTCTATTCAGTTCTACTGAATAATTGTACATTAAAGTGTGGTTATCAGTGATCACATCAGTGATGTGTTAATATTCATAGTGTTATGTTCCTGGATACATGTGTGCTTTCATTACAAAAACAAATAACAGCACCTGCCATTGGCCCAACATGAAAACGACATTGGTTTCAGTGTTTCTACCATTTCCGTGTGATCATTTTCAAAACTGTGCCGTATAAACACAAAACCTTTATGAAACGAAAACACAAAAATGATGCATTTTCAGTTGAAATATTGTGTAAACGGGAACTGAAATTGTGAAGAAAACCACCTGTAAGTTTAGACAAATGACTCACTGGGTAGACCCAGAAGCACAAACCATGTAAATTGATAAACTACAGAATCTGCCTTAAAAATCAATTTGTTTCTTCTATTTTATTTTGGACATAATAAATAAAAACAAAATAATGAAAGTAATAATAAATAATGAAAACTTTTAACATGCTCAAAAAGGAGTAGGGAAAAGAAATGCATTTATGAAATTTTACTCCCGATCCAGGCAGTTTGTTTGCATCCTGCCACATCCAATGACATACTTGTAAATTTTCTGAAACTTAATTAACCACAAAAAAAGCAAAGAAATCAGCCAGCAAATAAAAAAAACACAAGGTAAGAATAAAAAACAAGTAGTGGACACCACCACCCTTCTTCCTACCTGGTGAACACCACTTGCTTGGGCGCTGTTTGACCTGCTTCATTATTGGACACTGCCTGAGCTCCCCCGATAGTCTCTTCCACTGTTTCACTCTCGATATTGAAATACTAAATGCTTTTAAAGTTGTCTATGCACATGGATGTTTAAACTTAGAGCAAAGGAGTATTGCAGTATGCATCATGTAAAGAAATCTAATTCAGTGTTGCTCATTGACGTCACACAGGCCAGCAGTGAGAAATAATGTGGCCTGCAGATGAGATTTGGAAAACTTCAAGATGCCCTCTGGACAGGCTGCGTGTCCACTATATCACAATAAGTAGTTGTTAATTACTTTTACTTTGTGATAATAAAACATCCTCACTTTGTATTGTGTTAAAAGACATCTATTGTACCCTGCCTTTTTTAATAAACAGTTTCTAGACCAAGAATTTAAATTTTTTCTTTGTTCACTTAACACAATCACCATAATCCACTCAACATGTAGAAGTATTTTTCATATATAAATCAACTTATTGAATTACTGATGAGTGATACTGTTTGAGAAATCTGAATCATGTTTTATTCATGGGAGGTTTTTTGTTTTTTTTCTTGTCATGTCTTTGTGTGCAGGTGGTGTGCACTCATATGTCATTCAAGGTCTGGGCAAATTATTCACTTCTAAACACAACATTCCTCCACTCCTCTGGCACACCTAACAAACAGACAAACAACAATGTGGACTAAATTACTAAATCATTGAATTGCCTTCCTTTTGTTCTTTCCCTTATTTCTCTTCCCCGCTGGCTCTTTCTCTCTCCAAGACAGCCTTCTTTAATGGTGAGCCGTGGTAATCTTGAGTAAACGCCATTAACTGTTTGCTCATATCGCCCACAGAAACTTTGCCACAGTCTCTTTTGTCTCACTATCAGTTGTTTTAAAAAGGTTTGTGCTGTAATGGCGTGGCCAGCCAGTGCCAGGGGACTTTGAAGTGCCGTCTCATCTGGAGAATCAACTTCAATGGTCACTGAAAGCTGACCCTGACGTTGTAATTTCAAGAGGTCATGTGACACACACACACACACACACACACACACACACACACACACACACACACACACACACACACACACACACACACACACACACACACACACACACACACACACACACACACACACACACACACACACACACACACACACACGTCCCTTCTGGTCACATTGCATTGACTTACGGCGTTACATTAATCTCCTGCCATCTTAAAAACAAAAGGGGAAAACCTTTAACTAATGTCGTAAAAACATTCTGCTTTGAGTAAAATATGACTTGATAAATGTTAGTATGACAAGGTAAAAGCTTTTAACTATACTCAAAGTACACTGTGACTACAGTAGGTGGGACAGCTGTAAATATTAAAGACAAAATTGCCAATACTACATATCTGAAAGCCTTATATGACCTCACACCATCATAGCCATAGGTAAGGCTTTTACTGTGAAACATAAAGACCCTTCCATCCTTTCCACATTGCGCGTTCGCAGACCGCTTTCACCATGGATGAGCACGCAGTTCCATTCATACTACATTTCAGGGTTCACATCGATACGCATTCCATAACGTAACGTAACAATCCCCAAAATATTTTCACTTCTGGTGGTAGGCGTTCTCCTTTGCTAAAATTGTTTAATTTTCCCTCCAGGAGTTCTGAGCTGTCTTTATATTCTTTTAAATTGTGATTGTACAGATGGGGATACCGGCAGATCTTCTCACACAAGTGCCCAATAGGCGTCCATTGGCGTTGTTGTTGTTTGTTGCTCTGGCTCATGCGTGGTCAGTGCGCTCAGTCTGCACAGTCAACTGCAAAGGGGTTTGTGTGTCACACAGACCTAAGTGGACTCTGAAGAGCAAGTTTTGAGAATGTAAGTTTTGAAAAGTAGATATACGTGTTTAAAGGGAAAGAGTAAACTTTGTACTATGACCATTTGTACTATGTACAAATTTGCATTTTTTTTTTATAAAACTCTACTTAAAGGAGACATATCATGCTTTTAAATCCTTCCTTTTTACATATAAATCATACAGTTGTGGTCTATACAACGCGAAACTGCAATGCTTGGGTCTGAATTCCTCATTATTAGAGCTCCACAGGCCCCTTTTCAACCCCTTTTCTGATGTGCTTCTGAGAGCAACTCGTTTTGGGGCGGTCTCTTCAAATGCAAATGAGACACTTCATACCCTGCCTCCTCTCCAGGTTGCAGAGGTGACACTCGGTTCAACGTCACCCTGTTCGGCCATCTTTGTAGTTTGATAGAACAGATACAATTATCTAGCGGCGCAGAAACTTTATATTCACACATTATTTACAAAATGTCAACAACGGAAGATTTGTCCATCCAGCCATACATGTTGGAGCCAGAGTCGGACCCGGCGGAGCGAGATGAAAATGACCATGATGCACCTACAGAACAACGTCTTCATATGGATGTAACGCAATGGTGTGTTACTATATTTACACTAACTTCTCCATCCATGCCCACTACTACAATATTGCCTGTATTACAACGACTATTTAACACAGAAGTTACATTATAATCTAAAACGAGCACACAGCGCTAACATATGAAGACGGTGCAACTGCTAATGCTAACAAAACAATGACAGGGACGTCTTATCATCACACTTTTTAGCGTTATATACAGCTTACCGAAGTGCTCTGTTCGTCGTCTCCATAGATAGAAGGAACTGACCGCTCAATCAGACCAAGTCTTTCGGCAAATCCTTCTTTATACTGGCGGAGGTTGCTGAAGCAGTCGTCCTTAAAGTGCTTCGCGCACACAAAAATGACCTTACCCACAGATGTGGGTACATTTCTGTGAAAAATAATACTCAACCAGGCACTTCGAAAAGGTTCTGATGCTGGGAGACGGTGTAACGAAGCTTGTGGGTTACTACATCCAACAACCGAACATTTCGACTTATCCTCTCGTAACTTCGGTTGGACTACAAAATCGCAGCGAGAAACAAAAATGGCGGATTGCTCGAAATGTCGATGTCCTAATTTGGCAGTTCCGCTGAGAATACTGTGACGTCATTGTTCAAAAAACGTAATAGAGAATAGAAAAATCGAAACCGATCGCAAAATATGACCAAAACAGAATATAAAGATATCAACGGAGCACCTGAAGAGACTACTTTGAACTTTTCTGTACTTCTAAACACTCTAAATATACAACAAAATGCATTTAAGGGCTAAAAAAGTGGATTTAGCATGATATGTCCCCTTTAAGTATAGCAACCATGTATTAGAATTTTACTTTATACCTCTGGACCTAACTATAAAGACCTCTGACCTTCATCTTAACCTAAATTTCAAAATAAAAGTCTTCACTGGGACTCACAATGACCTTTCCAATGAGGACCTTCATTTTTGTCCCCAAAATGACTGAAGTCCTCATGGGTCAGTGTGGAATCAGGTAAATGTCCCCACAAGTGTAGAAGGACAAGAATACACAAAGACACACTGAATGTGTTTGTGTTCATTTCAGGGACATTGAAGTGATTTATAGTTACTTTCCTTATGTCCCCACAAAGTCCCCATAATGTGAATACAGTAGGGAAACACACACACACACACACACACACACACACACACACACACACACACACACACACACACACACACACACACCACACACACACACAACACACACACACACACACACACACACACACACACACACACACACACACACACACACACACACACACACACTTGAGAGAGCAATGACTTACATTCACGTCCAAGCCAACGTCACGAGCCAACATCATAATAGCCCTTACTGACTTCAGACACAAAAGACTCAATTAAGAAACACTTTTACAAATGAGCAGAAACTTTACAATAAGCCACAGTTGACATAGACTTTATCTATGAAATTAAACTTTGTGAATAGCAAATAATTCTTTAATATATTTTTTCAGGAATCAAAGAGCCACAAAGGACATCTATTTGGTTGTCATTGTTGAATCCCTTTTATTGATTTTGCTGCTCTTCAATACCTTATATACATCCCTATACCTATAATATATCCTGATTAGAAGCATTCTCAAGATGCTTCAACATTTCCAAAACTAGTTGTTATTGGTTCTTAGAGCAGCATCAGTTCACCAACATCAATCAACGGAGTGGTTTCAAATTTCTTTAAGCGCAAGACCCAAAACCCAACAGTCATGAATTTATAAAGAACAGATACATAGAAAACATGAAATCGGTGTGTAACATTCTATGAGTGTATAAACACTATAAATTTGGACCTGAAAAAAGTCAGCAATGACCAAGTCAAGATTAAACCAACACATTCAAATTCTTTGCACCAGTATTTGCCCAAGTCACAATATTTTTCATTTATGTGAAAAATATGGACATAGATAATTGTAAACATTCTGAACAACATTCAGAAAAAATGTAAAATTATATTCGCTAGAAAAAGCGTGAAGTGAAATGTTTAGGTTAGAAGCTTAGTGTAATTTCTACTCCGGTGCTCATCAGAGTGATACAGTAATTTTTGCACTTTATTTGACATGCAGAGATTTTTATTTCTGGACTTACTTCGATACCAAATAATGAAGAATGACAAATGACAATAAAGAACAATGATAATCATATTAATTTACCTTGCCAACTGTGTATACAGTAAATAGATTTCTCTTCACCTTTTCCCACTTTCAGAATGAAAAATTATGCTTAAAGATTAATGCTTCACTATCAATACTAAAGACACGATTTAATGCACTTACATAACATTCATTTACTGTCAAATTAATTAGTTACGGTAAAAGCATTCCTAAAGGTTTGATCTTCGTTTTCTCAGAATGGCACAAACTTAGTGCCAAGATATTTTTGAGGGAGCCGTTAATAGTGAGATTTTGGCAGCGGTAGGACCTGGATGAGTAATGGCAGCAGTGCATTAGGAGTAAAAGAGAGAGAGAGAGAGAGAGCGAGGGGTAGAGAGATGTGTGCTAGCCTGAGTTGTGAGTCAACATCAGAGGCCGCAGGCTGACCCCACGGGGGATTACACACTCTGATTTAAGAGCATCTCCCCAGCTCCTCTCTTCTCTGCACCACTCAGGTCCTGGGTCCACACAACACCCACATGAAGCGACATAATGTCGAGGAATACAGACACAGGCTCACATGCACGCACAAACACACTCGCATGTACACTTGTGTGTAGGATCATTCTCGTTATACCCTTATTCTTAGCCCTGCTCCATTTTGTTTATAGGCTTGGGGCAGAGTAGGATCATAGCAGGGTTCGTATCCACAGAAAGAGGGAGAGCGAGATCTGAGCCCCTGCAGTGGTAAGTAAATACAGCCTAATGGCCTCTGATTAATTCTGCATTGCTCTCATTGGGCCAGTAAAAAGAGATGTAATGACCTGCATCTCTCTCTCTCTCTTCTCGCTCTCTCATTTTCCTTGTCCCTCATTTCTCCCTCGCCCCCCCCCCCCCCCCCCCCCCCTCCCCTTTCACGTTTTCTCAATTTCTCCCTCATTTGCTCAGCTTTTGATTATGAATTAAAAGGGATTGCAAATGGTATGCTGTTGGTTGGCCCCCTGATTGCCATATTTGATTAAGAAATGTCAGCGTGCATGTTTCCCATGCCGGCCTTTTCTTAGCCTCTCAGTTCGCTGCAACATTCACACATCCACCGGGAACACAATGGCAAACTTAAACCAGAATGAACTTGCGCTAATCAAAGGCATTCTTCCATCTCCCCCTTTCTCTTTTCCTCAGCCTCTTTTCTCATTTTTTGCCTTTTCAAGGCTCAGTGGGTTTTATGTATCAGCAGCGAGACACACCAACAAGGGAGAAATCAGACAATTAAAGAGCATTGAGAGAGACAGGTAGAGCGGAGAAGGAGGACAGAGACAAGTGATGGAGATCCAGGTTCTTTTTGGAGGACATTAAATCAAAGCAAAGCAGACAAATCACATCTCTTTTCTCTGGTAACAAAAATCCTAAAGACACTTTTGATGATTGTTTTTAATTTGGCATTTTGATCCCATAGACTTCATATACATTTGTTTTTTTCCCACTTATTCAGACACAAATAAGTCACATTTTGGTTTGTAAAGCCTCATTAAATCCTACTAGTCACACAGAATACTAACAAAGCAGGTTACTTTATTATTCATTATGGGTTTTGAAAGCTGACGCGAACTTGACCGACTGAGTCATGTGGAAATAGCATTAGTCATTAAATTAATTGTGTTGGATTTTTTTTTTTTTTATATCTTTAAAATTGCATACACTTTCTCAAGCAAAGTTAAAAACATTTTCTAGGATGAGGTGAAGAAGTAAAATATTTTCAGCCATATTGGTACAGACCAGAGCTGGCAAATATCAAAGTATCTATATTTCATTTGTGCTTTTAAATAGATTTGACAGAAGCAATTTGTACTTTGAACTGGAAACTTTTTACCTCTACTCACTGCATTTGGGGGGAAGACAAACATGGGCAAAATGTTTTGAGAAACACATTTGGGGAAAATCTGTACTTTTTACGACTTACAATCATGAAACGGGATTGTGACCTTTTTGAACTTTAGTCAGGTAAAATTGAGTATATTCAATTGCCTTTTTAAAACGTATGTACCTTTCGGAAATTTTTTCTGTACCTTTTAAAAAATTTCAGAATGTGTACTTATTTACTCTGACTTAAATTTAAAAAAAATTATGAACCTGTAGTTTTACTTAAATGATTTTCTGACACAAGTATTATCAGCCTACGTTTACTGAAGTAAAGAATGAAAGTTCTTTTGCTTAGTGAAACTTAAATGTCAAAATGAGGGCATTAAAAATCACATGAGGTATTTGAATGGACAAAATAATTTTGGACTATGTTATGAGAGCTGAAAGTGGATAAATGTTACTGACAAAGATGGCCTTGCCAAACAAGTCGTATGAAGTTTTACATTGAACATTGAAGTGCCAAGTAGAAGCAGAGGAGGATTTTATTGCCCATGCCCGCTATGAGCTGTAAACTACTGACTGTTAGAGTGAGAGGTTCATTTATGATGTGTCAAGACTGACAGGAGCCGAGTCAGCCAAAACGCAACAAAGCTTACCATTAATGATCACTGAAATAGCTGTTTATAATAAGCTGCAGAAAGTGTTATTTTCATCCTTGTGGCGTGACGCTCGAGTCCACTGAGCTGGCAGAGCCCCTCCCTATGTGAAAGCCAAAGATCACAGCCAGCCAGCTGGCGCATGCCAGCTGATGCACACAGGTGAAATCCAAGTGCCAGAAATAATTGGTGAGTTGTGCTGTTGTATAGGATCCCAAAATGCTAATTACACCCATTGGTGTCTCGCGCTTCCTTTCCTCGTGATGGAAATACTTTCATGACGAAAGCACAATGAGCTCTCTGTAATCACGACAGGTACGAGCACATGAAGTTAAATGCTCCCCTGTTTGCAACAATGAGGTAATAAGTGGTCCTTTATTGACTGGCCATGCTGTATGAATGTTTGTGAAGATGACAGCATTGACAGCTCACAGAGCCTCAACAAACAGTAAATATTGTAGCCACACTGTGAAAGACCTCATTTGGACAATAACCCTTCTCCGTCAGAGGGGCCACACATGAAACCGAGGTGCAAATACATCAGAGCTCCATTGCTCTCAATACGTTTGAAATCACAACCAAGCAAGAGAAGAGTTCTGCACATGTTAAACATTCTTTTCCATATTCAAATTCATGGCCACATGTGGTTGTGCAGTGATTACCACTTTCACCTCACAGCAAGAATAACCGTGCAAACGTGAGCCTTCTTTTAAGCTGGTAACATGCGTTTGATGTTACCAGTTTAGCCGTGTCAGCATGTCTTTACATGTTCAGCCACACTTACCCATTCACAAACCAATGGTGACGACCGCCATGCAAGATGCTTGCACGCTACTGGGGTTCTGCATGTAAGTTAACCGGTTCTGCCAATTGAGCCAAAGGCACCGCAGTGACCAGAAGTTTTCTGTGAATGTGACTGGTAGTCTGTCTCTCTGTGTTTACCCTTTGATGAACTGGTGTCCCTCTCCCGGGTGACCCCTACACCCAGCAACTCTAAGTTAGATTCAGAGATTTATTCTAATGCAAACACATGCGCTTTCATACTTGTATTCACTGATTCCTGTATCAGGTGTCTGGTTTTCATCTGATGATGGAACATAATCAGAGGTTACAGTTCTAAAGCCCCTCTGTGCCCTTGCATAGATGAACTATGAATTTATTGCAATTTATTCTTAAGATGTATACTAAAATGTTATGCTAACCAGAAGTGTTTACCTCCTTGGCCTTTGGACTTCTCAGCAACTTAGTTGATCGGTGACCTCCACTCAATATCCTGGCAAATCAGTCAGTTGGTATAAAACTCATAATTATTTGACCTCTCATTGTTAAAGTGCCAAAGGCCTGCCGCATCTACTCTTTTCTACATAGTTAGATTACCTTTGGCAATATAGACTGTTGTGAAGAAGTACATCAAGGGCACAAAGCAAACTAAACTCATTAGACTTTATGAATAAACCTTGGGAAAATTTCTTTTTTCCCACATTAACCCATCATATACCTAAGATGTGGACGTGCAGCTACATTGGGGCACTCCGGGGAGCTAATAGGGGTCAAGGGTCTTGCTCAGGGACCCACAGTGATGACCTGTCAGATGTGGGATTTGAACCTACAAACTCCCAATCCCAGGTCTCTACCTTCTAGGCCACCACTGCCTCTAATAATACCATTTGGTTGCTGTGTTTAGAATCCAGGTAAAATAAAATGTATGTTGGCACTTTCATAACATGCGTTATTTATTTGGCAGTCCAGGCTGCAAATCTACCTCTTTATTCATTCCCAGTTACTTTCTGATATTGTTTCTTGGCTACTTTGCTGTGATTTTCAGCACATAAGTCTTACAAAAAAGTGTCTGTGTGTGAGAATATTTTCCCTATAATGATAAGAAACTTTGAGGAATCCCTTTAAGATGTTTTCAAAATAACAAACGGGAAATAATAAACGAGAAAGTAAAGAAATTTCATTGAGCTCATGTCAAGAATTGACACCAAATGAATGCTGATGTTGCTCTGCTGGAGTGGATCACTAACAACTTTGCTGTTAATGTCTTCAACTTGTTTCCTGTGCAGCAAAATTGCAGAAAAATATTAATATTCTTAACAATGTCTGTACTTAGGTTTAAATTTTGTATATCTGCACGGGGCTGTTAAATGTCCTGACTAAAAATAGCACCCGTTAATCTCTAGATTGAGATCTATAAAATGCAATAAGATCAAATAAAACATTATTTTGAAAAGTTCAACATAGATGGGGTAAAAGGGCTAATTTTAGGATTTCAAATGATTACGTGAACAGAAATGTTCAAAAATTTCTTCAGTACATTTAAACAAATAGGAGTTTTTCGGGAATTGACTGTACAAAAATCCAAAGTTTAGTTTGAAAGACGTTTAAAAAAAACAAAAGAACACTGACCAAATTTTGACCAGATAATATTTTTACCACTACACTGCTAAATGTCTTTTTTTTTTTTTTTTTTTAAATCCCGCGCTAATCAAATCACTCTGCTGGGGCCAAAGTGATGTTGAAGTATTGAAATAATTACATGAAAGAAGATGAAATTATAGGATATTGTATTAGTTTATATGTTGTCTTCTTGATCTGTGATATTTGTTTGCAGAAACTATAGAAAAGGAACGATTTCATTGGATAATTATTGACGTGACACTGCCCCTCTCTCTCTCTCTCTCTCCCCGAGCTGCTGCCTGCAATCACTTAAGGCCTGATGAAGGACACCTGGGGGTAGAGCTGGTCAGAGGGGGAGAGCGCAGCAGTTCTTTTTGACGGCACAGGACAGATTGTTGAGTTAAAGTTTATGTATTTAATTTAGCAGCAATTTTGTTCCATCAAGTTTCACATGATAGACATTTAAGTTGAAGTGACAGTTGATCTGTGGCTGCCTTTTCTCTGGATCGCCTCACATATTCTCTCTGTCATGTTCTCCAAAGTTTTGGATTGAGGCGACAACACACTGCTTTGATTTGGATAGTGGAGTGTTGTGAACTCTTCTGACATGGCCCAGGATAGTTGATTTTCAGCTGTGTAGTAGTTGGTACTCTCACCACATGGGGGAAAAAAAGAGACCAGTTTAATTTCATTCACCCCCCCCCCTCCCCCCAAAAAAAGAAACATTTAAAAGGGTCATTAAAAAGGGTAAATAATTTTTCCAGCAAACATTTTTAAACTATACCCCATCCCTCCCCACACCCATAACTCACATGGAGGCAACAATGGACATTTATTTGTACATTTCAGCCTGTCATCTGCCCCCAAACCCCCATTGAAGCTCTGCTCGTGTCAATAAATACAGTTTACTGAGTCAAACAACACGAGAACCCGGGTTACAGTTCTCAAAGCTAACAGACAGGAGGATAATCCTTTGGTTATGAAGAAGGAAGCCATAATTAAAAAACTCTGAGTTAGATCACAAAAGATATAATTACCGTATATGTTGGAGGGATCCACAAAATATGGATAATGATTCAATGTTGTAGCATGAGCTTGACCATCATTTACTGCAAAAACTCCAAACATTTGCTTATGGTTGACCTGTTCCTCTGACAGGTGCCCTGAAATAACCTCAGATTGTTTGCTCTGCTCTCGCCTCACGCCCCTCTCACACTTCTTCCCGTTTCAGGTATCTTCACTTTTGAACATTTCTCACTTGCAACCTCTCCGACCCTCTCATTACTGCTGTCTGAGCCATCAGTTCGTGTTCACGAGCGCATCTGATGGTCTTAAACCTCAATCACCAGCAGCCCTCACTGGTATTCAGTGCACATCAGCTCACAGGCCTCACTGAGTGAGCTTATGTGTATGTGTGCAGTTGTTTGCTTGTGTACATATTTGTGCGATGTCTGTATTCAGTGAAGTATGTCCATGAAGCTATTCTTGTGTGCATTCGGCTGTGAGTCTGCATGCATGGACATGTGGACAAATGCACTTTTTGTGAGTGTCCGCGTACAACTGTGTGCTTGCACTTGTGTGTGATAATGGGCTGCGTCCATCAGCACACAGAACACGAGCCCTCTGTATCAGGCAGAAGACACACTTAATGCCTGTCACAGGGTCAGATCAAGTGTGTACAAAGGAGAATTGATTCCTTTGAAAAACAGAATCCAACCAAGGACAGTTTTCCCATTTGCCAAGGAGTAAGAATGAGAAAGGTGTATAGAAAGAGGGGAGAGGGAGAAAATGGGAGAGAGAAATGGTGTAGGTGCCTGCAGGAGAGAAATGTGTTGATCTTTTGAGATGAAAAGCCCTACTTTCACAGGCTGCAAAATGGAATGGTGGGCTTCAGGGCCAAGGCTATAAGAAGAGGAGTTTCTTTCCCCTCCAGATCCTTTTGTTATCCTCTCATCAGTCCATCTCAGAGGAGGTGAAAGTATAGTGTAACAGGGTGGGAGGAGGTGACAGTGTCAACTCTCTGACCCACTAGCATGAAATGGGCTCCCTTCCCAGCCCTGTGGGGGGGTGGGGGGTGGGGGTGGGGGGTGTACACAAGCCGCCTTACACTAGGGATGAAGACCGGAGGCTAGGAAGAGGTGAGATGGAAGTTTGAAGCAGGCATGGAGCAGAGGAGGCTGTTAATGAGGGGACGACACAAGTAGAAAAGGTTCCACTGGGGTCTTTTTTAGAAGGTGGCCCCTCTCGCATTATATTCTTGACTCCCCTCCAGGAGGGCCTAATGACGCTCTCTAAGGATGGCGGAAGCGAGGAGGAGGGGTAAAGAAAGAGAGGGGGGGGGGGCTGACAAACTGGGAAGAAGCAGCCCAAACGCCACAGAGGAGGTAGCCAAGAAAAGGGAGAGAATGGTGTCCCCACTAGAGAGACGAGAGTACGAAGGAGCTCTTTTTCTCAAGACTCTTCATGTGCCTGTTGGGGTCAGCGTGTGATCAGAATATGCAAATTACCCTAGTGGTAGGCTACCGGAAGGTTCTACCCTGTCAGAGGTAATTTACATATAAACGAATCGCCAAACAGAAGTAAATTGTTATTTACGGGTTGACAATTACTGATCACTAGCGGTAGGCCACCAAAGTAATGGATTACTGGAGTAATAGATTACTAAGGTAATGTACCAAGTGTAAGTTATGCAAAGCTATAAAGGTTGATTGGAGTAAATAGTCAGTTATCGGCCAACAGCTTTGAGCTAAAAAGGGTCGCCTGACGGGAGGAACCTCCACGGGGTCCAATCGCGAAGGCGGTCCACCAGTGGCACGACCGGTCAACAGGCGTGACGGGTCACTCCTTTGTTGACAACTGCGGGTCAGTGGCGTGACCTACCGAAGCGCCTGTGGACCCACAGGAGGCGACTCGCTGGAGTAACCGGGGAAAAGCTCAAGCTGCGAAGGCGTCACAAATGGCTATTGACCTATCAATGAACAACGGTACTTGATTACGAGTGATGATTAAATTACGGAGAGCAACCTATGATTCAAGTTATCAATGAAACAAACCTGCGATTTGTAAGTCAATAACTGAGGGGAGGCTGAATTACTTCGGTGGAGTGGACCACCGAAGGTGATCTGCAAGTAATTTAGAATGGATTGTTAATCAAACAAGTTTGGTTATTTATCTAATAACAATCGGGAGTAATCAAGGAGGAGTTGGAATTAATTAAGTAAAGTCGGGGTTTACTAATTAAATACAATGAGTTATTTGAATGAGCTAAACCATTGAAATTGAATTAAATGCAGTTAGGATTATTAATTGGATAAACTTGCGCTTTATGAATTAATAATACTGGATAATTGGATGCTGAGATGCACGAAAACCACTTAAAAATGATTAAAAGCACTCTTGAGTATTAATTGAATAAATTGACTAATTTATTAATTAATAAAGCATACAAATTATCTATCTGCAACAAAAATAAATGAACAATAGCTTAGAGACAATTCAAGTTGTGATTAGGTTAACTGGGTAACAGATCAATCAATAATAGTGCGGGTAATTAACCACAGAAAATGCGATGAAACACTTAAAATTATTTAAAAGCAATGCGGGTTATTCCCGTGGAAAACCTGCATTCATTCGCCAACGCCTCCTAGGTGTGTTAAATTACCCAAAGCGTTAAAATCATTGAAATTGATTTAAACCATTCAAACTATTAATCAATTGAATATTACCGTTACTTAATCAAAGTCGGGGCACCAGCTGAAGTTAGGGTCTTAAACGAAACATCAGTCTTAAAAAAGAAAGTTCAATTAAAATGTTTAAATTATTATTTCTGATTGAAATGATAATCGCAATTTAACTGAAGCAGGAAAGGAAGGCTGTAAATCCGAGCACTGACTGTTACAACCAGCAGTTGTCGCTGAAAAGCACACAAAAACCACCAAGAATCGTTCAATTCAACTATTAAGTGTTTATTAACAAACGTCTATTCCTAAATCATCAATCTATGAATCACATCTAATCAATAAACATCAAGCAAGATCTCATAAAACAACACAATACAAAACAAAGCCAGCTAATAAAGTGTGTGTGTGTGTGTGTGAGTGTGTGTGTGTGTGTGTGTGTGTGTTCGAGTGTGGGGGAGCGATGTGTGTGAGTGGGTGTGTGTGTGTTCGAGTGTGGGGAGCGATGTGTGTGTGTGTGTGTGCGGGTTTGTGGAGCGAAAGGGGCGTGACTTGGTGAGAGGGTAATGACCACGAACGTCCACCAGAGGGAGGTAGACGTCGGCGGTCCGGTGTAATCACCCGATCTGGCCACTAGGTGCGCGTCGGCGCGCGGGGCAGTTGTGATGACTTAATGCAACCACCAGATGGCGGTACGAGCGGTTGCAATTACCCACGCGACTACCAGAGGGCGCCAAACGGCTCGGCGACCCGGCGAGGAAATCGATGTGATTACCCACCCGGTCACCAGAGGCGCTCGGCGTGCTCTGCCTGGGATAGCGTGACGTCACTGAGCTCCGCACGGGCCGTAGCCGTCGGGAGCGCGCCGGATTCCTTGTGGCCGAGAAATCCGAGCCGCAGTGAACTACACACGGTCCCAGGGACGCACTGAAAGGAGGCGCTTGGAGGCAGCGGCGGCCGTACCGTGCGCTGGTTAGTGAACAGGGAAACAGAGGAGAAGAGGAGAGAGAGAGAGGAGAGAGGAGGGGGTGTCTGACTGTGTACACTGACGCGACCGCCTCAGCTTACACGTACAGAGTCCAAAAACGGCTGTTCGGGCAGATATGGACTCTGGGAGCAGAAGCGTGAGCTGAGGATGAGGAGGCTCGCGCGTGCGTGCGATGATTCGCGTGGATGGCCGTCCACGCGTAGACACAAAAGTACTCAGAAACAGGGATCGGCGTCCCAAAGTTACAAGTACCAACAATAAACACACAGCAATAATAATATCACGTTATTCTAATTCCTGCCCAGACTCTAAGCCTTACTTGGTTGGACGAGGGGGAAACGTGCTTCCGTGGCCAGGTGAAATCCGTCGATTTGTGGCCGCGGGCGGTTCTCTGGCGTCCCAGAAAATAGAGACCTGACGTGGACTACGGAGGGGAAACCCGTAGTGTGATCCGAGGGGCGATCAGCAGCTTCTTGCGATGAGGGGGGGAGTGAAGAAGCGATGCTCAGGTCGGTCTGCAGACGAGCGTGCGGTTGCAGCGCGCGCTCGGGGTCCGGAGGATGCAAACAAAAAAAGGGAAGAAAAAAAGAAGGGGAAACCAAAAATAAAGGGAATTCCCGCTTTTCTTGAGCTCGTCCAGCGAGGTGAAGAAAATTCAGGCCCGGTCCAGGTGCGTTAACACGAGGCGCTTTGTCTCCTTACGAAAAGGTGCGTCTGGGTTGACGCGATTTCGTTTTGGAAGAGGCTGGATCTCTTCCCGGGCCTGAATTTATACCGTTATGATGTCTTCCGGGCTCCCCGCGGCGTTGGCCGTGGTTCAGCCAATCCACGCGGGGTTGGCTTGCGCGTCACCGGGCCGGTGACCCGGTGATGACGGGATTTTGGGTCCCCCTGCCGTCGAGCTGCAGTGCCGCAGCTAGAGGAGGGGGGGACCCGGGGGCCCCCCAGGGGGGGGTCATGTGATCAATGGCGAATTTTCCAGGGTTGAGCACATGGTTTCTTTGTTCTCAAAGAAACGTGGCTCACCCCCCTCCTCGCCCCCCCCCCCCCTTCCTCATGAGGGTGAGTGAACAAAGGATTTTGGCTCCAACATCCCCCCTTTGTTCCGAAGAGTGGGATGCAGGTCACAGTCTTTGGAGCAAACCTGGGCCGAACAATCCATAGAATCTGTGAACGTCCCCATGTCCTGTGAAACATACTGTCCTTCTCTGTCCACCAGTTCACATGTGAGGTTATTTCCTGAGCAGGCTGGGCTAGTCTGGGCAGGCTAAGGCTAGTCTGGGCAGACTTACTATTTCTATTCTAACTATCTAAGCACACATACATTTCATTTCTTAAGGGTCGTCACCAGTGAACATGAAAGAGGTAGGAAAGGGACAGGAGAGTGAGAAATAGGAAGGGAACGGGTGGTTAGGAAAAGGGTTAGTAGGCCGTGCCTTCACCTCTTGGTTGGGTGAGGGCTGGCCTATTGTGTGTTTGTGGATGGGCCCACAAAACGTGGCGAGACCAGGGTCAGGGAATCCAGTCGGGCCTGTAGTTTCTGGATGTACTTGTACATCGCGTACGCCACTACGGCCGTGATGATCCAGCCACTGAGCAACATTCCGAGCGCTGCCATGCTGATGGGATGGTCTTGGTATGGGTGTCCACCTGCCCGCCTAGGGAAAGTGGCTGAGAGCCCTGTGGGCTTTAAATTGAATTTAATCAATTTGGTTCCCTCAGCCAGAAGCTGGCTTTGGAGGGTGGCATCAATTGTGAAATTGTGCCCGACGAATGCATCCATCATCTCAATCTCCACCTCGTGTCGGTCGGCATCGAGATGATGGAGGATTATGTCGTCAATGTGTACTGTAGCCCCTGGTGGGACATTGAGGAATATTGTTTGATTGGGCAGGGTGAGCTTGGTGGCTATATCATGGCGGTCGTAGGACATGGTCGCTTCAGAATGAGGTGTGTTGACGAGCCATCGACTACCTGCTCTCTCTACTCTGGTCTCGGTTCCTTCATCTTTGATGGACAAACTACCTTGACATTTCTGCTCCGGGGCGTCTGCCCTCAGCCCACATAGATAGTTGGTGACATCTCTAATGAAAGGGTTGCTGGGACAGATCCAGTGAATGTCTTTGGTGTTTGTGCACATGCTGAGATTGGGGACCAGGTAGAGTGAGGGGTTGTCGTCGTGGTAGGCGAGTGTGGGTGGCGTTCGGAGGTGTACGTGTGTGTTACCCTCCCAGAATCCCACATTCAATACGGTTTTTAAACGGTACACCTTCTGCTTTTCAATGATTGGTAGGTTTAGGATAAATCCTAACTCTAGGTTCTGTGGGTTCACAGAGATCGGAATAGCACTGCCGAGACTATATGCCAGATGTACCTGTGAAGGTTGTACAACAGTGGTGGTAGTGGTCTTGAGAATCTGTTCAACCAGTGTTAGTGGAACTAAGTACGTGGGGATCTTCCCGGTACTGAGGCTACTCACGGAGGAACTGACTTCTCTAAGGAGATCTTGCATAAGATCCCTGACTATTCGCACATACGTTATGTCCTCACTGACGATACTTGACAAGGTTGTTAAGGCATGCAAGGTGTTATTGATTAAAGCAGAATGCAAGTTTACAGTGAGTATGGTTCCCTGAACCGTTTTGGTCAAGCCTTGTAACTGTTCACTCTGTATTAGGAGTCTCTGTTGGATTTCCGGCATTTCTTCTTCGAGTTCCCCGACATGTCTCTGAAGGGCCTTCAGGCTGACCGAGTTGGCTGCGGAGAGGCCAATCGAGAACAGCGAGCCGATGCCTGCTGCTGCGGAGAGCAGTGCACCGAGGAACCGCTTGGGTCGCTTACCGTCGCTGAGGTCTTTCTCAGTGACCATGAATTTGTCCAACTGTTCAAGCATGTGAACCGTTGCCTGTTTCGCATGCTCGATGGTGTCGGTGGTCTGGATTCCGCTTAGCCTTCCCTCAGTCAGCTGGGGGGGCTTGCGGATGTGGTTGCGGTATACATCCCAGGGGTCTAGGCGCACGTAGAACCTCTGGGTGTATAAGCCGCACCGGGTGATGAGAAGTCCAGGCGACCCCTGAAGGATGATGCCCGTTGGGGGGCCTGGTTCAACTATCACCATGGATGAGGTGACTCGGAGGCTGAGCAGGATGCCAAAAATCCAAGGGAGATCCATCCTGGAACAGATGAAGCGGAGAGATGTGATCACTATTGGGGAGTGGATGGTGGTAGCAGGGTTAGTGCATGCAGGGTGTTATTTGCATGCAAGTTGCCAGGCCCTACTAGTGAGCTTGTTATTGGTCTTGGCCGAGAAGTTCTCCCCCCTCGCTTGGAGGGGTTTCAACCTCTCGGCCCGGGAGACTGAATGGCTTGAATGGTTTGATCTGATTTGCATGGACCCATTTGTATACCGGGGGTTGTCTTGGCTTTGGGATCCTGATCCGGTAAGCCACCGGTGACAGTTTCCCCACGATTTCAAACGGGCCCGACCACCTCGGGAGGAACTTCCTTGAGGTCCCTGCGGGATGAGCATATTTGAAGTAGAACACCTTGTCGCCCACCTGGTACTCCTTTGGGGATGCAGCGCGATCATAGTAGGCCTTTGCCCCCTGAGCGCTGGCTTCCAAGTTTCCTTGGGCCCAGGAGAAGGTGGTTTTAAGGTGTTCCCGCAAATCGGTCACGTATTGATGTGCAGTGTAGGCTGTGGCCACACTGACATCTTCGGGGTGGTACAACAAGTGGAGTGGAAGGGTCATTTCCCTGCCGGTCATCATCTCAAAGGGAGTGACTCCGGTGGAGCGGTGCGGGGTGGACCGAATGGCCATGAGCACCAGGGGGAGTTTCACGTCCCAATCCTTACCATTGCTGCTGACATACTTCCTGAGCATGTGCGTGATGGTACGGTTGGCCCGTTCAACTTGACCAGATGACTGGGGGTGGTATGCCAGATGGAATTTTACCTCCACTCCTAAGATGTGGTACAGGTTTGTCATGACTTGGGACGTGAAGTGAGTACCTCTGTCGGAGTCGATGGAAAGGGGAAGTCCCCAGCGGCTGAACACGTGGTTCAGAAGGAGCACAGCGGTCGTGGTGGCTGTGTCGTTGGGTGCTGGGAGGCACTCGACCCACTTGGTGAAGGAGCAAGTGACTGTGAGGAGGTATTTGTTACCTCTGGCGGACTTGGGGACAGGTCCGACCCAGTCTACTTGCAGGTGCGACCACGGGAAAGTGACCCCCCTCCTTTGGAGTGGGGCTCGGTTCAGTGGTTGTGACGGTTGGAACTGGCAGCAAACTAGGCAGCTCTGGACGTATAGTTTGGTGTCATGGGCCATGGTGGGCCAGTATGCCACCTGCTGGAGGGTTTGGAGGGTTGCGTGGGAGCCGCGGTGGCCACCCACCGGTAAATCATGTGCGTGTGCTAACATGATTCCCCTGTGGTCGGTGGGAACCACCCAACGGGTGGGACCCTGGCCTTTAGTGTGAACCAACAAGCCCTTCTCTAGCGTCAGGTGTGGCAGCTCGCGGAAGAAGGCTTTCAGTTCGGTTGGGCTGCCCGCTGGAGCTTGTGGGGTCCCGTCCGTGTACAGGTCCTCCACCAGCTGTCGGACAATCACGAGCACGGGGTCTTGTTCCTGCATCGCGATCAGGTCTGCATCACTTGGCTTGCGTCCGAGGTGAAGTGTCTGTGCGTCAGCGTCGGCACCCTCTTGCCTCTCTCGCGCTTGCCTGCGGGTGATAGCGTTGACCCCACACGGTTGAGGAGGGAGCCACTCGTGTCGGAATTCCCAAGGCCTACCCTGTTCTGCCCCCAGCTTGGCTAAGCGATCAGCCTCATCATTCCCAGCTTTGTCGGGTCCTTCAACTTGGGAATGACCCTTGACCTTTTTCCAGTACACAGTCATTCCCTTGTCAGTGACGAGCTGGTCACATGTCAAAAACAGCTCGGCGTGTTTGACGTCTTTGTTCCGGGCATTCTTCATGCCATTCGCTTTCCACGTGGGGAAGTGCGAAATGAAGCTATGGCGGGCATAGTTCGAATCAGAACAAATCACCAGTTGTCTGATGGATTGCCCAGCTGCTTGCTGGAGGGCGATGACCACTGCTGCGATTTCGGCGTACTGACTGGTTTTCGGACCCAGCTGGAAGTGATCAGGCACCTCGCTTCTGCCGACCCAAACAATGCCCACGCCTGCCCTCATTTGGCTGTCGTGGTGGAAAGAGCAACCATCGACATAGACTTTCGGCATGCCGTCACAGATGTTTTCATCATGGTAATGATGATTGGAAGGGAGGGTCTGTGTCTTGACCAGGAGAGGTTGGATGTTGGACTGTCCCTCACAGTCACAATGTTGGCACGCAGCCAGACCTTGGCCCAAAGCCATTTTGTGGTTTTGTGCGTATTTAACCTCGATGTCATAACCTTGGAGTGCCATCATCCAGGCCGCGATGCGGCTGTTGGACACGCGTCCTTCCCTGAGACGTTGGCTGTTCAGGAAAGAGACTGGTTGATGGCAGGTTTCGATTGTCACCTTCTGACCCCCAATGTAGCTGCGGAAGTGCTCCACAGCCCAGACGGTGGCGAGGAGAGATTTCTCACAGTCGGAGAACTTAATCTCTACACTGCTAAGAGGTCGGCTGGCGTAGGCCACGACTCTCTTGTCTGTGTCGTACTTCTGTGCCAGAGCCGCGCTCAGGCATTGAGCAGAGAACCCTGCCTCAAGGAGGAACTCTTTGTCCTTATCTGGGTACGCCAGACAGGGTGCCACGCAGAGTTTCTCCTTCATGAGGCGGAAGGATTGTTCTTGGGGGGCTCCCCACTCAAAGGCCTTGTCTTTGCGGAGGAGTTCTGTGAGGGGTCTGGCAATGTCCGCATAATCCTCGATGAATTGACGGGAGTAGTTGCAGACCCCAAGAAAGCTCCTCAGTTCTGACACATTAGTTGGGGCTTTGATGTCTTGGATGGCGCGAATCCTCCCCGCTTGGGGTTCGATTCCGTCAGCGCCAACTGTTAACCCCACGTATTCAACCCTGGTACGGCACCACTGACCTTTGCGAAGTGCCAGTTTGGCGCCTGCCGCCAGGAGCTGGTTCAAGACGTGTCTTATCTCGGCTAAATGCTCCTCAAAGGTGCAGCTTCTCATGAGGATGTCATCCACATAGATGAGGTTGCCTCGGGCGGCGGCGTCACTCATCGCTTTGTGGAGGAAGATGTTGAACTCAGATGGTGAGTTTGAGTAGCCGAATGGGCACCGGTTCCAGGTGTACTGGCGGTTGCCAAAGGAAAAAGCAAGTTTGTACTGGTCAGATGGATCCACTTTCATGGTCCAAAATCCATTTGCCACGTCGACTGTGGAAAAGAAACGAGCACCTTTTACTTTGGCCAGCTCCTGATCCAGGTGGATCATGGGCCAGCGAGAAAGAGGAACCTGTTTGTTCAGCGGGCGATAGTCGATGGTAAGCCGCCATTTACCAGTGGGTTTTAATACTGGCCAGATTGGCGAGTTGTACGTCGAGTTGCACTCTCGGATAATGTTCTTCTCTCGCAGTTTGTCAAGGATCTCCTGGATGGATTCATAGGCAGCCAGCGGGATTCTGTACTGGCGTACGAAGGATGGTGGCGCCATTGGGTCGGTAGGAATGCGCACTAGGTGAAGGTCTGTAACCCCACAATCATGTGCATCCCTAGCAAAGATCGCTTGAAATTCGCGGAAAACATTTCTGAGTGCTTCTCGTTGTTCCCGTGTCGTGAGAGCATCTGCTTTTTCAAGTTGCTGCTCAATCTCTGACTCAAAACCAGAGTACGGTTCCTCCGGTGCAGACCCTGGCTGCCCACCGGGGTTCTCAGCACTTTCTGGTTGAGTCGCCAGCGCGTACACTATCATGTCACCTTCGGTGCTGAGGGTTGAACCACAGATTGCCTCCTGTGCGAGGGCTTCGTGACGAGCAATGGTGATCATGCGGGTGGGGAACGTGTACAACACCTTGTCGAGTGTCTCGTCCCTGATGAGGGATGGAGGTAGGTCGCCAATGACGGGCACCCTGAGCTCGAAGTCGTGAAATGAGCTGTCGACCAAGACGCCTAGTGGTTTTCCCGCATTCACCTGAACCGGATTGTGGGTCAGGTTCTGGACTAGCAGGTAGGCTGAGCGGTTGGTTAGCTCTAGAAGGGGTGTGCCACAAATTGTCAGGCAAAGGTCAGAAAAGCACGGTAAGGGTTGAAAGAATGCTTGTGGGCCAAGCATCCTCTGCCCCTTGAGCAGTGCGAGACGGATTGGGAACCCGGCTGTCCGTGCTGGAATTGTGGCTTCCAACTCACTAGCAGCGTGACACGCCTGCGGGATCGTCTGACCGGATGCCATTTGCTCCGGCTCGGTCGTCAGATGCTGCGTGTCCGCGCTCGCCAGTGACCACAAAACCTGGTTCACGGCGTCCAGCTGGACTCCAAGCCTGACAAGGAGATCCGCTCCTATGTGACAAGGAGGGCGGAGCTGCGGGACGACACTCATATAGTGCATGGCTTTCTTCTGCCCTATCTGCACGGAGAGGGCACATACACCAGTTGCTTTGATTAGTGTCTGCGGCGACCCTGCAGCAAGCAGGCGATGGCTGTGCTGCAGTTGGACAAGGAGTGCGTTGTGTTGGCACAGATCCTTTAGAAGATCGGCATCAATGGCAGATTTCTCTGACCACAGAGCCAAGAGTGTCTCTGGGACCAAGGTCCCATTCAGGTGTACCCCCCCCACGATGTGGGGATTGTATAGTGGAGATCCATCGTTCGCCAGTGCGCATAGGAATGATGGATGCTCTCTCAGAGACTGATAGCTCCTAGACTGCCGCGACTGCTGGCCGTCAGGGAGCATGACAAGAGGGGTGTTTGAGCCAGATTCTTTGGAAGGCGTACACATGGGATTAGAACTTCTGGACTCGATGGCAGCGTTCATGCTGTCAGAAGAGGGAGGGTCCATGTCTGGACCGATTCGAGTCGGGTTGCGTACTTGGGCCCAAAGGTACCCGCGACGGCAATCGATCAGTGGGGCTAATCGGTTAAGGAGATCTTGGCCAATGAGTAATGGTTCTGTGTCCAGCGTGGTGACATAGATGGGATGCACCAAAGACATCTCTTGGAAAGTGACATCCACCCAGACGCGTTGGGTGATGGGTGAAGTGTCCTGAGTGAAGCTTCTGATGTTAATGCTGCAAGCTTCGACCTGCAGTGGCTTTCCAAGAGACAGCAGAGCTCTCGCAAGCTCGGCGAAGGTGGCTGAACACATTAGGCTTATTTCGGACCCGGAATCTAACAGCGCGAGGGCGTTTACACATCCTCCCACCACCACGGATGTGTAGATGCGGTTGGCGTTCTCTCGGTGCACGAGATTGCCTAAGAAAGTCAGGAACGGCAAATCGGTGGACTGGGAAGCTGTCGTTCTTGAACGTTCTCCCGCCTCACCTGTTTCTCCCCCCCACCCGACAAGGTAAACCTTGTTTGTGGTGGGTCGGGGCCGCCGCTCTAGTCAGGAGGGAGGGGGCCTACGTCCCCGTCCCCTTGAGGGGGGGTGGCGCCCCCTTTGGTTGGACAGGTCCAAGTTCTGTACAGCCTCTTTGATGCAGGTTTGAACCCACTGCTGTAGCTCAGTCTTTAACTGGTCAGCTCTGTAGCGACCGTGGTCCCTTTCCGAACCTTTCATTTTCCACTTTGAATTCGGGTCGGGCCCTTTCTTCGGTTGGAAGTTTTGTTCTGACCTGGCCCATTTTCCACCCTTTTGATTCTGTTGTCCCCCCTTTTGATTTGGTTGTGCGCCTTTCTGCTCAGACGGAGAGGGTGTACCAGACCCTCCTCCAGCATTCGTTCTGGGTGTCGGCAACTCATCGCCCTCAAGCCTCAAATCCGTGTTTTCCCTTGGCTCCATTTCCAGGACCCTCTGGTCAATGTCAGGCTTCTTACCCGGGCATTGACGCAATTCCCACACCATCTGCGCGTGCTGGCGCAGTTCCTTCATGGTGGGTTTGGCGGTCCTGCAAAATAGAGCCACATCGAACCTCCCACTGTCGTGGAGGTTGTTGACAAACAGAGACTTGAAGGCGTGATCTTCCTCCAACCCCGGTGCATTGCGGCCTTGGAAGTAGGCCACTCGTAGGCGCCTGTAATACTCCTTTGGAGGTTCAGACTTCCGTTGGGTGATCGCGAATGCACCAAACGTTGCCGAAGCAGGGTCATTGTACAATGAATACTCTTCCCGGAGAGCCTGGCAGAGGGTGGAGTACCGGTCTCGGGTGTCTGGCGGCAGGGATTCCATGAAAACATGGACTGTTCTGGACGTTGTTTTCCAGAGAAGCTTTAGCTTCTCCCGCATGGAAGGACGTGCGATGTCGAGGAGGCAGCGTTCAACCTCACGGAGGTAGTCCTCGATACTCGCGTCCTTGTTGCTCGGGTCAAAGCGTTCGATGTCCTTTGCGAGGGATTCGAGCTGGCGGGTCCGGACATCCCACCCCCTCACGGGACTGGGGCCGTCAGAGTCCTCTGACGACAGTTCCCCGTGGACTGCTGTCTGACGCGGGTCGGGGCCGCTAGGGCCATACAAGGGAGGTCTACTGGGGTGTAGAGGCACCCTCCTGGACCCCTGCTCCCGACTGCTAGCGTCGCGTGGGGGCTGCAGATGGGAAGGAGTGGCGGAGTCGTCGAAGCGCACCGTGCTGCGGCTGCGCGTGGGCTGAAAAGAATCACCATCTAAGCTATATGAGGCGTCATACCTCTGCGTTGTGGCGCATGAGGAATCGATAGTGCCAGACCTCTCTGGCGAAGCCAGATTACGACGACCCCAATTAGGGTCACGTTGCGCACCTAGGGTGGCAGTGTAAAGCTGGTGTCGGAGATTTTCTTCCCTCTCCATGCCCATCGCGATTAGCGACTGAGCTTCTTCTAGGTTTTCCTTTAACTCCTGGATCTGAGGCTCACTCTCTAGTGTGCACTCATCGACCTTCGTCTCCTTATGAGGAGGCAGAGCCCGTTGCTTCTCGGGCTCTGAAGGCTGATCCTCGTCCTTGGAGGCGTCCAGCTCCTGTCGGAGGCGAGCGTTGTCCTTGGATAGCCTCTGGTTGTCCAGACGCAGCCGATCCGTACGCTCCTCCGCCTCCTTTGACTGTAGCTCTGCTCTACGCTGGTAGAGCAGGCTGATCTGGCCCAGGACGTCCGGCACTGTACGTGCCGGCTTGTCCCCTGGGTTGTTGACAAAACTTACCAGCTCTCGGATCTTTTCTTCGCAAATCTCAACGCTGTAGCGTTCGAGATTTGCTTTCTCCTCCAAGGAGAGACGGACGAGGTGGGACACCACGTCTCGTATGGCCGGCTCAGTTAGCACCGGCGGAGCCTCGGCTCCCTGTGCCCGGGAACTCTTACCCTCCATTGAGTGGTTGAGATTTACGCCCGAAGTCAACAACGTTAGCTGTGGTTAACGGCAAATTAGCTTTGCTACTGCACAGGTAACGGCTGTACCTGTGTCTTACAAACCTCTCGGTTTCGTTAATTGCTCGAGCTGCACCCTATCCAAGTTAGTCAGATGCGTCTAACACCTTGGCGAGCAATATTGTTAGTGTCTATTAATCGTAGTCAGAAATCTTAACACAGCGTGTTAATCATGCGTAGAATGCAGGGAAAGCAAGGCACTAACCACTTCACAACTGATTTCACACCACAAGTGACTTTGTTCGACAGTGCTGAAAAAGTGTATCTTGAAAACCAATTCTGGGAGAATAAAGTTAACGGCTACACCTTAAGTGAACGATTCAGGATTATTTTGTGCAGTTATTCGTAACAATGCTGGTTTACAACACCCTCACACGGGGCACCATTATGTTGGGGTCAGCGTGTGATCAGAATATGCAAATTACCCTAGTGGTAGGCTACCGGAAGGTTCTACCCTGTCAGAGGTAATTTACATATAAACGAATCGCCAAACAGAAGTAAATTGTTATTTACGGGTTGACAATTACTGATCACTAGCGGTAGGCCACCAAAGTAATGGATTACTGGAGTAATAGATTACTAAGGTAATGTACCAAGTGTAAGTTATGCAAAGCTATAAAGGTTGATTGGAGTAAATAGTCAGTTATCGGCCAACAGCTTTGAGCTAAAAAGGGTCGCCTGACGGGAGGAACCTCCACGGGGTCCAATCGCGAAGGCGGTCCACC
>NC_137633.1:14606871-14609371 GCF_963383615.2 Lipophrys pholis
TCCAGTGTAATTTCTTAATTGCAGTGTACTAAGGTGGAGGAATGCAGAGAGTGAGCATGCCTAGTGACCTTGCAGCGACCTCTCCCCTCCTATTACAGCTTCTAATCCCCAGGGGTTCACATTACAAAGCAGGCCAGCCCAGACCCAATCCCAGACCCCGGCCCCCTGGCTCCAGCAGGACCTCCTTGCTCACTTGTTTCTCCCCAAGGTCCAGGCCTCTCGACCAGCCATGTTCCCATACTCCAGTCCCAGGCTCCAGGAACCCCCCCCCCCCTCCACACACACACACACACACACACACACACACACACACACACACACACACACACACACACACACACACACACACACACACACACACACACACACACACACACACACACACACATTTTACTCTTTTCCTTTTGATTACAACAAACAGCCATGTGAAAAGCCAAACAGTGGCACTGCTGGGCCAGCTCTGTGTCCTGGGTCTTGTCACAGTATGAGAGATGCCAGCATGCTGAGGTCTCCACACATTTGAAGTGGAGTCCAGCTTGAGGGAAATCAACATACCCCACCTCCTTTTCCTTTTCTTTCTCCTTCGACTTCCTTTCATCTTTACGACTGTTTTGCTGCTGTTTCCTCATCTTTTTTTATCTTATTCGCCTTCCAAAAATACAAACTCGTGCATTCATAAAAGGTACCTTGTTTTGCTTAGAACGCTTGTATTCATATGTGGAAACAAGCCCTTTTAAGGTTTTTTTTTTTTTTTCTTGGTGATAAAACTAACCGAGTCTTAAATTATTTAACAACTTCTTTAAGGGATGCTAAATCAAATATGTTCACTGAGACGCAGCCCCGTGAGAGAATGCCTGTTCGGTTTGCCACCATGTTCAGCCGGGGAATTGACTGTTCCACTTGTAAAAGTATTAGCACTTCTCCACATCAATAGATTTGCCCGCTTGGTTTTCCTCCCTTCCTCCAGGACTACAGTGTCTGTGGATGACCGAGGATCATTTTCCAACCTGAGACCCAACCACAACGCTATTGGGCATTGTAAACCACTCACCATAGCCTAAAATAGCCGTGTGCAGTAATGTCTCTCTTTACTTGTAGAAGCTGAAAGCTCTGTAGTCACAGACGCAGTGTCATAAAATGTCCTGAGCTTTTTGTTGGTGAAGTTGAGTTTAAATTGAATTAGGGCCCGTTAATGGAGAGGGAGCGTGTCAAAGCTGCAGTTGCAAAATAAATTTATTGACTCGCCTAAACACTTTTCTCCCTTCCTGTCGTTCTCGCAGGTCTGCCGGGCATGCCAGGGGAGTACGTACCTCAGAGCGGTCCTGTGGGCATGAGCATGGCCCCACCCACTTTCACCAACCCCCACCAGATGACTTCCCACCCCTCCCAGCTCCGACACGGACCACCTCTCCATGCGTACCTCTCCGACCATCCCCACGTCCACCACGCTCACCACCATCCTCACCACGCCATGCTGATGCACGGAGGACCCTCGTCGCACCCGGGAATGGCCATGTCTGCACAGAGACCCCCTTTGCTCACTCCCATTGACCCCAGTACTGGAGGACAAGGCCTGGACATCCATGCCCAATAGTATAAGGGAACTTTGCTACCACGTCAACAGCAGCTATTACAAGAAGACAGTAAAAAGAAAAAAAAAAGAAAGCAGCAGCCCACAATAAATCCTATTTTGAGACTATTTTTAAGAATAAAAAGCAAAACCCTTTTGACCAGAATTTGACACTAAAGAAACAGAATTCCAGACGAGCTGTGATAATTCTTTCTTTTTTTTCTTTTTTCCTTTTTAAAAACTTGTCAATTTTGTTACTTTCATCCAAACGGAGGACCAAGCTGACAAGAACATTTTGTAAAGTCTTGGGCTTTTGGTAAAGATCAACAGAGGACGCTTTGACACACGTGTGCAAAAGAATGGACAGATGCACACTCTCATACACACACACGTACAGTACACGCAGACCCGAAGACACACTCTTTTTCTCACGCACCACCGTAAACATGTTCAGTCCATTTTCATGTGACACACTCAAACACACATCTAAAATAATATCACTCTGGAAGATTTAAAAAAGAAACACCAGAAAGACTCCAAGAGTTATAACTACTGTAGTATAAAAGTATAGATAAATAAGTTAAAACTTGTGCATTTTTTGTTGATCACATGGTTTATGTTTCCTGAGCTAGTTTTAGAACTAAAGGTTAACCTTTTCTCTCTCACACTGTGTGTGCTCCTTCCTGGAGGAGAAACTGTCTCGCAGCACAGCACTATAAAAGAAAAGAAAGAAGAAGAAGAAGAAAAAAAAAACAACAACAAGAAGATGGAACATCTCAAAAAGGCTTCAAACCACCACCGAGGGCAATCAGGTCCTGTCCCCCCATAAGAACAAGGCAGGATGGGAAAAGGCTGCTAAATGACACCGGATCTCTCCAGAAGATTCAGTTTGAACATTTGTCATGCCCCTCTTTTTTTTTTTGCTTCATG